>NW_008825411.1:1713433-1739509 GCF_000699105.1 Pygoscelis adeliae
TGGGAGAAATGAGGTGAGGATATAACTTCTGTAGGGGAATGTCTGCATTGGACCAATGGGCCAGTGAGTATATGGGGAGATTATAGCTTGAATTTTTCCTAACAGATCTTAAGTTGTTCCTAAAAAAGAGCAACGACGGACAATACTGCATGCTCTATTGAATTATTTTCCTTATGAAGATAAATAATGGTTTAAGACTCTAGGCAATAGTGCGGTTTTGGTTTACTTTAGTTTTAATTCATATTTTACTGTTCTATTCTTGCCTGGTGAAGTTGAACGTCCCGCTCTGTTCTCGTTACTTCCGTGAAGAGCGGATGTGAAACCAAAACCTGCGATTGTAATTTGACAGTCATTCACTGCTGCTCCTCTCAGCATTATTCATCACTTCAATTATTATCCTTTCAAGAATGAAGCCTGAAAAGGCACAGCAGCAGTGGTAACAACAGTCAAAGGCAAAAAAAGCCTGTCTGTAAAAGCAGGCAAGGAACAGTGCACAGGTTTGTCCTCCTCTCCTTGCAGGAGGAGGAAACACTCAACCCCTCATCCAAGTGCATGATGAATGTACGATGGTGCCACATGGAGCAAACCTCAAAAAAGCATTGTGTTCTTGAATGTCTTCTTATTTCTTTGGGATTTACTCTACTGCATTTCTGTTTATGCCATACATGACCTGTGAACGTGGATTGAGCTGCTGCCTACGCAAGCGCTACTTTTCTCTGAGAGACTCAAAGACTCAGGAAAGTCTGCACATGCTCTTGCTCTTTAAGACACTGTGATTTCTGAACCTACACTGCTCTGACAGATTAATAGCTTCGGATATATTAATTACCTTTTTAACTATTGATGAACTATCAGAGGAAAGAACATGCTTTGGGCTGGATTGGGGTCCAGGAAGGTCATAAGATTTGTTATAAAATAAAAGATACAATTTTTACATCCTAATGCCTGAAACTGCGTTATGCCTCTCACTGATTTCAGTGGGTTGACTTGCCTGGCTTGCGTGAAGGTGGCTTTATCTTAAGCTACATTGTCTGTACACTTCAACAGAGTTCAAAAGAGAAAAGTCTGAGAGAAGACAAAGAAACGGTTGTGTCACTAAGCCTTCAACACTTGCAAATAGGGCTTTGGCACAGTTTGACTTCCCAGTGGTAAGAACTTTCTTTGGTTTTGGTCATTTAGTTACTTGTTAAACCTCTTATAAAGCTTTTTCAGTATTTCTCCTTTTATTAACTGCTGTCACAGAAACTGTATTTAATGCTTTCTCTCTTTTCCCATACTATAGCCCTGCAATATTCAAATGAAGTAAAAGTGGAAAGTGCAGTGATTTAATTACGAACCTGGAAAAAAGTTTGCAGAACTTCCTTCTAACACACATACAGTAATTTTCATGGCATAAGATGAACATGTACTAAATCTGCCATTGTATTTAGAGGTAACTGAATCTTTTCAGCTTAGGGAACCTTTTCAGCTTAGCTCCACCATCATTTTTGTTGGAGATAATCTATCATTTTAAAACCTTGCAAGTGGAAATTAGTACACAATAACCCGCCCACAGTCCAAAGCAGCTCTGTGGCTTTTATAAATATACTGAACAGGATCCTCTGTGGAAATAAACAGGGTTTTTAACTGTTTCTGTGATGAGAATTGATGGGTTTATCTTTACTAGTGTCCACCCACAATTTTTTTCATTCAGACAATTAAACACTAATTTGCTGGGACAAAAGTGTAGACAAAAGAATTAGCTTGTGCTTCAGTGATTCTTCATTAATAAATGCAGCTGGAATTGGCCTGTGAGGGATGTGACAAGCAAAGTGCTGACAGATGCTTCACATAGCAGTAACTATTGCTTTTGCCTTTCCAAGTTCAGTTTGAACAAAGTCCCATCATAGGGGGACTCTAGTTAATGGTGTAACTCTCTCTTATTGTGAGATTTCCAACAAAAAAAGCATTACTACATTAGCTTTGCTGTACTAGAGACCTACAGGTAAGGCGAGATGATCCCAGCGAAGGGCGGTGCGCTGTTGGACTTCTGTCAAGCTGGTTTATTCCTGCTCAGGACTTGGTACCGCACTTGTTGCTGCAGTTTTTGCTCGGCCTGTTGTCCGCAGGAACAGAGCGTGTGGGCCAGCCATGCCACAGGCTCGAGTCCTAGCAAGACGGGCATCGGTGGGCTCTTGGGTGGGTTTCCCAAACAGTCTCTCTAGGGGCGTGGGAATGGGGAGGCCACAGGCTGCAGCCTAATAGTGAAGTCAGGTACACAGGAGAAAAAACCGAGTTTGCACATTTGTCTCACTGTTGTATTTTGGCCCTCTTTCACGGCAGACAAACTGCTTTGAAGCATCCAACGTTAACGTTGTGCCCGTTTGCATTGCTGCCAGGTAGCCTCGTTCACTCACCGCACAGTAAATCATGCTGCAGCAGAGCTTTCAGAAAGGCATCAGCTGATGCCCGTTAGCGACCAGCCAGGCGGTGAGGTACCACAATGCCTCAGCAGGAGCCACAGGAGCATTGCTTCTGGATGTACAACTAACTTGATACCTGCTTTGAAAAAGTCATGACCTAACTGTCTCAGCGTTAGGTCTGAAAGTAATAAGCCCAAAAATGCTACTACCTGGTGTTTCCTTTCATAAATGAGACATGCCTGTAACATGGCCATTAAGTCAGTTGTGTGTAAGACAAGCTAATTTTATCTAGGAATGACATATAATTTCTTGGTGGGTTTTATTTTGCTATGATGCTGCAGCCCATGTCCATGTTGCTCGCTTACTTCCGGAGGAGGGATCATGGCCACCAGCAGCAGCACCTTCTGCAGCCCCCAGCAGCGAGGCTGAGTAACTTCCCTTCCTACAGGAGAGGCAAGGTAATAGCTTTGGAGCATCACCCTGCTAGTTTAATAAAAACATTTTACAGTTTTTATTCTCTGATCTATAGCAAACAGAAAAAATCATACACATAATCGGTATAGAAATATTGTATACTAGATATTTTAATTAAAAGTTTTATTTATGATATTTTAGTCCATTTGAAATGTTGAGAATAGCTCTAGGTTTAATGCAAAGAAGGATTTTCTTTATCTACATATGAAAAGAAAATGGAAAAGGAATATGGTTGTTTTAACATTTCAAGTGCCTTTATGTCAAGTATAAACTGGAATCCTAGATTTTATTTTTTAATGAAACTTAATTTAGCCTAGTTAGGAAACCAATAACCATATTTCCTAATTCAGTTTATTAAAGTAATAAACACAGCTATTCCAGGAAATGAAAACATTTCTGGATATGAAATACAGAGTTCTCTGAAGACGATATTCAACTGTGGGTACCTGACATTTAGTAAGTAAGCCTGTACATTTTGGTATAAAACAGAGTCCTTTTTTTCTAAAGATGCTGGGTATCCTCCAGTCTCACTGATGTCTGTGAAAGTTGCAGATTCTTAGCATTTTTGAAAACTTGTCTGACTTTATTTGGATGTTCAATGTGAATTTAGATGTCTAATTTTAAGCAACGAGATAATGTGATTGTCTTAGGACCTGATTTTCAAATATGAAGACAGCTTCAACTGCATTAAGCCTTGTCCTGGTTTCGGCTGGGATAGAGTTATTTTCTTCCTAGCAGCTGGTACAGTGCTGTGGTTTGGATTTAGTGTGAGAATAATGTTGATAACGCACCGATGTTTTAGTTGTCGCTAAGCGGTGCTCGCACTAAGTCAAGGACTTTTCAGCTTCCCATGCTGTGCCAGCCAAGAGGTGCACAAGAAGCTGGGAGGGGGCACGGCCAGGACAGCTGACCCAACCTGGCCAAAGGGACATTCCATACCATGGGACGTCATGCTCAGTATAGAAACTGGGGGGAGTTGGCTGGGGGGTGGCGATCGCTGCTCGGGAACTGGCTGGGCATCGGTCAGTGTGTGGTGAGGAATTGCATTGTGCATCGCTTATTTTGTATATTCTTTTATCATTATTATTATTATTTTCCCTTCCTTTTCTGTCCTAT
Organism: Pygoscelis adeliae; assembly: GCF_000699105.1. Classification (NCBI taxonomy): domain Eukaryota; kingdom Metazoa; phylum Chordata; class Aves; order Sphenisciformes; family Spheniscidae; genus Pygoscelis; species Pygoscelis adeliae. The sequence continues at coordinate 1,717,426 of NW_008825411.1, forward strand.
TAAACTGTCTTTATCTCAACCCACAAATTTATTTATTTTTTTCTTCCCCATCCCATTTGGGGCGGGGGAGTGAGCGAACGGCTGTGTGGTGTTCAGCTGCCTGCCAGGTTAAACCGCAACAAGCCCGAAACACGGAACTGGAATTGATATTTAATAATGCACTAAACTCTTCAGAGGCTACAGCGTAAGAATATCGAAGTACAACACAGTTACTAAGGGAGGCCATTAGTCAAATGCATCAGTGTTTGTTACTCATCATGATCACTGAATTGCTAGAGTTTTAAGAAAGTAAAGTGGAAAATACAAAAATTGGTCTGTTGTTATAAAACTGGAATAGGAATGTCTAGATTCTTTCTTGGCAGGCAAGGGCTCATGCAGTTTATGTTGAAGACTTTGCTGCTTTTGTCTCTTGAGTGACAATCATGTTTTACCTGGTCTGGGATATCTTGGAGCTCAAAAGGAAAGGGTTAAGAAGTCCAGGGCTGGGGCCGGGAGAGGTTTGCAGCCCCAGCTGGCGGAGGTTTGTGGAAAAGTCTGAAGGAACTGACCCTTCCTAGATCCCAAGAGTGGTGTCTGAAGGGAGATTGAGCTCCGTATTGCTTTTTGAGACAGATTTTCTGTACAATGCTTTTTTTTTTTTTAAGAAATAAGGTTTTAAAGAGACTGCTTGGCTGCAGGTTATCCCAGAGGGAAGAGAAGCACAGGGACAGGCCATAACTTCTTGGCCTCAGGTAGCAGAGCAGGGACTGAAAGGAAGGATGGTCTGAGGCGCTGCAGACACCTTGCACCGAGTGAGCGGTTGAGACCTGAGCCCAGGAGACAGATACACTCCCTGACACAAATTGAAATTCCCCATTTACTCTGTAAAACTTAGATCCTTAAATTGTAAGAGGAAAAGTTATAACTCAGCAAGACTTTTTTCAGCTATGAAAATGTTTGTTTAGAAACATAGGCAGCTTTAAGAACCTTTCCTATAAATCAACACACTGATAATAGAGATACATGATAAAGCTATAGAGATATCAAGAGAGCATTTATGGATAAATATAGATTTTTGAGCATTGATCCCAAATCAGCCAATTATTGATATTTCCACCTTGCTTTTAGCCTTTCTGTCTTTCCAGTAATTCATTCATCCTAGTCGATGAAGTTGCCCTTTCTTCTTTTATAGGCACTTAACACAATTATTAAAAAATATTAAATTGTAATTAGAAGTGAGCTATGTAGGGGTGAATTCCTTGGTTATTGAAAAAGTTTGTATAAGTCTTGACGCTCAGCAGAGGTCACTTTCATTTACCGTTTAATATTTTGAGAGAATTGCAAAAGATGAGAGAGACGTGAGGTTTCCCACGAAAGCCACGTCCGCTGCTCTGGAGCCTTCCCTGGTGGTGCTGTTCCAGGTGGCTGATCTTTCACTTCTTGTCTCAAGAACTGGACTGGGCTTGACAACCTCCTGTTCCCCAGGACCTACAGGAGCTGCAGTTAATTAATCTTTTCTTTCTTCAGAGGCAATTACTCTGATTTGCAATTAAGGATTTTTTTAATTTTTTTTTTTTCTAAAGAGGCGCCATTTCACTCCATTGCAGTGTCGCCAGTGGCTTCACACGAGCGCTCGGCAGAGTCCCTGAGCGGTCACACGCCTCTTGTGATGCAGGACGGGAGCTCCCAGGCCCTGGGCACCCTCTGGGCCATCACACCCATCAGTTTCTAAGGAAGTTCTGATCTCCCTGTTTTTTCTGTGTCTCAGATACCTCTATCGCTTCCTGTTATGATTCTCTAAGAATATTGGTTAGTTTCCCTTAAAAAAAGAGAAGAGGAAAAGGGAGTGAGCAGCTCTTGACACGAGGCAGCCAAATATGCACTGGCAATGCTGGGCAGTATGAGAAGCCTTTTCCATCTGCACGGAGGAAAAAATGTTCAGCAGAGCTATGGAGAGTACGATACAAGGAGACTACCAGTTATTTCCAGAGTCCCGTTACCAACCAGTACGTGTTTAGTGGCAATACACAATTTCAGCAACTTTCTGTCACCCTCCAGGCAGAGCAGATCAGTTGAGTGTGCTTAAGAGGAGCACTTGGAGTAAAATGAGAGCAGAGGCAGTCACGAGACCCAGCCACTTGGAGAAATGCTTCTGAGATAGCTCCCATGAAAAATTATCATTTATCAGCAGCTGCTGAATGACAGCACTGTTGCCAAAGCACCGGTCCGCAGCACCTGCTCTCTGCATATGGCTTTATTGGGCGGTGGGCTGGGAAGCATCGTGCCTGTCCCTGCAGCTCCCCAAAGCAGCAGCTCCCTGTATCGATTCCTCGACGCAGGGAAGGCATATGCTGCTCACATGAGTGCCGCTATCTCTTTGATTGCATTAGCCATAGAATATCATCTGGATCAATTTTTTCATAATCTGTGAGCTGCCTGTGTGCTGAGCTTTGGCTTTTAACCCAGAAACTTTTCAAAACCATACAGTAAGGTCACTCCTTGTTTGTACTTCAGTGCAGTGTTTACTGCAGTTTATGTTCTAAGAAACAGCATTAACATGCTGTAATACATTTGAATAAAAGTGTTTTATTTCCTACTGGAATTTCATGCTGCTTGTGAATTTATGAATTGGATTTCCAAGGGATAGTGCTAAGCTCAAAGCAATTTTCAAAGGGGCAGGCAGAAAGTCATTAGCAACACTTTGAAAATAAATTCTTCCTGTTCTGCATCAGTGAGATTTGTGATCCCCTTTACATATATTTTGTTATATTATTCATTGGTTATCTTTTTGGCACTATTAAAGTAATCTGGAAAAATGTATTGCATATTACGAGTACCACTTTTATTATCCCAGCCTCCTAAGTAGGAACACAAGAACACTGAAAGAGAAATAGAAGTGGGAAAAGATCCCCTGGGTTGGTGTATCCTGTCTCCCGGTGCACATCACATCATATAATTCCTTTCATAAATATAAGTAATCTAAAACTCTATGTTCTGTTGAATTTGAAAGAAAAATATTATTCTAGTGTGTCTAAAAATGATTAAAATAAGCCAATATTAAATGTAATTATTGTGAATTATAATAGATAACACAAAGATTTTATCCCTACCGTTGCCTTATTTTGAGGTTTTGGGAAGAAGAGTTGGTTTTGTTCTGTTTGGCTACCATTTGTTTCCCTGAGTGGGCTTTGTTGAAGAAATGGAAATAACAGATCATTTTCTCTTCCACAGCCTCACACAAAAGCAAGGTTGTAACAACAGGGTGTCAGTGAGTGTTATGGGGGAGCAGTTAGGTGCTCGGATGCTACTAAAAATGGTGGCATATGGATGTCTAACTCTTCTTTGTGGCAGTCGGTTCAAGGCTCCTGCAGACGCAGGTTGGGGATGTTGTACCTCCACCCTGAGCTCCTCCCAAACTGGCCGGCAGCCCCTGCCCCATACCCCAGGCCCATCACATGAGGAGTCAGCTGGTTCCCCACCAGCCTCACCCGGGGAACTTGCAAAGCTACTGCAATGTTTTCCTTGCGGGCTTCACTTTTTTTTTTGGTCACATGAAACTGTCATTTCACTTGAAAGTAAAGAACTGCTCAGCAGAGCAGTTCTTTCTGCTGCCAGCGCCGCGGTATCCTCACCACATCTGAACAACTGAATCATTTACCGTGTTGTTATTCTGCCCGCTTAACCAAAACGAGTGCGTCTGCATTCAGCCCAGGCAGGAGAGCCCTTTGGAAACGCGCCTCCTGGTTGTCTCCCCTTACTGCGCTTTGGTTGCCGCCTCAAAGTACCCACAGCGGGTTTCTTCTGGAAGCCGTGCTCCAGCAGCCCGCCTGTATGCTCCAACCACTGCAGGGTGGAGCATTCAGTGCACGGCCCCGAGACGTGTACGGTGTGACTAGCAGGTCTTCAGGACCGGTTTGCCCCCTCTTCCTGAGCTGCGCTTGCCAGCACAGATAGATAGTAACCAGTGTGTCGGACAGTAAGAAGACGCCATGTCCCCTTGCTCCAGTAGCATCATCTTCAATCCTCGTCTTACCATACAAGTGGAATCCTGTTTTCTCACGATGCCTGAGAAACAGACTTCTCACTATGACACAGAGTAAATAGGATTTGCTGTTATATATCTCAAGTATGAGATTTATTTTAGGCTACAACAAGGATTTCATCTAAAAATATTTTCCAAAAAGGAGAGAGACGCAGCTGAAAAAAACCCAAGTTAATTCCTCAGCGCCTCGCCTGCAGCGTTCTCTTTCTTCCAGCAGAACCCGGTGGAATTTAACAGCACAGTGGCTGAAGAGCTCTTTCAAATTACGGACAGAGCAAAATAGCTCCTGTAGTGTTTTTTCCTCGCTTGTTTTAGCTGTTTCTCTCTTTCCAGTTGAAACTGCCTGAAGTGAGACTAATCAGCTATTCCTCCAGAGAAAAAAACAGGCGATGGGAAATAAAAATAATAAATCATGGCATTTTACTATAAAGAAATGATATACATCAAGGGAGTGACTTTTACAACATTATATTGCTATCTTCAACAACAGCAAACTAATAGAACGAGAAGTTAATTCGAGTAGGCTGTTTCTGGCAAATTATCACACAAATCTTGCCATGTCTACATGCACGTTATCTGCTTCAAATTGAAGTTAGATTTTGAGCAATAGGCTTTATCTTTCCTATTTCTTTCCTGTTTTCTGAACCTTAATTAAGGGGGCTTATTTTTTTCTACAGAAGCACACTGCGAGTGATGCAGTTCATGAACGAACGGGCATTTTTTGCTATGGCAAATTAGAGATACCAGTTACATTAATTATCATTTTATTTTGGTGTGCACCAAAGCCTAGTTTTCATTCAAGGACATGATTTTTTTCATTCAGATTTCTCTAAACACAACTCAGGTGATTGGGTACACAGCTATTGGAATAATTTTGCTCTGCTTTTTGTTCAGCTGCATATGTTTTAGATAAATGGTTTTCATCTGATTTACTCCTATGACCTAAATGAGAAGGCCGCTATCTCAAACACCATTGGTTTTTTGCTCACTTGGCTGGAGTCCTATCATTTCCTACATGTTTGTGGATTTTTGTATCACAGTAGAACTCAGCATCTGGATGTCGTAGCAATGTTTAAGAGCAACAAAGAGCTAACTAAAGGTGTGAGAAATCCGCAGTGCTGTACAGTTACGTTTGATACACAGCATCCGATCATAAAACTGAAAGATTGCTATAGTGCACAAGTCTGAAAGGTAGCATGGAGACTAAATTCATTGAATCATCATACAATGCACACCACCATCTTTTAGCTTTTCACAAACCAGATAAATCCTTCACAAACTGTCCCAAAATAGAAACAGCAATAGAATTCAGTGAAGTTGTCAGCAAGATTTCTTGAAGGAGTTTCAACACATTTCTCCTCCAGGAAAATGTTTCTATAGCAAATGTTTCTACAGCAAATTTCAACTTTCCACTGCCTATTAAAAATAACTTGCAAATATATTTTTTTCATATAATTGTAGAAGAATCCACATTTTTTTGTCAAGTTTCCCCAGAATAGCTTACACTTAAAGAAGCCTGAATGTGTGAGTCATTCAAATCCAACTGCAGAAATTCAGAAGATTAGGAGTTACTGGAAATGTGAGGTAGATGAAAATTTTTCATGTAACATTAACTCCAGCTGTTGGTTAGCTTTTTAAAAATAAGTGTCTAAACAGCAAAATGCTCAAGCACACATATAAGCACATGAATAATTCTGTTCGTTTCAATAAGGAAACTAATTAAGGATGCCCAAATCCAGAATTTAACAGGATGAAGCAGTAGTGATCATTACTGAATTAGCATTACTTGACTGAGTTACAAGTATCTGACTGGTCACCTTCCACAAAATATGGAGGGAGACAGAAAATGCCAGGTGGAGATTAGCCCAAAATGAGGGATCCCTTTCTAGACTGCTCCAAGAAACAAAATTTGGTAGGTCATAGCTCTTAGGTGTACCTGAGGCCATGAGTATCTGAAAAAAAACCCAAACACTGAAGTTGCAGCTCCACAGAAGTCAAAGGGAAGTCAAATTTCTCTCTTCTCGCCTTCCCAGGATGTTGGGGAGTTGCATCCTGGAGGCTTCTTCCCTGGCACGTGAAGTGGCCCACCACACCGAGGATTTCACAGCAGAGGGGGTCCAACACAGGAGTTCGTATCGCCTCAAGGTATGGTCCTTTACAAGGATTATTCTTATTATAGCACTCTCCCCTTTGCAAGGATTATTCTGCTAGCGCTCTCCCTGCGTGCTGGCAAGCCTGCGAGTCAAAAAGGAATCGTGTGTATGGTATGTTTTGCTCAGAGACTTTGTACTGCCTGGCTTCAGAGTTTGTCAGGACCAAAGCAGCTGCTAGTCGTAGAGTGCAAATGCATCATTGTTCTTGATGAGGCACTTCTGATGTTGGAAGCACGTTCAGACTCCTAATCTGAACAAACTCAGGTAAATTAAAGCGATGGAGCATTGTTGATATATTTAAATGAAATGCAAGATAAATTTCCTTACTGGAAAGAAGAATCAAACAACTTCCTTTTGATAGCATTATGAACAATGTTTTAAGTTCCTTTTCTAGCAGCTACCTTTTTATTATAAACACTTCAACACAGTTTTGACATCAAAAACCATCTAAGATTGTTCTTGAATCTCATAAAATGGGTGACAACGTTGCATTTTTACTACTGCAGTTCTAACTTTAACTGTTTTAATCATTTGATTATTAACCTTCACATGAAAAGTGACAGAGGCCTTTAACGGTTTAATAACTCAGAGGAGTCCTGGCTTTTGAATGAAGTTCATAAATGTGGCTTAGAATTGATACACATTATCTTCAGACGAATACACGCCGTATCCTTGAAGGATAAGGAAAAACAGCCTAAATGGAAAGATTCTCTGTAGAAATAAAATTTTGCTTAGGATTGTTTACGTTATCACATCCCTAGATGCGTTGCTTTTTACAGCTGATATATTCCAACATGATACTGAATTATTTTGGCATTCCACGCTGTCAGAGGACACAGGGCAAACTTCTGCCATTAGAAAAAAATGCATCTATGTACCTGTGTATGCACGTGTGTGTACGTATGTGTGTACACTCAAAACTCCAAGTAAGGATGAAAGGACATTTTTCTGAGTATGCATTTATATGCAGCTAAATTATGCAGCTTCTGTATTTCTTTGTTGAGGATGTTACTGCCGTTGGTCCCGCGGCGCAGGCAGCACGTTCATTGTAGAGGCACTTCATTTTATGTGTTTCTCTCTTTGCTTTGTGACACAAGTGATTTTGTGCTGCTAACCAAACGCACATTCTCTATGCAGCTTCTTCCCTTTGGCATGTTCTATCAGTAAAATGCTGCTGTTTCATGCCTTGCAGTCCAGCCGCTGCTTACACCGAAGTCACGACATTCAGCCCGGTTTGTGTCTTCTCGATAGGTCACATATGTTTTTCAGAATACAGCTTTCTGGGCTATTTTTTATTGCCCTTATGCTGATCATGTTGTTCTTTCCAGCCTTGTGTTTAAGTTCTTTTTATATCTCATCTTTCAAGGCTCCTTCTGGTCTTAAGCCAGTTGATGGTTATAGCGTTTGAATAATAAATGTAATTTGTCAGTTCAAATAAAAAAATCCATCTCTATTTTTTCATGTTACTGTTCCTTTTCTTGTAAACCTTGACTACTTGCTCAGTCTAGTGATCTTGATCTTTATAACTTTGAACAAATGGAACGGTCAAACAGCCTCTCACCATAATGCGTTTCTGCTCCAGAGCGAGCTGTGCTTTGTGCATATTTGCTTCCCACTCGGTTCAATTTGTTGCAGCACACTCTCAGTCTTTCAAAGTTTCAGTGTCATCTCCAGCACTACAACAAGTTGTTCTGCTTCCTCCCTCTTTTTTAATACATGATGTATCAGAAAACAAATCACAATGGTAATGAACATACTGATGTTTTATTTGCTTTTTAACATACTAATAGGGGCCTGTTTTCTTTTTCCCTGACAGCCTAACGCCTTTAACCTTCATTTGCTAAAAGCTTCTGTTCCCTTTTAGAATGTAATGGTTTTGATTCAATCTGTATTTTCAGTCTCAACCTGTATATATATATCTCTATAGATACACACTTACATATACATATGTTCATATATAAATGCGTGCGTATACACAGGGAATTTCACAGCATTATGCTGGGGAAGTCCAAGAACAGACCAGCAAAGCTGAGTAAGGTCGGAGAATTGAACCCTTCGAGGAAGATCCTTGCAACTCTGCAAAGATACGGATATAATTGGACCGGCGAACGAGGCCGTCAGTTTGCAGGCTGTCTTTTCAGAAGACCCAGGAGAAGAGGTAGGCTGCTGCAGTGGTGACTAGCTGGGACTCACCCTCTCACTTCACGGCTTTCTCTCTCTGCTGAAGCGGAGTTCCTCCCCAAATCCTGAACTGTTCAGTTTGCGTCTCTTCCTATGTCTTGGATGTGTTCTCTCTTACATTACACACATCCTATATTTTACGCATCCTCTCCACTTAGGGGGTTCACTGCCATGATCAGCATCAGCAGTCCACACGCACAAGACAATTTTTTGTCCCTTCAAGCGGGATTGTGCAATGTTTTGCAGCATGACTAGTACCCGGACAGGGACACTAATGTCTCACTCCATCACTGGCTATATCACTTCGGTTATATATTTGCATCGGACTAGTAAAAAAGAATAAATTTGTAGAGAAACTATTCTCTTCTACTGTCATTTCACTCTGTTTTATCCCAGCTAAGGGAGCAAAATTGTCAGCTTACTGCTTGCAAGTGGCCACGTAAGGCTGTGATGCTGCCTAACAGAGTGCCGATAGAAAAAGCTGAGGTAGCCAACGGAGAGTTTAGAGAAACAGGAGCCTGAGGACAGTAGTGTTTATTTTCCAGCCCTAAGAAAAGACAAATATGTTATCGTATGGGTTGTAAAGGTTGATTAATGCCAGTACTCCACTTCCCCTCTCTGAAGTGTGCCGGAAAAGAGCCTGTGGAAGTCAATGGATGTTTTGCCACTGCCTTCCATGATTGGGCTCTAGATAAATGGTGATTCATGGAGCCACTTACATGGTAAATGTGAAAAATGAAAATGACCTATCCATTAACTTAATCATCATTCCATCCCTCCTCTAAGGCAAATAAAGTGCTAGATGGAGGCAGATGTTGTTGTAATTGAGGTCTTTTTTCTTATTTGAAGGGACCAATTTCTAAAGGTCATTGATGGAACTTGATGGAAATAAGCCTTTAAAGTGTGAATATTGATGGCTGAGAAAGTGAGTCTTCAGAAGCAAGACTGTGCAAAAAACCATAACTATTTTTAAAAAAATTATGGGTCAAATTCTTCTCTCACTCAGGGCGCTATAAATCTGAAGTCATCTGAAGAAATCATTGACTTCAGTGTAAATGAGGGCACAGCCTTCCTCACTGGAATGAGCTTAAGATTTTTATCCTCACAGAGGAGAACAGAACAAAACAAAATTTACTATGATTTTGCCACAGCCCTGATAGAAGCGGAGAGAAAAGGTTATGACTGTCAGACATCCGTAAGAAAGTTCCTTTTTTCTCTCCTCCTTGGATCTGCCTTCCTCTCGCAACCCACCCGCGCTGTACCTGGCAGGGACTTGCCCCGGTGAGCCGGCGTGGCAGAGCCACCTCCGCCTCTCAGCAATTCCCCCTGTGCTCAGGTGTGCAGGGGCTGCTCTCCTGCAGCGCATCCTACGAACACCCACATGGGGAGAAAAGGGAGCTCTACAACTCTTAATTCCCTTCTATATTAGAAACCTCAATATTTAGTCCTTATAGTCCTAGAAAACAAGCTAAACAAATGGTTGAAGCATTGATATACTCACAAACGTACAGACTGGAAGGGAGAGAGAGGATCTATCGCTTTGTTTCAATTACTTTTTAATTACTGTATTGTCCTCTGAATGGGTTTGCTTTAATCTTTTTCTTTAATTCTCAATCTTGTGGCGTGGCATCAGCAATCTTATCTTTGTCTTGAGGAATGTCTCTACCTTCTCTGTGCTTCACTCAGGAGCTAGGTATTGCTGTATGGATTGTTTTAAGGTATTTTTGGCAGTTCAGAAACATAATATAGACACCAGGCAGAGGTGAGCCTTTGTTTTAAATGTAAGGACGAATTATATCTAAATATAATTTTTATGCTTTAAATTTATTGAAAAATACATATCCCAAATTAGCTATGCCATTTGTTATCCAAATAACATTTTTACATAAGAGCAATTCCTCCACTGAAATAATAGTAATCTATAGTTATATGCATATTTATTATATGCGTATATTGTTTCTATTCAACATTTAGAATATATCAACATATTTTATTTGCACATTATTCATAATTACATAAATCACATCTAGATTTATAAATGTAAAAATAATAGCCTTAGCGAAAACCTACACAGATTTTTAGAGCTAATGTTTATGGCTACTAGAAACTTTTGAAGGATGCCATTTGTAATACTTTTCTGACACAACCTTAACTGTCATAGCAGCAACAGCCCTACTAAAACTCATCTCCTTTGGACAGCTGGTATGGCGTGATACCTAGCAGATAAAAGAAATCAAGGAGAAGAACCGGGATAGCCTGGAGTAAAGGAGTGAGATAAAAAAACATCACAAGTAACAGTCTCTCTCTTAGCCAAGAAGAAAAAAGAGGAGGTCAAATAAGTTCATCCTTCTGAGAATAACATATAGCTCAAATACGCCGCTCCTCTCCAGGCAAAAAGAAGATAAATTTACTAACATCCTAGGAAAAAAGCATGGATGAGTGATGAGAATTATGCTGCGTGATAGCTAACTGTAGTACCATAGGAATGGAGAGCGGAGCAGCAGAGATGTTTTGAGTAGGAAAATCAGGAAGAAGCTGGCAGGCGTAAGGAGGAGTGACAGCTGGGAGGATGCTAGCTACTGTTTGGCAGGCCTGAGAAATGCAGAGACAAAATTAACTAGGCAGAGAGACGTATACAAAAGAACAAGATTGCTGAGGAAAAGAAGGATGGCAGGGATTAAAGATGTCATCCAGTAAGCAAAATAAATGCAGATGAAGTTCAAAATATAGATAATATCTAAAAGGTACACATACCTCACAAGGCAGATTGCTCTGCAGGTCAGACTTAGAATAACTCCTGGGGCTTTGTAAGGCAGAAAAACTAGAATTAGCTTTAACCAGTTTAGGGGAACTCCTCAAAGACAAGCATAGGTAGTTGTGGTTTTCAATAATATTTACTGTGGGCGCTGTAGTAAAACTCCGGTTTGATTCTTGGAGGAACTGTATTCTGCTAGTCTTTCAAACAGCTGTGATAAACAATGCCAAGGCTTTATATAATGCAGCAGTAGCTGGCAAAAACTAGTTTTTTATTAGCACTCTAGCATTCCCACCTATACCGTAGTATCTACACTGAGCACAGCTACTAATTCCATTTATATTACTATTATGCAAGAAACTATGCAATGCAGAAGTAATGATTGTGTTGGGCTTTTTGCAAGTTAAAAAGTTGCAAGGTAAACTTTAGGTAAACCTAAAAAAAGGTTCCCACGTAACAACTACTTTGCAGAAATTCACTTTTCATAAACATAAATGCCATTTCAAATGTAAATAGCCTTTTGTAGTAAGAGAAAAGAATAAATATTGATTACATAATTTACAAAATTAAGCTATTTTGGAAGTCTTTTACATCTCTCTAACTAGCTGCAGAAGGGTGGTGGCCATTTAGTAGTCCGTACTGGGACTATATTTTTTTCCTCTCAGCCCTGTAGAAGCTAGATTTTGAAAAACGTGTAGTGCCTTACAGTAGCTTCAAGCCCTTCTGAATACTTGGCCATCAGTAAATATTACGGCATATTAATACAATCTGCTAGGCTAACTTGCTGTGGTGAGATTTTCAGTCAAGGTGGGCAGTGCACAACTTCCATAAGGATTTGAGGTCTCCATCTTGCTTTTATTTTTTTCTCTGGGCTAATCCCTGAAATCTTTCTCCATAGCTTTGAAAAATCTGTTCAGTCAAGTTTTCCCAAAGCCACACAGAGGATCATTTCGTGATGCCTATAAGTTTATATTTTCTCAGTTGGGCACTAGCTGTTGCTATAAAATGAGGACGTTTATTTGGCTATGCGTAAGGTTTTCCTGGTTTCAGTTACCTTTTTCAGAATGAATACCCGCTGACAAAACTAACTGACTTCGGCAAAAGAGTTCATAAATGTCCCCCCTTTACTACATTGATCAAGTTTTCACACAGGATCTGATCAAAGGGCACTCTCAAAATCCCTGTACTTTCACAGTTCTTAGGAAATTTGATTTTCATTACTAAAAGTGATCTTTTGCCCATTGTGTGCAGAAATTCTTTGTAGCTGGAGATGTATTTTTCAAGCTTGCCTGACAAATGTGAGAGAGTCAAAACGTAACAGAAAATTAGTCTCAAGGGTAGATTTAGCAGTGTCATAATTTTAATCTGGTCATGGATTAAGACTTGTTATTGCTTAAAAAAAAAAAAGCAATATTTGATCTGATCTTTCTGCCCAAATCAGATTCCTTTTTAGTCAGGATTTTGGTATATAATTACCTAAATTTGAACTGAATTCACTCAGCATACTGCTAACACAACAGTTAGACAAGCAAGGAGCAGCAGTTGGCAAACATTCGTTCATTTAGTACATTACTAAAACTATTTTTCAGGCACCTGTAAATATTGGCAATATGGTTTTGCTACAATTCTGAATATTTCTGTTTGAATTAAGACAACTCAGCCCACACGTATGACTTTGGGATAGAAGCGCCTGTGTTATCACTCAAGTGATATCTGCAGTTTGAACAGACTTTGTATCCCTAAAGCCTATGAAGCATGACTTGTCTTGATTGTTATTGTCGGGCTTTATTGCTGGATATTTTCCACTGACACATTTATATAAATGCAAATAGAAAACTGTAAAATGTTTAACCTTCTATTCAAGCCTCGTGATTCACTTAGTGTGTGTAAAAAATCCAGAGAGTTGTCCATTACATCCTCAACTCTTCCAAATTTCCCTGCCTGTCCTTCACACCTAAGCCATCTGTTTGTCATTTCTTGGCGCGCCCCGTGCCTCTTTCACAAACGAACCATCTGCTCAGAGCCTTTAAACTTCTATTTACAATACGTACTCTTTTATCTATTTTACAACTCTTTGCGTATGTCAAAATTTTAATTACATAGTCACATATTAGGATGTCATCAGCTCAGGGGGCTTTTTCTAACAACAGTGTCTGTGATGGGCTAGAAGGCATTTACAATGTGTTTTACGGCTCGCTGATATATGGTATTTATGAAGAGTGCAACAAATTTTGAAGTGAAGAAGCAGATGATGCATGAAGTCAATAATTGTTCCAAGACACCTCCAAGTGATTGATGTCTACATAATTCCATAAATGCTATTGCTTTATTAAAACACAATAACAATATTAATTTATATGAAAATTCATTTTGGCTAGCAGCTAATGCATTTAAATTTCATATAATCTAATGTAGTCCTATCCTATTAGGTTGGGGAAAAAAAGAGGTTTCTTTCCAGAAATTTACTAGATACCTCAGATCTCATAAAATGTAAGAAGGTGTGAATGATTTTTATAAATGCTATAAATATGATTAAGATATCCACCTCCCAAAGGAGGGCAAAATGGACCTTGCTAAACAAAAAACAGCTAAGAAAATTTAAAAGTACCAGTTACATTACAAGTACTGTACATCCATACATGATGCACACATCCAAACAAAGCAGTTCCTCACTCCATTCAGATGGAGTTTCATCCACACAGAGGAGACACTTTTCACACAAATTGCTGAGGAATGTTCCCTGTTCTTTCAGGACACTACCTATTTTGCACGATTATCAAGAGTGGAGGGAGTTTTAATAAGACAAGGTGTTAGAGGAGAAAGAAGCAGCCGGTCCCTTGCCGCATGGTCCACAAAACAGAAGAAAGAGGAATTACCGAGCGTTAGCAGAATGAGTTTCCCTTTTGCTGGACTTCAAGGGCTTTGCCTCCATCTATCTTTTCTGCCCCTTAAGGTGTGAGGGTTGGTCAACTTGTCTGTAAAAAGGAAGGATATACCAGCAATGAAATCTAATAATACATGGAAAGCACATCGGTAGGGAGTGTTGTTATCTTTGGCTTTTAAAAAAAACCCCAATCTTGAAGAGATGCAAACAGGTTCAGCACTATCAGAGGAAGGGCTCCCACTGAAGCACAGGTGAGATGAGTCTGGTTGAGCCAGAGCTGATCCTGAATTGAAGGGGTGACTTGGAAATCACCCTGGCTCTGTTGCAATGTCTGCAATTAGCTTTTTACAGGACTAGGATATGCTATAGAAACCTCTGCCCCCCCATCTGCTTGCAGGGAGGGCTAAGAGCTACACAGAAGTCCTATAGAGTAGATCCCAATCAAAATAACATTAAGTACAGAAACACTTGCCAGTGTCTAAATGAAAAACCTTTGAAATGGCTTAATTTACTGTAAGTACAATTCTAGGAAACAGTCGTTGAAATTCAGCTGCTTAGGGCAACTCCATGTCAAACAGAATCACTCCAAACCATTTGACAGTAAATTGATCTGTGAATGTACTGCAGGTGGCTGCTCCATGGCAGACAGACATACACGCACGTCTGAAGACCAACAGAAGACCAGCTGGTGGGAGGCAGGATCATAAAGACGACTTTTCCACAAATGCCACGGACACAATACCAGAAGTAAGCCATTTCCCAAATAAACCTGATTCAGAGCTTAAATAACTCCATCCGTAGGACTCCACGGCTGATTGCTGGACTGACCCATACAGCTGTAGTGTAGCACCATAGACCATTTTGTATGTCATTTGCTTCAGGACGGCTGGGAGATGGGATCCTGGAGAGAGAGAGTCAACAGCACAATTAAATCCCATCAGGGAAAGTGCATCTCTTCCCTTTCATTTCTATTTTTTCCCTTGGCACTTTGTTACACTCAAAGACTTTCCATGGTACCCTACACCTTAGGATTTCTGAGAGCAGGGGTAGCTTTGCTGCAAGGTAGTGAGATA
This sequence comes from Pygoscelis adeliae, assembly GCF_000699105.1. Classification (NCBI taxonomy): domain Eukaryota; kingdom Metazoa; phylum Chordata; class Aves; order Sphenisciformes; family Spheniscidae; genus Pygoscelis; species Pygoscelis adeliae. Next base: position 1,732,493 of record NW_008825411.1, read on the forward strand.
AATCGGGCATTTTGATACTTCTTTGCCTCCATCTAGTTCTGCACGCAGAGTGATGTAGTTTTTGTGAGATTTTATTAGCTTGACTAGAGTGAGCAGCTGTCCTAAGTCTAAAATTACACAGAGCATTGGAGCAATTCCAAAAAAGCTATTCTAGGCATGCAAATGGAGGAGACAATCCCACCTTTTTTTCTAATTGATTAAGGTAAACAACTAAAGCCAGAAACAACTGGAAAGGAGCCCCTTCCCTTTTAATTGTGCCTCTTTTTTAATAACGTAGCTTTTGAAATCACTGTCATTACACTGATAGAAATTTTAATATCTCCATCTAATGCTATTGTGTACATACCTGCAATGATGGCTTCTTTACAGCAATTAAGGAATCCAAGTTCCTTGTAATATTTTAAAAAAATCTTTAAAAGATTGGCTATCATTATCCCTCAACTTGCCAACTGACTTTCTGTTACTTAACTAGGGCTGCACAAATTAATAACAGATTTAAGTCATCTTCAGGCATTGTGATTCCTCTTCTCCACCTATTCAAACAGTGGGGATTATATTCGTAAAGCAGGCCAATACTACCTGATTTAATACCCCATTTTCAGTTACTTTCAAATCCTCAAATTTAATCATGCAGGCGGAATGGTCAGCTACATTTTTTTTGAGAAATTTCATTTTTTTTAAAAAGGCATTCATTTTGGAAACAGGTTTAAGGAACAAGACATCATATTCTTTACAAAAAAGTTCTTATAAATTTTCAGCTGAAATGCTTTAATGTTTTTATGGTTTAAATGAGTGACGTGGAACGCCTTTTCTGTTCTTCATATGTTGATAAAGAATGGTAGACAACAAAATGAATTTCTTTCAATATGGAATTGCCTAAGTTACAGATCCAAACAGAGCAAACTCATTAGATAATAACTCTTCCTGTGGTGTCAACATCAGTTACCTCAGTGCTTTTTGTACTCTTTCTGTACCAGCAAATCAAGAGTTTAGAATCGATTGATCTACATTTTCTCACCAAAGATGACACAAAAATATATCTGTTCTTTTTTTACTGCATATATACAATGAATTCATACATATTTCACCAAAAGCTCTTGCAATCCTATAAAAATGCCTGCTGCTTGTGTTTTTTGAGATGCAGGAAGAGATTTGGAAAAATGATGGACTTCAAAAATAACTTTGGATTTTCTGACCTGCTTCACTAATGCACGCTGCTGTAAAACCAGGGTGGGTGGAAAGTGCAATTCGCAGAGAAGGAAAGGTGGAGGCATGTCCTGAAGCTTCATGGCACTGATGATCGTGACCTCTCAGCCAAGCACTCCTGTTGCTGGAGCTGTCTCCTCCTCTACCAACCTGCTAAGCCTGGTGAGAGAATGCATCAGCCCCATCTGCCTAAGAACAAAGAATAAATCTGTGTTTTAAAAGTGTCTGTCTCTTGCTTTCTGACTATTTCCATTATAATTTAATCATTTTCCTGCTTTCCAGCACTCTGTGATCAGAGGGAGGCGCTTGCACCATTTGTTATTAATGTTTTTTCCATCCATTTTAGTTGCCACAATAGCTCCATCATCAACAGGCTTGAAGTGTGAACAATTAGATCATGATTTTCTTTAAGCATGTACCAGACATCACAAAAATCCAGCTGTGTGAACAAAGTGAAGAATCATCTTTGAGAGCAAATGCTGTTTGCAATCTTACAATTTGCAGACTAAAAATTAAATGACTATTTTTATCCTCCCGTTTCTGCCAAACACTAACTGAATTTGTCAAAGTAAGCATGCTTAGGACTAAAGTTTTATTGATTTTGATTTTTTAAGGCAAACTCAAAATGTGGCACGTAAAGTTTTCATAGCTGCATTAGACTGCAGAAGACTTCCTGGCCCAGATTCTAACTCCTGCTGCCTCCAGTTTGCCTGCCGAGAGCTCCTCATCGCAACCACAGTGACAGTCTTCAATCTACTGTGGCTACTTGGCTCACAGCTTGGTCAGGGCAGCCAAACTCTAGCGCAGAGGGGTTCTTAAAGGAAGGAAAAGTGTGAGAGACGGAGACTGAGAGAAACGCCTGTGGGAAAGAAGAATATCACCCAGTAGTGGGCATCACCTGCAGGTCAATGGGAATGGTCGTCAGCCTGGGAGCAGGTCACAGTCGTGAAGGAAAGTTGGTTTATTCAGTGTTCACTCTGAAAGGCTTCTGTAGGGTTATTTTATGCTATAGTGTTGTTTTTATTCCTAGGTTTGAGAGATGACTTTAGGCCTTTTTTTGTGTTGAATTTCCATTAGCTTTGTCTTTCATTTCTGAGAGTTGTCTTCCATTCTCTTCTTAGCATTCACCATATGCAAATCCATGGTTCTGAGATGAGAGGAGAAGCAGAAATATTTTAGGAACTACTGTTTTCACAAGTTCCCTTGATAAACTGCTTTCTGAGGCGGTTACCCACCAGCTTTCCATGAGCTTCTAATCCCATTCTCTTGAATTCAAGAGAGTCCCATGGTCTTCAGCTAACTAGACTGAATGGGGCATAAATTTTTAACTGGTTTTCCAAATAGCTCATTGGTGTTCACTACCTGAAATGTTCCTTGGGTTACCAGTAGAGGCTTAGAGACCTAGTTTTGTAATGTAAACTTCAATAGCTTTTGTCATATTTTCATTTACTTATAATTACATAGTGAAGGGATAGTGTTTAAGTGGTAACTTTTTACCTGTGTTACAGGAGATGAAGCAGTAGGTCCTGGTGTCTTGTATTCTGTACTTCAGTGAGTACAGCTGAATTCCTGAAATTTCTGTAAGGTCAGTGAAATTAATTGTGTGGGATCTGTAGCCGTAACTTCTAAGAGATCCAAGAGCCACTACTGTTAAGGGAAAAATAATTAGTCTATGATGTTATTTGATAGAGATAGGAGTGAGTAATTTTAACGCAATCCAGAGAGATACACCAATTTACAGCATCTGCTAAAACATCAGCTCCACCTACAGAAAAGGCTGTTGTATAGCTCTTACGTAAGCATATTAAGCCGACATCCAAAACATCAGCACTTGCAGTAGTTGCTCTAGTTCAGAAAAATTACTGTCCTGGTTTCGGCTGGGATAGAGTTAATTTTCTTCCTAGCAGCTGGTACAGTGCTGTGGTTTGGATTTAGCATGAGAATAACATGATAACACACCGATGTTTTAGTTGTCGCTAAGCAGTGCTCGCACTAAGTCAAGGACTTTTCAGCTTCCCATGCTGTGCCAGCCAAGAGGTGCACAAGAAGCTGGGAGGGGGCACGGCCAGGACAGCTGACCCAACCTGGCCAAAGAGACATTCCATACCATGGGACGTCATGCTCAGTACATAAACTGGGGGGAGCTGGCTGGTGGGCAGCAATTGCTGCTTGGGTGGGACGTCATGCTCAGTATAGAAACTGGGGGGAGCTGGCTGGTGGGCAGCAATTGCTGCTTGGGGACTGGCTGGGCATCGGTCGGCGGGTGGTGAGCAGTTACATCACTTGTTGGGTTTTTTCCCCTGGGTTTTGTTCCTCTCTCTCGTTGTTTTACTTTCCATTACAAATTATTATTATTATTATTATTATTATATTTCAATTATTAAACTGTCTGTATCTCAACCCATGAGCGTTCTCACTTTTAGCCTTCCAATTCTCTCCCCCATCCCACCGGGGGGAGTGAGCGAGCGGCTGGGTGGGGCTTAGTTGCCGGCTGGGGTTAAACCACGACAATTACATACCTATAAAGAGGTACAAACTAGATGCAGACTAAAGAGGATTGCAGGGGATTACTGAGTCCTATACAACTTCATGTAGATGAATTTTTAACAACAGGAGCAAATAACTACTAGAAGGTACATTATTATGTAAAGTATGAAAACAGAATTTACATGTCGTCTTCCTGAAGCAATCAGGACTTTTCGTGTTTCTATTGCTAATTGAAAATAAGGTAAAATAAAACACATGGTCTGCCCAGCAGCATGTCGAGCCTCAAATAACTTAGTCTCACAAGTGCTGAGTATAATCTGTGGTGCCAGCTATGCTGGGCAGGGTGAGGAGTTTCCCATAAAATGATCCCCAATCTCAATTTAAAAATTCCGCATTTACCTCTTAGTTTATCTGAAACTGAAGAAGGCTGCTCTGTCTCGCAGTCAAAACATGTCATATGCATATTCTCACACAGAAAGCAGTAGAGGCTCTAAAGCCTATCTTAGAGTGTGTTTGATTTCCTGGCTGCCTTATTTGTTTACAACAATGCTTTTAAAATTGTCTCTACCATCTGTGTGGTTTCTAGTTGTTTGAATGAGAATGAGATATTAAAATGCCATCCAGATGTCTAGATGCATATCAGCATTAACATATTATGCAAATTGTCACAAGGATAGGTTTTTTTCTTCTTAAACAAAACGGTATTTTTATATGGAATGGAAAGAAGTAAATCTGTGAAGGATGACAAGCAAAAAAATGCACTGAGCATATTCAACTGAACTTTTCAATCACTTTTTATGAAAAGGTTAGGTACAAAGTGTCCTTAGTTGTTTTTATTGTAAATCTGTAGAAGGACAATTGGATGAAAACATAATCTTAAAAAAAAAAAAATCCACAAAAAGCAATGAAGCACCACTAAGCCTGAAGATCTCATAAAATAATTCAACAAAGTGAAATATAAAAGTTGCCTCTGTGTATTTATCTCATGAGAACTGGACTTCATGAACAATAATAACAAATATCTGTTGGCTTCTGAGCGTCTAATTTAAAGAAACCTTTGGCTCTGACTCTACAGATGTCTGCACTTGGAGATAAGTCCACAGAATCAACAGTGCAAGATCATACCTGAGCCTTCATTGCTCTCAAAAAATAAGAACTGGGATCAGAAAATTAAGATAAATGTATTTGAGGTTGATTTTTTCTGGCACCTTGAGTCTTACAACTAAATATAAACATGATGTCTCTTGAATTTCTCCTTAAAGTTTGGAGTATTAAAAAAAATAATTAATAATGGAACGCTGCAACAAACCCCCTGAAAATTATTTTTGGATCACTGTTGGTATCAAGAGCTAAGGGCGGAAGATGGCCCCAGCTGGTAGGTCCTGCAGGGAGGCTGGGTACCAAGGCGGGGAATGATCTGTGAATAGGAGGAAGAAGAGATTCTATCACTCAACAGGCTAATTTTCATGGATTTTAAAATTGGAAAGGAAATTGGAATTGGTACAACTGGAAAATTGTTTGATCTCCTCTATCTCATAGAATTTCACTCAGCTACCATGCATTAAAGCCTACCAACTTGCATTTGGGTGTAAAGATAGCAGGGCAAGTGCATACATATGCTTGGGTCTTCCTTCATAGTTTCATCAACAATACAGGCATGAGAACTTTCCTTTTTGTCTTTGGTGATATATATTCCCTTCACAAATTTTAGCTTTCATACAGGCATGAGAAGTTTCCTTTTTGTCTTTGGTGATATATATTCCCCTCACAAATTTTAGCTTTCAGATTTGTGAACCAAGGGTTATATTTTCCTTAAAAATGTGTTGCATATAGAACTGCTTTTCACTTAAATCAATTGTTGTTGAAATCAGTATGCGTGTGCAGCAACACCACTTTTATGGTAACTTGAGTGATACTTTTCCAAGAGAAATAAACCAACAGTACTCTCCGAACACAGCTCCTGACAGTCATGGTCCAGAAGCTGTCCAGATGACCTCTTCGGCTTGAAAATAATATGGATTAGTTGCATACTGGTGTGACGGGTGCACTCGACCCCTTAACCAAAGTAGCAGTAGTTTGGTACAGGCTCCAAAGGAGGCAAAGGCCTGAGCCGTAGCCGGGCCAAGAACTCCTCTCGTCTCAGTCTGTTCTCTGAAAACCCGCAAGGGAGCAGAGTGACACAGTGAGCATCGATACATGTGACCTTGGAATACCGATCACGCGATTGACACATGAATAGTGGGTGGCTTTTCCAAGACTCATTTATCAAGGAACAAAGAAAGTTGTGGGTACAAGGAGTATCGTGCCTACCTTTCCATTGCAAGTGATTTGACTACGAGCCAACCGTTTTATCCCATAAATATGACAACCTAGGTGAGCCTTCTTTGAGCTCTCCCTGCTAGGCAGCGTGGCTGCATGGCAGTGATCTCCCCTTGAGCTGGGACGCCTCTCAAGGTTGCTCCTCGAGCCAGAGAGGCCTTTTACCAGCAGCAGATCTTTGGATCACTCCAATTTGAGCTCTCCCTGAATTGCAGCTGGCTTCCCTGGAAGGGACACCACTCAAGATTTGAGATTCCTTACCTGAGACTAAGATCCTTCCTTGCTCAAGGCGGAGAGATCCCTTACTCGCGACAGATCCTCGGTAAGTGACTGACAGCATGCTGAATTAATATTAATGAAACATTACTAATCCATGTAGCTACTCAATATGAATTATTATAAACTTTGTATAGGTAATTCCATTAGACATAAACTGTTGTCGAAGTCTGAGACTAAGATTGGACCTAGCCGCATCTAGGCTCCATAAGGAGTTTAGAAAGCAAGGGGGTCCATTCTGAACCTCATGACTCAACGGGAGGGTCTTCCTTACCCTTTGTGTCTCTGGTCTCTGTGTGAATCATTCTAACTCGATTCTAACTCAATTTTCCTTTGTATGTTTCTTCCATGCAGTAATTAATAAGGTGAACCTTGCCATCAAACTTACTGAGCCTTGGCAAACCCCTGTTAAACTTTGTTAAATTCCATCAAATTCATCAAACTCTGTCAAATTATTATTTTACCTCAATAAAACATATTGCTGCTTCTCTCTTTTGAGTGAGGTGCATTCCACCCATTCGCGACAAATTGGTGTAGTCGGCAGGATGGCAAGTATTACCGCTAATTACTTACAGAAGCATGGAATGAGTCCGAGTCCCAAATTCTCAGAAGAATGGGCTCGTGATAATTGGCCTAATTGGGAAGCTGTGAAAGAACAGCTAAAAGTGGCCAGGGGGAATATAAAGGATGGAAAAAGGAAAGGAATTACTTGCAAAATGGTAGGTACCT
>NW_008825411.1:1740504-1746846 GCF_000699105.1 Pygoscelis adeliae
GCGTCGGACAATTGATTTTCGGCACCAAAATGCCAACCCGGCCCCGCTAACGGCTGCTGTCCCTAATATTGCAACTTTAGCAGCCACACTACAAGCACATCCATGGATGGCAGTGCTAGATGTCAGAGAGATGTTCTTTATGGTTCCCTTGCAGGAGGAGGATAAAGAGAAATTTGCTTTTACTTGGGAAGGTATACACTACACCCTTAACAGACTCCCACAGGGGTATAAAACATTCACCCTGATTGCTCATGCTGCACTTGGCTGAACTTTTACAGTCTCACTCCCTCAAGTTGTGAAACTGTAAAACATATAGATGATATTCTAATTGGAGGGACCTGCCCTGAGTCAAAATACTCAAACCTGAATATTTACAGCTTTCCACCAAAGTTTTGAGTCTTCCATGCATTCCAGTTCGAAATTTTATGCAGTCAGCAGAATCTGTAGCAAAGCCTTTCTCCTTTGAATGGAAATGAGGAGTCACAGGTTTGTAATACTCCTGTTAAAATGCATTCTTTCCAGCTATGTTTGTTTATAAAACCCTATAGATCTTACAAAGTATGGCTTCCTGCCCCCGCAATGAGTAAAATAAAAGAATGAGAATGGGCATTAGGAAGTCCTCCATCTGCATCCCGTCCCCTCTGCCCCCAGACTGGATCAACCATACTTCTGCTCCGTCTGAAAAGATATTCGTCTGCTCTGTTCCTGCAGGCTACAATACTAGACACATCTTACAAAGTATTTCTGGACAACTTATTCCAATATTTTACTATCCATCCTATCAGAATTATTTTCCTCATATGCAAATCTATCACTTATTCTGCCCGCCATCCCTATGGAGCACAGATTATTTCCTTGGCTGCCGTCTCCAGGATTTGGACAGTAGAATAAAAGAAGGTACAAATTTTAATCCCATCCACCTTATTTTACAGGGTTTTGGGGACAAAGAAAACCAACAATCAGAGATCATCCCCTCTCCTAAGAATCACTTATAATTCACTGTGTCTCAATTACATTTCTTGTCTCTGGTATGTCATCATCTTAAAATACTCTTAAGTCTGTGATTCTGGTAGATCCTTTAATTTATATGAATCTCAGTGCTTTACTCCACACAACAGAAGAATCAACGTAGTTATATTTCCAATGGTCACCATTTTTCGTATATGCTTTATAAGCAATATGTTGTGCGGAACTTCAAAAGAACTCATGCAAGCCTGTGAAAACTCTTGGGGTTGATGTATTTTGATGTAATTTAACTCAAGGGCATATGGCACATTACCTAGAACAGGGCCTGAGTGCAGAAAGACATTTGAAAAACAGTAGCAGTTCAACTACAATCACCATGAAAGGAGTGTTTGAAAAAGATATAGTATTTGGGACAAAGAAAATGAGGAAATACTTTTTAGAAGAGGATTCCTGAAAAGGCTGCAGCCATCATGGAGGAATTGTTGCAAATGCCGGGAAACTGAAGTATGACTGCAAAGGCACCAGTGGTGATTTCATGCTGGGGGTGATCAGATGAAGGATTAAAAGAAAAGCCAAGGAGGCTTTTCCCAGATGCGTTTGAAACCTGTTGCTGTGCCATGGTCTACTCAAAACCCATCAATTTTGCCAATTGAAATGGTTTGTAATGAAGCACAAAAATCATGGATATGTTGTTTGGCTTCAAATATTTTAATTAACTGTGATCTTAAGCTGGATGTCAGGACAAAAATAAAAATGAGTCATATAAAGCAGGGATAAGTGAAGAAGAGTTTTTACAAAGTCACCCACTCCATCGTTTTTATCTCAAGATAGCATAAACCAGACTTAAATTGTGTCTGACAGTTGTCTACTTAACTTGTCCTTCCACTGATGGAAATTCTACAGACTTCTACGTTATTTATTCCACTAGCTATCTAGCCTTTAGGCTGGACTTTTTTTTTTCCTAGTGTTTAACCTAAATTTCCCTTGCAATTTAGTCATGGAAATTATCCTATCCCTTCCCTGATGGCAAGGAGCACACTTTACAGCCTTCTTCTCCCCAGAGGACAGAGCTAGAGCTAATGCCATGTAGGTTAGAAGAACCATTCGCTTATGTGAAGGCAGTTCACCTCCCTTGTTGTCCTTCTCCAGACTAACCAAGCTCAGTTATTTCAGGCTTTCCCCACACTTCATGTTTTCTGCAGTTCTGACTATTTGGCATGTTCTCCTCAGAATTCCCTTCAGTTAATCCATATCTTTTTAGAAATATTGGGTCCAAGACAGGCCAGAGTACTCCAGCTGTAGTCTTACTGATGGGTAGCCTTGAAGAATTACTTCACATTTGAAACGTACTATTCCTGTTTATTTATCCTGATTTGCAGTCTGCTTTTCTCTGTTAATGACGCTCCCGCTGTCTCCCACCACAGCTCCTCTCCTGCAGACATCTACTGCTTCTTCCTATCCACAACACTTATCACCAAAAGGCATTAGGTTAGCTTGGTATGATTTGTTCTCAAAACATCCATGCTGGTTCATTTCTTATCATCTTTTATCTTCTGAGTGCTTATATAGATTGTCTGACTATTTATTCTGGTATCTTTCTGGGCACAGAGCAGAGAATGATTGGTCTGTAATTCTTCAACATTTTAAAAACATATTACCTTATTATTGTTCTTTTTTTTGTCTGATATTGGTGGCATATAATCTTCACAAAGAGAGTGTCTATTACCTGTATACCGAGGGCTTAATCCACAGAGAAATGTAGAAGAAAGGATTGTATTTCAGCTGCTACTGCAGCTACTCCTGAGCGAGGATGACAGTTCTCGTGTTCGGTGGATCAATGATATCACAAAAATTGATCTTTAAGAAATAGGCTGAGAGTTTGAGTATCCTGTAGCAGACAGTAAAAACGTATGCACTATGTTATATACGTTATATACATTATAGCAGAATAGATGCATAATCCCATCCTGAGGGGGGTGAAGATATATTTTATATCTTTTAGTTTGTTGCATTTTCTGGGTTTTTGCTCTAAAACCACCAGAGGCTTCTAATGTTAATTCCCAAATGCCAGTCTAATGTCGCAAGAGAGTAAAAAGAAGGAAACCTAATCATATAGTTTAGTTCCTTCAGTCATTAAAACAGGAATCCTAGCCTGGCTGAAAAAAATATTGCTGTTTTGAGGATTGCTAACTATTCAGAGAATAAATCTGTTTGTGGATTATTAACTGCAAAGTAAAAGCCTATTTGCAGTGAATGAACAATAGCTGCTTTTGGTATCGTGTGTTTGGAGTGTCTGCAGCCAGACACAAATATTTGTAAACAATCCATCCATACAGCTTCATTTAGAGTTCCTGAGAGTTATGAACTGATGCCAAGAGGATAATAAATAGACTGCCATTTTTTTTTTTAAATCTGGTTTTTGCTTGGCATGAAGGGAGTTTTAGTAACGCTTCTTCAAGCAACAGGGTTTTGTCTTCTGAACATCACGAACTGCAAAACATAGAGCTCCTGTTGGTGAGACCCTCCAAATTCTAAGAGCAGAACCTCATTTACAATGTACTGAAGCAGGGGCCCAAACTCGCCATATCCCAGACTTTTGCACCTCAAACTTTCACAAAGAACCTGGCAGGAAAAGCTCTTGTGATATTGGTTTAGAAAGGAAACAATAGTAAAAACTGGCTTGGCTTGAATCCTTACGGACTGCAATCCTCCTGGGTGGCAGCTAGCCCTTATTTACAGTGTAATATTAGCCCTTATTTGCAGTATAATATTATCCTAAAACTCAAATTAAATGTAAGGTCTCTGAGCTTCTGTTATTCAAATGCAGTAGAGGAATAATGTGCATTTCCCATGCATGGTTACAAGCAGAATGAATCTCTGCTGCTGCTGTTCACCCTGAAAAACATTCATGTTCCCAAAGGCCAGACCAACTGGTTTTCGACCAGTCACATGACATTTTTAATTCATGCTCTCGCAAGCCCAAAGCATGCATGACATATAATACGTTCTAGGGTTTAGTTGTTGTCACTCTGCTGGCTTTTATAGCTGCTCTCGCACGTGGTGGTCAGCCTGGATTTCACGTGGGTATAAGCAGTGGCTGTATTCTCACATGTTTTCACATACGCAAGAGTGCTTTAGCGTGAACTATTTTGACACTTTCAAGAATGACTAATTATGCACATTCAGAGGTCTCTTTCAAGGTCTTACCCAAAACATATTGATCCTCCACTGACTCTTGTTGCCCTTAATAGACTGGTGGGCAGTCAGGCTCCTTCTGCCTTACTTGATCTCTGCTGCTTACCAGAAACGCAGTTTCTTTTCCAGCAGAGATCTGGACCCACTTTTCATTTTGTATCTTCCTGCATTACCTCAGTAGCTGTTTTTCCTGCTGTTTGAACCTTCTGTGCAGAGACCTTCAAGGGAAATAACAGAACTGCATCAAGGGAAATAAAAGATTTGATGTAATCCTGAGACATGTTTTAGTTAAACATAGGCAATTTGTCTTAGAGCAGTTCGATATCTGGATATAAGTATCTGGCTTTTGTATACCCGAGATGATATTGTCTATCCCAGAAAGCTATGACTCTGTTAATTAAAACAGATCAAGTGATAGCAATAATTTTACTGGCATATTAAGAAATAATTAATTTTTATTTAAGCCTGAGTCCTTCACAATGACTTTCTTCAAGCACTTGATCATAGAATCATTAAGGTTGGAAGAGACCTCTAAGATCATCACGTCCAACCGTCAACCCAACACCACCGTGCCCACTAAACCATGTCCCTAAGCGCCTCATCTACACGTCTTTTAAATACCTCCAGGGATGGTGAATGATGGTTGATGAGTGAGCTTCAGCTGCACAAAAGATTCCTAACACACTAATTTTAGCAATAAACATTTTCTTTGAAGTTATTTCTTAAATGCTTCTCAAATACTATATGGAGAGGTAATATTAGACTTTCTCAATGTACAGTATTACCTGTTTGTATGTAATTATCATGTGCAGATAAAATATCTGGTAATTTGCTTTCAAGCACCAATACCTTTTCAAAAGAAGTACTTTTAAATCTACCCAGGAACATTTCACAGAATAAAAGTGATGAAATTAGGTTAATACATTATTTATGATGAGTGATTTGCTCAGCCCTATGCAAAATAGAGGAACATTTTTAACCAGTTAAATGAAAGCTCTATGAAAAGAGGTGAAAGCATGTTGTTTTCCTCTTTTTTCTCAGTTTCATGACAGACTGCCTTAATTACTTATTAGGCCTTATCTTTGCAACTTGTCATGGGGCAGCTGACGATAAAGTGCTGTGCCTGAAAAGATGAGAAACATCTGGGCAGTACAACCGGGAATAGTGGCACTGCTGCCTGATCTCGTCTCCTTTTTTAGCCACAACGTCTGTGTTCTTTGCTTGAGGTTTTACACAGCATGACTTCTCCCCCCCCTTTAATTCCCTTTATACATAGTTCTGACAAAGATATTGCAACTAGAGAAGCAATACAGTGCAGAATGGAAAAAGAATTCACATTAATCATGCAGGTACACCTCTCTGGATATCATGCAGGTACGCCTCACTCGTCCTCCTGCCTGCAGGTAGGACTTCAGAACTGATTAACCGGCAGCTTTCACTGCTGTCCCGCCATATAAGAAAGCACGGCAATAAAAGAGGATTCAGCTTCACAGCATCATATAAGCTTAAATTTCACTGATAGTAACAACGTGAACAAGAAAATGTGAGATATGGGGAAAATATCTGAGGGAAAAAAGCATAAGAAAACAATTCTTCCAACCTAAAAATAAAAAAGCAGAACGTACCAACCAAAGTAACAAATTTCTAAACCTAAGTTGCAAAAGAAAACACTTCAATCCCACAAGAAGCAATTAGAAGATCCTGTGGAAATAGTGCATTAAAAAGATGAGTCTCCAAAGGAATGAACTGCTTTTTCCTCATATCTTTTTTTTATTATTGTTCACATGGAATTAATCTAACTGCATGTTCTCTTCACCGTGTTTGAATGTTGCTTTCCCCTTTCAGAACAATTATCTGTCCTCTGTTGTAAGGAGGTATGAATAAGCAAAAGCTTTCAAGGCTGCTGAAGAGGATGAAGTATTTTTTTTTATTTCTCTTTGTAGAACACAAAGCCTGTAGGAGGGAAATTGCAAAATATTGTTCTTCTGTACATGCGTTAGAGAAGTACTTGGTTTATTTACTCATATCCCACCTGAAACAACCCACAGATTCATTTGAATAAATACGCTTACACTACACAGTAAGTTTTTATGTCTGGAGTGGGGTAGAGAGAGTAAGGAAAATTCTCTTTTGTGTGGAGTGGATTAGTCCATGCTTAGCCTCCCCCCCCCACCCCCCACC
>NW_008825411.1:1746860-1770754 GCF_000699105.1 Pygoscelis adeliae
GTTTGAGCTGAAAGAGTTTGGGAATCTCATAATCCAGGGCACTTAGTCCTTGGTTTTAGACATTTATCACCACCTAGATCAGCTCACATGTGGTTTAAAATGCATCTTTCACGGTAATTCTTCAGTCACAGTCACCTGGAATCTGAAAAGGCCTTTATACCACCAAATCTGTTACCTGCTACTGTGCCCATAGTGATTACTGCTCTTCCTTAGAGGTAAATGGAGACATATTACAAATCTAGGTTAATAGGTTTTATGATCAATCAACTCAAAGGCACACACTTGTCCTATTAATAATGCAAATGTGATAGGATTATTGAGTTATGAGTAGCTTATACACAAATATTAACTACTAATACATTCATTAATGCTGAGTAAAGTATTAATTAGCTTTGGTGCTGCTGGATTGCACAGTAATAGATAGTTTTACCAAGGCCTGCTCGAATTGATTGGTGTGATCCCATGCTGTGCACTGTGTTTCCACAACAGAATTGATCTTTTTCCTTGATGAAGACAAACAGCATCCTAAACCACATTCGGGGACTAAGCTTGGTTAGGGCAATAAGTAACAGAAATATCCTGCTAAAGAGTTTTATCCTGTATGGGATCTTATTCTGGAAGTAACCGCTTTAAATTTGATATGACTATTTTTAGATCCAAAAGAAAAGTAGAATAAAAGATTCTCCATTTTCACTGTGCACTGTGGGGGTATAGGCAGACTACCAAAGTGGGGTTATTCTCCAGTATTCCTGAAATGCTACTTCCTAAAGTGATATTCCTGTTCTGTCAATCTTATTTATCATTAAACTGTCAGCTTTGACTTTTCCAAACTGCAGGTAAAAAACCCACCACTTGATAATGGCAAGGCAATATGACACTGCAGGCAAACGCCTGTAGCTCATGCTTATTACTGAGCCTTAAAAATGTGGCCCTCAGCATGTGTAGTCATCCAGTTTAACAGTGGCAAGAAATGTATCTCCGTACTCACAAGAAAGGCCCAAAGTGCTGAACAGTGTAGTTTGAACACAAATGATATATAAGTAAATTCAGAAAGCAAAAAGATCACAGCTGGCACACATATTAGTTAGGCAACCGTGCACTTCTCAAAGATGCTCAATATGAATCACATATTTTAAAGCCAGTTAAATTACTGTTGCAGAAATACGGTCATAAAATATTACTGCCAATCACTTGAAGGAGATATATGTTGTTCAGTAATTATGCAATAATTGAAAAAATGATTTTATTTCATTACTTTTTTTGCTCGTTTCATCTTGGAGGAATGACGGCAACAATTATACATGGAAAATCATTACCCTAATGTGGTAGACACTGTGGATTTCTGTGCTGGTGAAAGTAAGGATAAACTGGCCTTCTCAGCGTGCTGACCACATCAGTGAAGGCACTCATTGATGAGGGTATAAATATTGGTACTTTAGTATTACACAGGTTTAATAAGAGGAGCCATTTTTTTCATATATCTTTTAAAGGGTCTGAGACAAGCCTGTGAGAGACTGAGATTATTTCTAACAATATCACTGGCCTAAATTGACATGGGGTCATTTCACTGCATGTATTGAGGGACAGAAAAGTTCTTCAAGGATTGACCTGAGTGCGTGCCACACAGAGATGAATATTCTCAAGGTCTCAAAAGGGTCTTGATCAAGGAAAATGTCAGTTTCCCCCAGTTTTTTCCTCAACTCTAAACGGCTCGTTGTCCCTGTAATATTATCTCATTTCTCTGACTTCTGAAAGTGCCTTTTTGTTTGTAGCACTTCACTGACAGTGAGTGGCAGTTGTTCATTAACATTATCTTCTAATTTTCTGTGAACTAATTGTAAGGAGTGTAAGAAAAGCTATTAGAATAGTAGAGCACTGAGGGATAAGAGAAGAAAAAGAGCAGGTCAAGATTACATTGGGTCATCGCAATTTACAGCAATATTTCTTTCAAGAGATGTGAAGGTCTAAAAGTCAATTGTTAAAAAGAAGGCAGAAGCAGACCTGCTAATATAAATTCAAAAATCAATAGAAATGTCCAGTTTGATATGAACTTCTATAGCAACTGCTAGGGAAAATACTTACCTTATGACATGACAAGCATCTTTATTGCATAGGTTAAATGAGGCAGTAAAAGAAAAAATGTTGCTAGCATATTGGAACGTAGCAGTAGAACTGAAAAACAGACATACCCAGGCACAAAGCTAAGATAGCCAAAAAAGAAAAAAAAAAAAAACTAACAAAAAAACCTGTTGGAGCTGATGCTTACAGTCCAAAGCTGATGTTTGAAGAAGGGAACATGCTTGGTAATCAAAAGGCATCATTTATCTGGCTAATGTTTCCCAGAATTTTGAAAGACAGAGATAACATTATTAAAACTATTGCAGGTTATGAGTAAAGTTATTTTGCTCATGTCTGCATGAACTTGACTAACCATGGCAGGAGATTCCTTATAACTTTAACTGATTATGAATACAAAACATCAGGTTTATATACGTATCACTCATGGCTAAAATTCATTTTTGATAGCAATGAATGAGGGCGGTGAAAAATTGTAAATCCAAATATGTGTTTGAACAATGTCCTGTTGTGTCAATAAATTTCATTTCAATAACTCACGAAAAAAAGGTAGAAAAATGTGAATGACAGTTGTGGGAATAACATTTTTCATATTTTCCTGTCTTTCAGAATTTAGACTAATAGGTGGATGTAGCATGAAAAGACAAACAATGATGGAAAAAATAGCTACATTGGTCGCATGTAGCAAACAAGTAAGATATAGGCATCTTTATAAATCAAATCTACAGCTAGAGCACAGACGGATTAACAGGTGGTGAAACAACAGATGACATATACAACACTGATGGTGGAGAAATATGACCAGGTTGAATAGTTTGGACAAGCTTTAATTCAACACAGCACACTTTTGAAAATTGATGGCTTTTAAAATAACTTAGGAACGTTTCTGCCCTACTCACGGTGGCTGCTGGCCCCTGGGACTAGGAACTAATCTAGCACCGTTGTTAGCATAACAAACAATAAAGCTGAGCAGTTGCTGATGATCACTTGCACCAATTTGAAATTATTCTTGTGACCAATTACTCAGGCTGTGGCTGGAATCAGACTTGTTCTGACTACACCGTGCCGGGTTTCCACAGCTACTGATGCACCACCAGATCAGGAGTTAAAATGTTAAAATAATGTAAGGCAAAGGATTCATTGTCATGCAAAGGTTCTCACTACTTAGGTGGGGGATAGTGGGGAGGGTATTGCTGGATTCCTTATGGATGAGACCAAAAATAAACGTTAGCCTTGGAGTAAATTCAAGGCAAGTAAACAGAGCAGCAGAAATATCAGTCATAATAATGAAGGTGGAAGTAGATGGCTTTTCCAGATTGGTAACCTTCATCAAACAAATGCAGGATGAGATCATTTGAACACAGACTGGAAGAATTATGGAGTGAAAAATAAGTTGAGTAAATCAACAAGCATGTCAGGTGATACTCCACAGCTTAGATGGAGGTTTCTTTTTTAATTTGCTGAAAAGGCACATACTATTCTCACAGGGATGAAGCTGTAAGGGCTCACTGCCAAGAAATGCTACTGGATACACACCTCCACCCCCTCACCCAGAAGACTGTTGATGTGTTTGCAGGACAGAGATATTTATGAAGAAGATTTCTGTACAAGGTATGCAGTGTACCTGCATGTGCACAGTTCAATTTAGGGCTAAAATAAGTGCCTAATGTGCAACATCGATAAAATCAGAAATGCAAGCAATGGAATAAATGAGACTGATTGTTAGGTCTGTACCCTTTTATCCTTTTAGCTGGTCTGAGTTCTCCTCTGTATCTTTCTTTAGGAAGTTGCTTGCCTGCTCCCCAGGCTGATAAAAGGAAGGATTGATTCGAGGCTTTACCCTGTTTAATTCCAGCTGGGACATTCAGGCTGGACGGGCAGTACATGAATATTTTTTGAAAATAATAATATTCCATCACTGGCGATACCAAGTAATAGCAAGAAGAAAGAAGGGTTGTGATTTATATCATGTCATGATGCCATTGGAAAAGAGGGAGATCCACTCAAGCCTCTACATGTTTCTCCTGGGAACAGCACTGCATTCCACCCAGCTCAGGATTGTGCCCCAAGGTGTACTTTGACCAAGAGAAAATAAAACAGTCATGTAGACTGGTGGGTACCTATAATCCCAGTAATGACAGTAGCATGGCCATACCAGACATGCTTTCAATCTTTCTAGACTTGTGTATCTATATCTACCTCACGTGCCCTAATTTTGCACCTTGGGCAAGTTTTGAACCCCGCTCTGACTTCCACACAATTTAAATCTTCTTTTTAGATATGAGTAATATATTTACAACTGTTGTTCATCTGCTGCCTAAACTCTTAGACATATAAGTCTTCCAAAATATCTGTACCATCTGCCACAGTCTAAGAATTACCATTCTAGTTATCACCAATAAAGGGATGGAGTCATTTAATATGAAATTTATGCATAGCACCAGTCACCTGTTCACCCGGGATACAATTGAATCTGCCACTGGGGAATTTTGTGTAACTAGTGAGTCAAAGGCTGTCTTAATCATGTGCATAGAGGGCTAAGAGGAGTGTATTGGAATCATGTGGATCATTTGAAAGGGTGGGTATGAATGAGCATATGTGAGACAGAGCAAGGATGAGCTTTTAGTTGGTGATGGTAAAATGAGGTTGTTCTGGAGCAGCGTGTGGGGATGAGGGAGATGATAGGCATTTGTTCCAAATAATGGATTATACTAAAATTAGATTTACCTAGTCTTTACTTTTGTACATGAGCACAGGCACAAAGCAAGATTCAGTGCTCCACGGTGAGTGTGGCCATGGTCACTACAGGTTAAAGCACCCACCTTGGAAAAGGAAAAAAGCTGCTTTCCACCCCTACTCCAATGCGTTTATGAAGACTTTGTAGCAGTTAAATTTACGCAGGGGGGGTGGAACTAGATGGTCTTTAAGGTCCCTTCCAACCCAAACCATTCTATGATTCTAAGTTGAATAACTTTAAAAGAAACACTGAGAAGTTGTCCCTGATGGTTAACTGATGGCCTCCTCCAGGGAGGACACTCAGAGGCAGGAATTCAGCCCTCCTCAAGCAGAGCACCGAGCTCAGCCTCAGTCTGCCGCTTCCCAGGCCTGCGATGCAATTAACGGCCTTCTAGGTGGGAAAGACACAAGGGGCTGTGTTTTGCATGAAGTCCAGACCATAATATCTCTTAAGTTGGGTCCTTCAGGCATCACAGATGGGGAATACCTGCTCTGACACGGGCTCATCTGCATGGCCAGTGCAGCAGCCAATAACTCCAGGGCTTGGTGACATCTGAGCTGAGGTTTTGAGGACATTCATTTAAAGGTTTGCATCAAAAATCACAGTTACAGAGATTGAAATACTCTAGTGGGTCTAGCCCATGGCACGTAAACAATATAAAAAGTTACCTTTTTGGTGATGCAAGTAGCATATAATAAAAAACAACAGAAACTGCTGATGGGAAGTCTGACTAGGTTAATACGGTTATTATCTAAGTCATGCTGCAAGCTATAGATGAATATTTTCCACAATCCGTTCATTGTTAATGAACATCCAAGCTAGCAAATTAAAATAAACCCATTTTATCACTCAGATTTAGTGATTTCCTGCTGGGCCTTTTTAATGTTCAGAATTGGCCTTCTTTGAAATACTTAGCTCATCAGCAAATTTGCCACCAGTCTTTCGGTTCTTCTCCACCAAAGGTTACTCTGAAATTTTCGCCTTCTCCCTTCAGATTTTTATATTTAAAGACGACCACTGCCAGCATGAACAACTTTTACCTCTCCTTGAGCTTTGAGTTCATAACGCTGTTTGAACATTGTAAGCCCTTGAGTAATGAAACAAGATGAATATTCAGCTCCAGCAATTTCAAATCCAGGTGAAGTGAACTTGCTGATTATAACTCTGTGAATGAAGTGAGTGGTTTAGTAGAGTGCTACGATGGCAGCAAATGAGAATCTGTCCTAAAATATAGTAAAACCTGCAGGAAATACAAGGTACCTGCTGAGAAACCAGCTCTCTCTTTAGCTATAATGTTTAATATTTTTGACTCTTGCCTAGTTCTTCTGGGGCAGAGGGAACACGGGTGCAGATTTCACAGTGCTGCCATCGCCACTGAAATGCTCATATTAATCTAGATTTGTATGCTGTGTGACTGTTGGCAAGAAGGACAGTTAACATTCCAATATCACTTTCCCTTCAAGGATACTGAAGAGCATTGGAAACATTAAGCTCTGAGGTTGGTAATTTACTAATGAGAAAACTGATTCAAAGAGAAATTAGGACCTTAATCTCTCATCCATTGAAGCCAATGGAAATAATTTTGTGATTTCCTTGGGCAGATTGTGTGTGGCTTGTAAAAGGTCACAGGAGAAATCACAGAAAAATTAGACCAAAAGTCCAATAACTTTTTGCTTGTTCAGTAGAAGAATAACTGTCCCTTTTCCTATGCCTGAACCCTTTATGTCTGAATCCCTTTTCCTTAGTGCAGTTCAGAAATATTCCAATACATTTAGAATTGCAAAGATTACATTTCCATATCACCACCAGCTGTGTGCCGCAGCAGAGGAGACGTGGAACAACTGATTGATAGCTTTGGAGCACTACTGTTTTTAATTCAGGCCTAACACAGATGGGTCTCCTCCCTGGGACCTGAGCTGGAGCCTTCACTGGTAGTGGAGGCTGAAGCTCCAAACAGGTTCTGGAAGCGAAGATCTCTTGGGCAAGAGCTGAAGAACCAAAGCCTTTGTATCCTATTTGCATGCTCACAATTATTTTAAACACTTTGCTACAACTGGAAGCCATACCTCATGTCATAGAAATGAAATTTTCAAATTCTTTGAAAATGGTTAAACTTTAACAAAAAGCTGCTCTGTATTGCTGAGACCTTTCATTGAACGAAAGCATCTGGTTTTCAGAGTGACATGATGACATTGGAGAAGTCACAATTAAATTCTTCAAACTTGTTATTTTAGCGGTAGTATTCTCCAAGGACCTGATCCAAAGCACTCTGTACTCAGTAGGAATCTTTCTGCCTCGGGGCTCCCTTGGTGTTTTGCAAGATCCTCTACCTCTGGTAATACTTCAAGCAGTTTATTACAAAATTCCACAATGTGTGATATGCATTGCTTGTGTGGCTAGAAACCTTTGTATCAACAGTTTAGGTAAATGCCGCTACTGCTATCATAATCCACTTCAACAGAGGTAAAAAAAAATATAGTGCTGTATTTACAAATTTGATCCATTTAGGGCCTAGGGCTGTAGTAACTCAGATACAGGAGCGTTTATGCACAAAATCGCTGGAGCATACACATGATTATTTATCAAGATGGTCTATGTATGTGCTACTATTATGCATTAGCACCTACTTGATATAACAGGAATAAACATTTCATGGAAGAACACAGAGGACACTGGAAAGGTATATCACAAGCACAGTTTTATAATGAACCCATGGAATATTTATGTTGTTCATTCCACATAAAATATGTGAGAGCTAGCCAAGTAAAGCCCTCCCAAACCCAGGTAAGCAGGACACTTACTTATAATGGTGATATAACTGAAAGAGCATTCCCAGACTTTTATGAACCTTATGTTTTCTATTGGTGTTCCTTCAACTTATGTATCACTTAAAGGTCATTGCACAGCACGATTGGAAGAATAGATGTATTTTCATGATATGCAGAACAGACAAGTTTTTGCACTAATCTGGGCTTAGCAAACTGCCATGTGCAGTGAGTGGCAAATGTATTATTCTACTGTGTCGTATAAAGGATTATTTGGGATGTTTGAAATAATGCATATAGTTAAAGGTTATGGTAGAATAACGTTAAAGAAATTCATTGTTTCTGGGCCTGATGGTAATATGAATGATAAAAAGGTGATGACTATTATAGCCTTGAAGCATTACAGTCATTTCGCTATGATAATAGTCCTCAGATTTGGTTATAGCCCTAATATGTTACCTGAAAGTTAAAATCAGATTCTGAGGTCTGTTGGCACATAATGATTGCTTATTGTCTAGAATGTAATTTCTGAAAGAAAATGACGGTTGATCTTGAGGATAGATCCTGGTTTCTTTTATATTTTTCCCCCTTTTTTTTTTTTTAGAAGAGCTAAACATGGAGTTTGTATTTCAGAGAAGGATTTGATTTAGAATAATTTCTAGCTTGAAATATGCCAAGATAAAGATCTCTCTTACTCCATGCTTTTATCACTCTTTGTACCAACCTATTATGGACCGCGGGCGGGTAATGTTTCTGGTGTTAGAAGCAATACAACAAAGCTGTCAAGTGACTGAGAGCTTCAAACCAGACCCTACAGATTGTTCTGGTTTTACTTTTGAGACACTTTACACAGGCATGTGCAAAGGAGCAGCTCACAGAAACCTGTCCTGGCTGTTAGCCTTGTCTGGGGGGGTTACAGTGTCGTCTGCCCGAAGGACACAGGCTCTAAGATGACTTTTCTCAAAGTGAATCCCAGCCCTCCCCTTCCCTACAGAAGTACGGAGTGGGAGAAAGGAGTCAGAGTCACAATTTTTACTCCTTTCCCACCACACCAGGCAGTTGTCCCAGCTCTGTTTCAAACAGTGCTCGTTATTATAATTTTAGCACTTCATAATGCTTAATGCTTGCTTAATCCATCATTTTTAGGACTCTCAAATCAAGGACTCGCTGTCTGTGGTCACCGCTACCAAGGCGAATTGTAAGATTGCAATCTTAGCCATAACAAGGACATATAATAAAGCACATATCAGAAGAAAGACTAATAATAATTTTCATTGTGTATAGTAAGTATATAATAAAGTTCAGTAGTAGACAGTAGAAGAGCTGTGAAAGTCAAGGCATTCCTTTTCTATTTCTGATGCTCTCTCTGTAAAGAAACACACACACACACACAAAAACCCAGACAGAGAAGGAATAGGCTGGAAAAGGATAAGAATAATGTTCCAGCTAAAGCCGAGCTGGTTCCAGACAAGCTGAAAAAGAAATGAAATGGTGTCACAATTATGACAATGCAGAATAGAAATTCAATATTTGTTCTGTAGTTTAGTTTGTGCTCTGCTTTACTTAAGGGGACTAGGAAACATTTGATTAAAAAGGAAGTAGTGTTCACAGGGTGCATTTTTCATTCCAGATTTCACTTTTGTAACTCGGGACAGTCAAATACATTTCTTACCCCAGAATCTGTCTGATGTCTCTGTATTTCTGGAGCTTCACACAGGTGATTGGAAATCAAACATTCAGGGGAGATACTGCAGTTAAGTATTAAACCTGACAGCTTTTATATGTCTAGTAGAATAATTGATTTCATGTTATGCTAACCTACTCTGCAGGTTAAAGCGGCGAGGATAGTTCCATTTCACAGAGTAGTCACTGAATTATTATTTTTAAGGTTTTAAAAGCACTGAGGCAATTTACATTTCTATTTTCCTTTTTAAACATTTATATAGATGAAGAATACAATGAACGCTTGCACAGGCGAGAGGACAAATTCAACCCTGAAATTTCCTTTGAGAAAAAAAAAAAATTAAAATAGTAAAATAATAAAAAAATAGTAAAATATTAAAAATAAGTTAAGTTCCTGAAGGGAGGGGTTATGTTTATTTTCTCCCCTTTTCTTCTGGTCCATTTACTACCTGCTTGTGGCTTCTTGTTGGAGTGGGGAGCTGGGAAGTGCCTGGCAGTGGCAACAGTCTGAGCGATTTCTGGCATTTCAGAGTTTAAAGGCAAACAAATTAACACTCTTCTAAGCAATGTGGTACCAAAAATACATTGGCATAATGTCACTGCAGACAAATTTTCGTTTCACCAACTCTCTTCTTGATCAGAAACTTTTCAGAGAAGAACCGATGCTTCTCCAATGCCCTTGGTAGAAGGGGGTTTTCCTGGGTCATCCTCAGAGTGGAGCAAAGAGTTTGTTATAATGCCCCAAAATGGAAATTAGTCTGTATTCAAAAACACTGCTTCTTTTTAAGCACATATATTAATATAAGGAAATAAAGGTGGGATTCACAGAGTATTGTCAGACACGATGAAAGTTGCCCAACTTTCCCTTCCAGAGTACGTAGCCCTTTCCCTCTGCCTCAGATTCATCTCAACCAGTCAGCAGAGCGATTTAAATGTGGGTCTCTTACTTTTCAGGAGGCTCCCTAAACTGAAAATAAGACGGTCTAGGTTGAACTGCCTTCAATCTTCCCAAGTATTTCCGTTTCACTTAAGTACACGTTACACCTGGAAAAGAGAGGCTGCTTCTGTGGGCAGCTGCTCCGGGCACTTGATTCGCATCCCGACCGATCTCACTCGACAGTCATACATGTTACGCCAAGTGGAAAACCGTTATCTTCAGGATTAATTCACGAGGTAATGTCTTTTTACCTACTGTTAATGAGTAATTGCCATGACCCGGTGCCTGTTGAAGTAACAGAATTTCTTCTTCGGAGAGGACCAAATCTGGCTGTGTATGGTCAGAGACCGCTTCATTTTCCGAGTAGTTTTCACTGTGTATTTATGGTGAGAAATGAGTGTTGCTTTCTTTTTGCACATTAGGACTGCTGAGCTGAAGAAAATGGGTATAACTTTTCTTTTAATTCTATAATCTTATTATCCTAGCCCCAATAAAAACTGATAATGAAATCTGAGGATATTGAGAACTTGGATTTTTTCCATTAAGTTTAACTTGATATTTTTTTTCAAGCAATGTGGTACTTACTATAGTCCAACTCTTTTTAAGGCTATCCAGGGAAACATAAACCCTTGCAGCAAGCCATTTTCTGTCAAAATTACATCTGACCTGCATATTTTTGCAATTCTCTGATGCATTATACAGTCAGATCAGGTTGTTCCTTGACCAGTTGTTCACCCCTATCAATTGCATTAGCATTTAACCTGTCAGTTTAAATTACAAAGGTAACAAAGGTTTAGGAAGGTTACAATAGATCCAATCTCACACAGAAGTGTGGAAGAATAATCTTAAATCATCCTTCAATGCGAGTGTTATTTTTTCTCCTGACATACATATACTCACCTTCTAGAAGCATCACGGTAACTGTGAGCAACTTTTTATGGTGAAGACTACACAAGATCAGCAAAGCATGTGAAATAAGAGAAGTACTGGCAATAGGACAAGCATGTATATTTTATTTAAACTTAGATTGCATCATCTCCTGTATCTTTACTCATTTTCTCTTCTATTCTCTATCCTTTTTCAGTGCTAAATTTCCTCTTTTTTTTCTCTCTAGGGATTCTATTCTTCATTCTCTCTGATTAGTAAATTAGGGCCTATTCTATAGTCACATAAGCACATCATCAGGGGTTGGAGTCCCTTAAATCCTTAATCCTTTAGACCTGAAGATATTGTGTCTCCAAGAGGGACAGCCCAGCCTCTCCTCGAACCATCCATCATCCTGTGCTGTACACTTACAACTCTACCACAGCAGTTTCTGTTGTTTGGGTGGTGTATTAATAAAATACCATCAAGTACACATAACCCAAGAATGCAGGATTTCTATAAAATGACATCTAGAGTCAACGTAAGGATAGTCCAGGCTGATTCCTCAATTGCTTTCAACCTATAATGCCAGCACACCAAGACAAAATCTTTTCTCTTTTAAATAAGTGCATATGCTCGGAAAAATCTAGAAATCATATTCATTTTGCCTGAGATCTTTCATATTTCTGTAATGATTATATAACACACGGGCAAATGGCAACCTACCACTGGTCT
Organism: Pygoscelis adeliae; assembly: GCF_000699105.1. Lineage (NCBI taxonomy): Eukaryota > Metazoa > Chordata > Aves > Sphenisciformes > Spheniscidae > Pygoscelis > Pygoscelis adeliae. The sequence goes on from NW_008825411.1 coordinate 1,758,658, forward strand.
CCTGTAGGGTTGTTCCACGGTAGAAGGAAGGTCTGCAAAATGCCTCCCCCAGCGCTGCAACTCCAGCCCTGCACGAACCCCAGTGCCTCAGGAGAGCGGGGTGGGCAACCACATCTCCACTGGCTCGTAGGGAAGGGCTCAGCACAGTGCGTCTATGAAAAATGATGTCAGAATTCCAACTGCAGGTTGCCTGAATACAAAAATATTATACAATTCCCACATCTACCCATACCAACCTCTCTGTCCCCCTCCCAGCGTCAACACAGGCTGTTGGGTAACATAAAAGCACTCCATAGCCTTTTGCAAAGCTAAATCAGCACATGATGAGCCAAAAATGCCACTGACTGAAGCGTTAGGAAAAAACCAAACACAAAAGCAAAATCCTGATTCTGTTAACCTATAAATGCCATGATATTTCCTAAATATTTTCCTCCCTTTCTTACTAAAGGTGAAACAAAGGGCTTCTGCCAATAATATTCATATGCACAAAGCTCACATCAAAGTCATTCTGTCTTTTGCCTGCATGGAAACTGCATCATTAAGATAGTAAAGAAGCAATATTAAAGGTAAAGCCAGATTGGGGCTGTTACTGAGTTCAGGAAACACAGTTGCATATTTCTTTTAATATATGTAGATATTTTTAAAATATTGTTTTCAGTGCATCCAGAATGCATGTTAAAAAGGCTCTGAAAATAACAATGCCTGACTGTATATTAAGTTTCAGCAATACATAAATGCTAAAAATAATGATGTTGGAAGAATAGTTTAGGCACATATCTTTGCATGCTTACACAAATACCAACTTTACCACATGCAGCTGTGCCACATTAGCTGCGCCATGATGAATGTTGTTTAATAAGCAGAAGAGCAGGGGTTGGCCTACATTTGGCTAGAGTGCATTTGCTGCTGAAATTAGGATGTGCCCGTTTCATCTCCCCAAACGGGGAGCAGCTGCTCCACCCTTCACGCAGAAGAGGGCTGAGGAGGGGTTTGCATGCTAGACTCTGGGCAGGACATTTGATTGCTATAATTATCTAGATATCCAGAGATATTTAAATGCATAACTGATAGAAGATTGTCATGAGAATCTATTGAGTATCCAAAGAGGAAATACAACCCCATACCAGTCAATATGAATTTCCAATGAGTGTTTGGAGCCATACAGGTGTCAAAAAAGACAATCTTTACAGTGACAAGACCGATTCAGACCTTATTGACGTAACCCACAATATTACTGCTCTTGAGCAAAGATGGGTAGATTACAGTTGCATGCCAGGTTTTATTAAAGAGTGCATTGGGAATTGTCAAACTTAGGATAGACTGCTATACTATCTGTACACTCAGAAGGCTTTTATGGCCTTTTCCCAGCAACTCATATTCTGTTTTCAATACATATGGAATAATGTTAAGGAAAGAAACAAAAGGTGAAGTGATTTTCATATTCAGCGCAACTTTCACTACTCCACTAACACAGATGAGGATTTTGCTATTCCTTGCACAAAGACAGAGCTTGGATTTAGATTTTTGGCCCCATCACATCTTCAGTTTGTAGTAAGATCTACCTTAAACCTATCATCTTAACTGGCCAGCTGAAGCTATTTCTCCAGAGGAGATTCCTCCACCAGACTCGTTCTTCACTGATGGGAGAAGTCATCTCCTACAACTGAGGTGGGGGGAACTGGATAGAGCTGGTGAGCTGATTCGCTCAGAGAGCATGCAGATATCAGAACAGATTTCCTGGTGCAAAATGCTCCAAGAAAAAAGCAGTTTTCGTCTGAGGGTTCTGCTTTATAACTCCACCTCCTTTGCAAGGAGTTTCTTTGGTGGATATATTTGAGAAGTATCCTTTTCATTTTTAAAGGCTTTTTCTTTTTGAAGAGTAGAACATTAAAACCATATGAAGTGAACTGGCTCCAGATTTATTTATCGTTGCCTCACTGTGATTACCCTCTTTCCCAAAACAAGCAGTTCATTGTGGAACAGACTATCCACTGTCCTGAAGTGGTCTCAGGAACACAACAGAGGCATAAAGTTCAAGCAGGGAGGCAAAAATACGAACTAATAACAGAGAACCACAGTCTTTCAATCAGCACTTGTATTCACGTCCCTGCGGCCACCATCAAGCAGCCAAAACTAAAGTTAATTAAACTTTGGTCCTAATCTTTACATCCCAGAGAAAAAGAAAATAAAATCATAACTGACAAAAAACAAATACAAAAGTATTTAAAAGCTGTGTTATCATATTTTGACTGTGCGGATATTACTTCTTTGAACCAACAAGAACTGCTGTCCCTGATCAGGGAACTCTTCTTAAGAAAGGACGAAATACTTCTCTTATCCCAGATAATATCCTGGGATATTCCAAAGGAAAATGAGCATTTAAATATAACACAGGACCTATAAAAACATCTCATCAAGAGCTGTTAAAGTGCACTGGTGCATTGTAATATACTTCATAACTTCTTGGGTGAGCCGAGCTTTTTTAAGTATCTCCAGCAAATGCATATGGAAGCACTCCCATATCTACATTTGTAACTCCAACTTTAACTGCTGTTTCTAATATTGTATTCATAAATAACATCCTAAATTGTTTAGTTTCTTCTGGCATAAAACCAAATGCAGCCCCCAGTCCCACCAAAATTAAACCTCAACACCATTTGGTATGTTTTTCCAATGAATATTTATAGTAGTGCAGGTGTCAGAGACTCTTTTCAGTGAAAAAAAAACCTTATTCAGGTTTTATTGATGTAACTCACAATATTACTGCTCTTGTACAAAACAAGGTCACGCTGAAGTTATATGTCAAACTTCATTAAAGCGTGTATTGGGAATCAACAACTTGTGATGCTCACTGACCCGAGCACCTTGCAGTTCATGAACGTTAGCGAGGCTTTCTCATGCCACACATTTGCAACATGTTTGCATAGTCAGCTAATCAATATAGTTAAGAAAATGAACCAAAAGTTACCTGTCATTATCATTGCAATATTGCTAACCTGATGATGTCGTCAACTGCGAGTAGAGCTTGCACCTCCGCGTGATAGTTTCAAGTCTTTCTTCTACTTGATTCACAGCAAGCATTTGAAAACAGATCTTTCTTGCCTTATCCAGGAAAATAATCCCGTTTGGAGGATGTTATCTTTTAAGCAGAAAATATCATGGATCAGAGAGCCGGTCTTTGAAACTTCCAGCAAAGCTGAGAAATTTCCACAAAAAAAAGGTTTTGTTTCAACTACATCCCCTCCCTTCCCCGCAAAAAGCTTTAGAAAGAAACAAAAGGAAAAAAAGTTCTCGGTTTCCTCTATTTCCTATTCTAGATGTATTCTCAATACAAATGAAATTAGGTCATGTATTCAATATGGCACACATGCACTATTTATGGTCTGCAATCAAGCTGCAAGCTGTGGAGTTCAGTGCCACTGTCTATCATGAAGTCAAACTCTGAGGCTAAATAACTTAATATCCTTAAATTTTGTATCCACCATATATTCATGCTTTGGAGAGCAAACGCCTCAGCTGAAGGCTCCAATGTAATTTGTTTGGAGTGCTGACCTTCCATTGAAGTATTACTAGTATTTGTCACTGTTATATTCATGATAGTGGATGAGATTTACCAGTCCTTGTTGCCTGTGTTATCAAATGGCTTAACTTAAATATTTAAATGGAAAATGAATTTGCATTTTTACCACATATGGAGTAATTCAGATACAGGGGCTTTGCAGTACGGCAGAGGGAAATACTTATGAAGCTGATGACTCGGTGAGATTTCTTGTACAGTCTTGGTGTGTTAATGTACAACAGGAGAATTCCACCCAGATACTGTACAGAATCCCTGTTTAAAAACAGGGAGAGGAAGAGAGATCATTTTCACTCACCACCTGGAGAGCTACAGGGCTGAGGAACTCCACTGGACCATCCTAGTTTTCTCTACGTATTTCACATCACACTTTGTTACACTCATGGCGCTCATTTTTTGTGGTTTTGGGTTATGTTTTTGTGTTGTGTGTCCCATCCCCCCCCCCCCCAGTACGTACATTTGATAACTGCCAGAACTGCAAAAATGATAAGGAAAATAAAGAAAATTATGCTTACTCACAGTGAGACTATCAGAATCCAGTAAATAAATGTTTCCCATCCTTGCTTCTTAATCCTAAAATTAATGTAATCTGATTATTTTCATAATACTGCTCGAAATCTGAGGTTCCTGTAGGCTTTAGAGAGCATCCTTGTACTGAAGATCTGTGGGAGCTGGTAACCTGATTTCTGTAGATGCTTCTGAAGAGTCCAACTGTAAAATTCGACAAAAATATTAAATATTTACAAGTGATTTGGGATGTCTCTGTTGATAGGTGCCTATCAAGTCATGCAAAAGGTTTTCTTCCTTTATCCCCCAAAAAGCTGTGGGCAAAGAAAATTTTGTTTAAAAAACACGGACACAATCAAATTTGATCAATATTTGAAAAAGCAATCATGTTTTATAACATTCAGAGAACCACAACTCACGTAACAGAGACACACTGCTTGTTGTATACATAACAAAGAAGCTTCAAACTGACATACATTTGTATGGCTTTAACTAATTAGGTGAATTTTACACCTATTAAATTAACCAATACAAAACACTGCGCAAACCCCCTTAATTCAATTCCAGTCTGGTTTTATTTGTTTTGGGAAATGTACAAGTAGGAACTCAATCAAGGAGAAATACCCCTGCGACGTTGATGTACGTCTCCAGCTGATAGCTTTTCACAAACTTCAGTAATTGGGGAGGGGGATTAAAACAAATAAAACTTCTGTATTTTGACAAAGGCACTGTCTTTTCTATTAACATCTCTCTGAGAAATGAGAATAATACTGGGGATAGAGGACTGATCAATATTCCCCTCAAAGTAGACTGGTTAAGTGCGCTAATTAAATTAAAAAATCGGAAGATTAGAGTCTCTATAGCAAAGTGGATGTATTGTACTCACCAACCTGCTAAGATGCGATATTTCCGTGCACTCTCCTGGGCCTCTGTTACAGACTGAAATTCCTGGGAGGGCCGTGCCCGGCACAAATTAGAGGCCACATCAACTTATCATCTGTCCAGATAGGCCAGGTATTTGCAAAGCACAAAGTTCACTTTTAAGCATCTTTTCCCTTTACCCTCAGGAGCTGTAGCTCCAATCAACAGCTTCTGGCACATGTTCCCAGTGGTCAAGGTCACAGTAATCCCCCTTTCAGTAATGATCTCGCAGTCCTGAAGATCTGCTCTGCTGTGTTTTAAATATAAGGAAAGTAGTGGGCAGAGATGACAGAAGTCTGCGTGTGCGTGCAAGTTTGCGCGTTCTCTCCTCGTTCACCGTTCAGCAGATTCCCAGTCCTTAGAGGCAATTGCCCAAAATAACAACCGCTGCACTCATGTTTATTAGCGGTAGCCACAACACCGTCTTGTCACATTCAGGCAAATATTTCTATATTGCCTCATGTCAAGTTCTGTTTGTGTATTGTCAATCTAAGAACTGCTCCAGAAACGGAACGGTCTTTGCAGAAAGCTCTCTCCAAGCCTGATGTTTGGATGAGTGTGCAAGGCATGTCCTTGGTACGAAGCTCTCTAGCTGGATTTTGGAACTGGATGGAGGAGCTAAGCAGCTACCCCATCGCCTTCAACTAAATAGCAGGCTGCACGGCTTTCAGCTGTGTGGCAGGATTTTATAATGGGCTGTCCAGAGGACGCACAGGTCGCAGCGACGCCAGGGAGGGTCTCTGTGGGCTGCAGAAGCAATTGCACATCCCAGAAAGCACCGTGTGTCAAGCCCCAGAAAGCCAAGAGGACATGATGCTGAATGATACCTGGAGCATCCCCAAGGCCTGCTGACAGCATATTTTCTTTTTTTAGAAAATGTATTTACAAAAAACAGGTAAGCATCAGAAATACCATGCCATATAATCTGTACTAAAAATACCCCTGTTATTTGCATCAGGAGAAAGATGTTTACATTAACAACTACAAAGAGGTTACAGGAAACTCTTGGATGTCTTGTCAGTATACAAAGCTTAGAAATAATATTTTGCTGAGCTAAACGTCTTTTATATTTGCTTTTTAAATTAGTAGATACTTCATATTTTAACTACGACCTTTCCATCTGTTGGGTCAAGGATATCGGCTGACCATGGAGTTCAAAGTAAAGTAATTCCCAACAGACACTGCGTTTTATTTTTTCTAAAAGACAGCTTTAGCCTTTGGCTCCTAGACAATGCTAAGAATTACTATGATTCTTAGTTTTTGCTAAAGAAAAAATGAATAATCATATATTTTCCCTAAACTGTAAGTCTCTTTCTATCCATCCATCTCTTTCCTACAGCAAACACTCAGTCTAACCTAAATGAGTGTGCCGCTCAGTCTAACCTAAATGCAATCGCTGTGTTAACAATACAGACTTTAGAGTAAGTATAGTCACAAAAGTCTTAGATGATTTTCCTGTGGAGTATAGCAGTAATGTAAAAGGAAAAACAGATTACTCAGTCTATTATTAACATTGTGGCTTTACTAAGAAATTTAATGGCACTGTCACAATGAGATGCTGACGTATTTGTCACAATAATACTGTCATACCTGCTGCACATACCAAACGCAACTTCTGGAAATGTTTGAGTAATCTCTACTCCACAAAATGAGGATAATGCTGTTCAGCAACTTTGCTGTTACCTAAATTTGCCTAAGAAGTTTGATGTATATCTTATTTGGCCAAAGAAAAAGAGACAAGGGGAAACAATGAAAACAGTCAGAGATCAATCAGTATCATCAATGTGGAATATTGGGGGTTTTTTTTGCCATAATCTGTCATAAAGACAGAGCAGAGACATGATAACAGGTTTCAAGTACTTAAAAGGTAGTGGCAAAGGTGAAGGAAAGAACTTCTTCACTTGGCCATTGAGAGTTAGGCAACAAATATTGCCAGGGAGGTTTAAGCTAGCCTAACTGCAAGGCCAGCTCAGACCATGGCATCTCCATCTCCATCACTGGCATTTAAGAAAAGGTTGGACAAACAGCCATCGAAAATGTTGCAAGTGTGGCTTATCCTGCCCTGGGGCAGAGGACAGTTAAGGTGTGTGAAGCTTCTAGCTACAGCTAGAAAAATGTTTTATACTTCTGAACCCTGTTTTTCTGTCCGATAGCCCCTGGCAGAGGGGCCAGCGCGGGGCAGGTGCAGCTGGGATGCCCACGGACCTGGGTGTCTACCCCTGCTCATCCCTGCAGAAGGGGACGAGGTTAGAGAGTCCCTGGGGCAAAATCTTCTATGACAAGACCTATTCATGGTGTTTATCAATAAACATCTAGCTGCAGATCATTAAAAGGTGTTTAGATACCTCTAGGCTCTATATAAGTTTTAGAGGTACATAAATACCTACTTGCATTTACAGAATATCACCCTTAAAAATATTCCCCTTAGTCTGGCAGACCTAGGGCTCTTCAGTACATGATGGCATTGATTTCTGTATTACCTTAGAGAGCAGATGCTTTACTCGCTTGTGAAAGGTAAAATACAAAGAAACTAAGGAAAAAATAGGAAAACTTGTGAGAAGAGGCAGAGAAGGTGAGACAATAACTTCTGCGAAGGTGAAACTGTTCTGCTGAATCTAGTTCTCTTAGGCAGAACTGAAGTAGATGAAACACGTTGGCATCTTAATGCTTAGTTTTTCTTTCTTACCTTTTCTTCACCATAAAATGAAGGAAAGTACTTCCTCTCTCATCTTAGATCTACCCATCAGACAGCAGATCTGTAAAGCTGTGTCGAAAAAAGAATAGTGTTTCCAAAGCAATAGAAATTCTTGAAGAAGTACCTATATATTTGCTTGATAAATTATTTCTTCATTTCTATATTCATACAAAGCACTTGTATTTTCACACACCACTGAACAGAAATACTGTGAATTTCCATAGAAAGCTGCTATTAGGTTATTTTTCTTTTACTGAAGAAATTATGTGCTATAGCTTTTCAAAGCATAGTAAAAAGCCTTGCTATTCTTCCTGCACCTTATTGAGAGCAAGTGCAAATTAATTTTTTAAAATATTATTAATTGAAGATAGTTTCAGATTTTACTTAAAATAAATTCAAGTGTTTTCTCTGAACTAGACTGTGTTTTCAAACCAACTTGACAGGATCCTGATAATGCAAATCTCAAGCAAACCCATTATTAGAAATGGATCAATATCAGTTTATCACGAAAATGTGACGTTCAGTAGGATCGAGGCAAAGAGGAGATGCCCAGGAAGATCCCAGCAAAGCTGAGCAGGACCACGGGTGGGCCAGCACACGCTGACGAAGAGCTGAAAGACAAGCAGGACCCCAAGCTCAACCCTCTGGCACAGGGTAATGGAAGCTAGCTGCTCTCAGGAAAGCAGAATACACCAACCAGAAGACACCAAGAAGGAGGGAAACAGGCTGTTAATGCCTTCTACATTGAGTTGCTGATTTTTTCCCCCAATTTCCCAAGTTTTTTATAAACAGTGGTTGGGAGGGATAGTATCAGCAGCGTGGCAGCATGGCAAGGAAATTCCCCGCTGAGCGTGGATTATGTTTCCTTGTCCAACAAGTTTTCAAAAGTTTGTAGAAAGGTTGCATATGAGACAACGTGTAAATCTGTGATCTTGCATTTCCACCCGCCAACACCCCTGCCCCCCTTTTTTTTGCTCAGGTCAGTCAAATTAATTGGTTTCAACTTTTTTTAAGTAGAAGTTCATTAAAATTTTGAAAAATTGCCATCACAAGAAAAAGCACAGTCTTCGGTTAACAGTGTCAACCTGCTATTGAACTGGCTTCTTTTTCTTCTTAATTGGATATGTTGAATCAAATTCTGCTGAGCAAACAGTTTTGATTTTGGCAAATCAGCATTTTTTTCCAGTGGGGAAAAAAATTATCAAGAAATTCCCAACCAGCTCAAATAAGTTTGCAGATGCGGTGGTAGCTTAATAAAATTGTAGCCCATTTAAAACTACATTCTTGTATCTTTTAGGACTTCCTGAAGTGTCGAGGGACAATCAGTCACCACTTGTACTCAATAAACTAGGAGATGATACTACAGGAATCGATGCAGCTCTGTAGAGATTTGAAAGATGTGCATATGTTGGAGAAAGCAGTAAATAAAAATAAAGCCTCACTGGAATTTAAGTATCCAATGGGTGAGTTTGTACTTGTGTGCATATATAAATAACTTAGCCAAAGGAAAGGCAAAACTGTAAACTTCGCAAGTATTGACTAATATACAAAAAATAAGGCCAATGTCATCAAGTTCTACTCTGCTATTCTAATTCTGCATTAATTTACATAAAGATTCTTGCTGATTGGGTGCAGATAATTTCTGGCTCTCCACTCCATCAAGAAAAATCAATCTGGGGATATTACAGACTAAACCAACATTTTCCTACTATATTACCAGTGTGTGTTGCATACACTAAGCTCCATTGCTCATACAGGTAAGTTTGTGTTTCCAAAGGTAACAGGGGTGTCACTGGCACCGTGAGTATGTAGAAAGTATTAGGAATAATATTGTCTCAATAATGAGCTAATACTATCAATGGTAACATTTTTAAAGACTTCCTGGACAACTCAAAATTAACATTTCTTCAGTTGCCTTAAATTATCAAGCATTATGAAAATAGACAAGGTCATTGTTTTATCTGCAATAAAGTCAAAGGAATTGCTGGAGATACAGCAAGAGTATTACACATATAATTACCACTGTGGTAATTTATTCAATAAAGCTCTCATTTAATTACAGGAACCTATTACAGTGAGTGATGTGTTAAGCGTGATTTATATCTCAGATGTAAATATTCAGAAAGAGGCCTCCCGTAATGAAAGCAGCTCCTCGCTGGTCTCCATCCACATTTCCCTTCGACGTGGCGATACAAGAGGAAGACGCATCGTCGGGTCACGCAACTGCCGTATGGCCTGTGCACCCGGTGATTTATAGGCAGAAAAGGAGGTGGCTCAAGCAGTGCAGTCTGAAACAGCGCGGCACACCTCCACGAGTTGTCCCAGGGCTCGCAACTAGGAGCAGTACTTCATGTCAGCACCTTACAAGCTGGCAGTGATCGTTTTGGAAACGCTTAGTGTCACCTGTCGGAAGCATGGCTGATGGATCCTCGCTCTTCAGGAGCCACCAGTCGCAGACATGAGCCGGTGGTGAGCTGTGACACATGATCTACGTTATGTCCTCTTTCTATGTTATGCTCACCAACAAACACTGAGAAGGTTGGAATGGTAGAAATTTGTCAGTAAGCCTGCCCTCTTTCTGCATCCATCAAAAGGCTACGTCTGAAATAATAAAGTATGAATCCATACTGATTTGCACTAACTTAGAAATACAGAGACTCTTTTTTTCATAATGTGGAAAAATAAATATTCCTCATACCTGCAAATAAGTTGTTTCTTATCGGTACGATATTACGCACTTGTACATGCAGTGTGCTCACAGCTGCCTGCCTGCACTCGCTGCCCTCACTGCTCTTCTTCCTCTGCCCTTGGGTTATCCGAAAGCCGATGGAGACTCTGCACAAAGCTTTTAAACCCCAGAGCTTTTAAAGGGAGAGATATTTAGAGCTGTAATAAGTCACTGTCTCTGCATGAACTGTACCTGTGCCGTTTTAATACCAAAAGCGTGGCAAATCACTCTATTACTTAAGTCTTTTCCTCCACGGATCTCAGAGCTTTCACAAAAAAACGTAGAATGAAGCAGTTCGTATTTAAACGTAACATGTTTTCCAACATCCACTTCTCAGAAAATGCTCACTTATTTTACCACAAATTTAAGCAACAACAAAAACCTCAAACCCAGTCAAACCCAGCCGTGTCAAGCCTGACAGAAGTTGACGACACTCACAAAAGGCACAGCTTTCTAAAGAGACATCTTTCTCGTGGAAGGTGTTAGCCAATTGATAATACAGGTAATATTCGGCACTCTACATCTATGCTGATATATAACACTGCTGTCAAAGCTGCTGTCTTTATTGACATCATCATGAATAATTTTCTCCCAAGGTAAAGACATTATTGTCAGAAGTAGCTGAAAACATTGTATATTTCTCAGTTTAGCTACGTAAAAGTTTGCTGTTAGAAACTCTTCAGGATTCCTTAACATCAGAAAAAGACTGAAAGAACCCCATTCACAATAGCACGTCTCACTTAAAATCTTCAAAGAGCATTTTAACTGGAAGAAAACACTGGGTTGGTGTGACTAGCCACTCCAGCCATGGGCTAACCTAGCTCTGACTGCCCACACCACGTCTCACGCCCTGTGCACAGACCTGGCTAGGGGTCCTACGGACGTAGAGAAATCCAGTTAACTACAAACCACCGCTGTTACACCATGAAAGCCTTACTGACATTCAGATGGGCACTGCTTAGGGTTTTTTCCCCAGAAAGTCAGAAATAAGCCGGATGTCACTGCACAGATTGTCCACTCCCAATTATAAACTCAGAACAGATTTTAACAAGTCTAACAATCTCCAGGTAACACCTGGCCCGAAACATACAACTTTTACTGATTCCTCTTTATCATACCATATTGTCAGACTTTGACAAGCTCTTGATGATGAGGAAACTACTCAACAACTGATATTCAAGAGGCTAAAATAAGAAAGTCAGTCCAGCCACATATGGCCCCTTGCAAAGCTCTGGAGTTGTGTATCGTCATTGCAGCACACCCGGAGTCTGAGCAATGCTAAGAAGCGACAGGCATCCGTGCAGGAGCAAAGCATAAATCTTGCTGTGCCCATTGCTGCATTCTCCTTCATCATACACTGAAAATAATACCGTAAATAAAAGGAATAAACTATTGCCTCCCTCAGCGCTGACCTTATTTAACATTGCTATAATCTGACAGATAAAAGAAGTCACTGAAGACCAAATCTACAAAAAGAATTCAACAAGTTGCTGCCTAGTGGAATCAAAGCCCAGAGACGCTTGCTCAGGGGCAAGCCTGTGCCTCGGTCCCGCTGCACTTTCAGCCCTTCCTAATGAACCCCTGTCGTGGTTTAACCCCAGCCGGCAGCTCAGCCCCACCCAGCCGCGCGCTCACTCCCCCCCGGTGGGATGGGGGAGAAAATCGGAAG
>NW_008825411.1:1770792-1777577 GCF_000699105.1 Pygoscelis adeliae
TGGGCAGGCAGGTGTGCCGCCATCCCCAGGACAGCAGGGCTCCATCACGCCTAACGGTGACTTGGGAAGACAAACACCATCACTACGAACGTCCCCCCCTTCCTTCTTCTCCCCCCAGCTTTATATGCTGAGCATGATGCCATATGGTGTGGGATATCCCTTGGGCCAGTTGGGGTCAGCTGTCCCGGTTGTGTCCCCTCCCAATTTCTTGTGCCCCCTCAGCCTGCTCGCTGGTGGGGTGGGGTGAGGAGCAGAAAAGGCCTTGACTCTGTGTCAGCACTGCTCAGCAGCAGCTAAAACATCCCTGTGTTACCAACACTGTTTTCGGCACAAATCCAAACCACAGCCCCATACTAGCTGCTGTGAAGAAAATTAACTCTACCCCAGCTAAAACCAGCACACCCCCCTGCCCCGTTCAAAGGATCAGAGGTGAGCACATGCCCACACCGTTTTGCCCCATTCCCATCCCCATGACATTTTATCTCACTCAGTTCTTACCTCTAATCTAATTTGACTGAGATGGAGAAAACTCACGCTCTCTAGAGATTGATTCTCCTCAAGCGCAGCACATAAATGAATATTTTACAAGTCATAGAAATGCAGCCCTTTCCATTTTTCTTTTCCAGTTCTGCTGTATGAAGGCAGACGCTGGTACCAATTTACAGTGTTAAGCTCCCATCTCAGGGGCAGGCAGAGATCCCCAGAGTTCCAGCTGAGCCCCTCACCAACCTCCCTCTTCTAGGGCTCCCTCCTAACCACCAAAAATAACATATGCTGCTGTTTAGTGTGTAACCTTTGACATCATTTTAACTCCCGCTCAGCTGTAACAGTTGATTATTAAAAATGTGTGATTGCTCATTTGTTCTAGAAAATATCTTCCAGAGGTCCTGTGCATCAGTGGCCTGATACAGGTGACCTCTTTGTTGGTAAAAAACAGTCTGCACCAAAACTACTGATGTGTGAAACCTTCTTTAATAAGAAAACACTTTCTACATATGGTTACCTTCTTTAGCACCTAGTGGTCAATAGTTAATATGATGTACCTTAAATGTGGCTATAGGGGATTAACACTTGACACCTTAGGATCCCACTGCAATAGCCCTACACTTCTGACTTCAAAGGCAATAGAAGGGTAATATTGAGGTCAAAGACTTCCAGCACAATTACAGTTTTTGAAGTTTGCAAGCCAGAGAAATTGGAGGCATTTTAGTTCATTCTTTCTTGTCATTTTCTGAACTCCTGAATACTTTGAGTCACTGTTCAAACTCTTGATGCGAACTAATGTTTTGATGCACAGGGATCCGAATTCCATATTAATCCCATGCCAGAGAATTCCAGATTAATCCATGCTGACAGCAAGGGCTCTCTACTTTGAGCCACTGTTCAAACTCTTGATGCAAACTAATGTTTTGATGCACAGGGATCTGAATTCCATATTAATGCCAGGGAATTCCAGATTAATCCATGCTGACAGCAAGGGCTCTCCTTAGCTTTCCTTTGATTGTGGGGATAGTTTGCAAGGTTTGGGGGCGGGGGGGGAAGCTCTGCTATATGTTCTGATGGAAAGTAAGCTCTGCTACTTGGGACAAACACTATCTTTTCAAATATGTATATGCAAAAGTCCTTATTTTTGGATGAGGCATACAAAAATGTAGAAAGTTGTTTTTACATTTCATTGCCAGCAGAATACTTCACCCTTTCCTGCTCCTTGCTTGTGCACCCTCCAATAGACGTAACAGCAGCAGATCAGTTAAAATTCTGGGCTCCCTTGCACGCTGCTGCTCTGCCATTCTAGGTCTCTCTTCTTGCAGTTTTATTCTGTAACTGGTTTACGAATGTATGTAACCATTCGCTCATTGCCACCATTGGCTGAGCGACACCTTTCCATCCATAGTTGCATGGAATACAAGTATAGGTCTAATGTCACTCTGAAAACCTCAACCAAGGAATACTTCCAGTCCAACTTTCATTTACTTCATAGATCAAACACAAATACTAAGTCAGACACTCAGAAATGGACGATTTCCCAATGCACTGTGACGGATACACAGTTCCCCATATCCCGGTACGTACATTTCTCAGATCTCTTTATCCTTTTCTGTATTTAAGTAATCTTTTCCTCTTGCTCATCTACTTGCTTTTATCGGTATTGGTTATCTTGCTTCCTCTCATGAAAATTATCCAGATTGCTACACGACAGATCATTTTAAATAGACAATTGTGCTTATTGTCAAATTCAGTATTTTTGTGGGAAAGTATTTTTAACTTCTTGCTTGACAGTCATTTGTAACCAAACCCTTTAAAACACAGTGAATGCTCCGTCCCTTTCCCCAGTTCTTGAATGGAACAGCAGACACTGTTTAAGGCTGACAGGCTAGATCATACCTCCAATAATTGCTCAATTACCATGACAACAAGGCCATGCTTAATATTCCAAACTAACTATAAAACTTCAGTAGCAAACATTTTAATCAGGCCTTGCAATTCATATTGTTTAATGACCCAAAGTGCTATCAGGCAGTGCTGCGGGTAAAACCTGGCCAAGTCAAATGCCACTTGAAAAGCAAAATATGGGCAAACACCACGGCTAGCCAGAGAGCCAGCCCCTCAGAGCCAGCGCACGCGGGAGAAGCTCGGTTGTGCTGGCGTTACTGGAGACTATCAGACAGAAGAACTGTCAGCACTCTTTGTGCATGAGGATTCCCGAAAGTCACATTACATTACATGCTTAAGTGTTCGGCTTGGAAACCAAATTGCTCATCCTTTATGAGAGATAATCTTTGAACGTAGCAGTGCCCCATGTTAACCCCATTTGTCCAGAAGACTGTCCTGGGCAGGTAAAGTGATTATGAATCTTGGCAATACTCCGTATATCTGGGGGGGTAAAGTAGAGTAACATCCTCTTTCTGCACTACAGAGTCCTTGTAAAACAGGCTATATACAGCAATAAATCTGTTTATTTTTGTTATGGTTCTTCCATCACTCTCTGACTGCTTCTGTTTTCTCTTTGAAAGCACTTGATTGTACCATTCTCTGTCTGTTTTCAGCATCATAAAATGAAATTCACCTCATTGATCAGAAGATGACCTCTATCCAGTGCCTCTTAGATTAGAGATAACAGGGGGCTGCTGTCTAACTGAGAAATAATTTCTTCAGCTCCTTCAGCTCCTCTTTATTATGATTGCTTCCTAACATATCACTTAAAAACTGGAACGGAAAACAAATGAGAACATCTTCTCCCAGTGTTGTATTTTGACTTACCGACAAACACACACTGCAGCACACGTTGCTTTAGAATAATTCATTTTTTCTGTGGAAGATGAAGAAAATATTTAGCTGTAGAGAGATGAGCTGAAAAAAAAGGTAAAAATGGATTGACATAAAACCTACTTTTTGCCTAAAAGACTTCATGCTTTAAAACAGGAAAAATAGTAGATGTACATTCATGCGAAACTTAAACTGTGCATATTCAGGAACAGGTTTTTAAATATCAGCATTAAAGATCACGTTAGAATATATTATCACATTCTGCGCTGTAGCATGTGTAACATATTTATAACAAGGAAAGCATGAAAGACTAATCATACACTATGAATAATGCCATGTTTTTACAGTGAGAGTTGCAAAGCGTCATCCCAGACATTCACTTCTGCTGGGGGCAGGAGAAGGGAGAGGCTCCTCCACCATTACCACCCAGCTGCTCAGCATCCGCTGCGGGATGGCCCCTCTCCAAAGGTGTTAAGAGCACAGTGACATTTGTCTGAAAATAGGCATAAAAGCGTGTATTACTTTGGCTATTTCAGGCCTATTGCTGAGCTGCAAGAGAGGTTTCAGCTGGCAGCAAATGCTGCACTTTGTTGCCAGGGCCCTGGGCCCCACTGCCTTGGCTAAGTGATGGGATTCCTGGAGGACTTGCCAGCCTCAGTAAAGCCTCTCAGCTTCAGTCTTACCATCCTTCACTTCAGCATGTTGAAGAATGCGCTTTTTAAGAATAAAATGAACTTTTCTTTTTCTTTTCCCCCAACAAAACTTTGAGTGCCTCAGACACTGGAATAGGTTTTTGACAACTGACCTTATTTTATCAAGTAATATATCATCAAAGCGACACAAGTCTGATAGTGTATTACACTAGTACAGACGAAATACTACACAAATATATCATCCAAGTAATGCCGGCTTTATGATCTGTTTGCCCTAATATGAGCTACCCAGCAGAAGCCCTTTCTCATGTACTGGGCTTTTCTTGCTTTATTTAAGGAGAAGGTTCTTTTAAAAGATGGAGAATAGAGAGAAAATGTGTTTCTTTCTGGCCGTGGTGCGTACCACTGCTCCTTTCACATGATGCAACAAAAGCTGTGACCGAAGTAGTCTGTAAGGCTAATAAAATAAAAGCTGCGTTCCTTGTTTTGCTCAAGGGGATATATTGCTGTAGCCCAGCCTGCAGGGTCCCCAGGGAGCTTGACATGGAGAACAGGGACTCGGCGTGTTTGGGATTCTCTGCGAGGGTGGGAAGGCAGCACTTGGCCTCTGCAGAGAGATGCCCTCAGTCTTGGGCATCTACATGCAGATTGCACTGCAAGACATTTAGATTGAGATTACAAGACTGGGCGTGAAAAGAAATACCGGTAGTAGTTCTGCAAGAAGGGGATGTGTTCAACAGGATACAGGATCAGCTACAACAGAGTTTGCCCATAAAGCACATCTGCACCAGCAGATGGACAGCCTTTAAAAGCTTCGATAACATATCTACCACGAAGTCTTTGTAATTCACTGTCCAGTTGTAACTTCTAAACAAAATTTAACATGCCCAGGCTTCAAAACTCAGAGCACATTCCCAGGAGAAAAGAGCAGCTATTGCTGAAGGTCAGTCTCAATCAGAGAGTCATGGAATAAAGAAAGTCTGAGCATCCCCTAGCTAGGAAAATATCACCCGGGAATCATCTCTGTTTTGTTAAGAAAGTCCTTGGGATAGGGACTCTTCTCCACTCTGGGGTTGCACTGGGACTGAAGCCCTGCTGTAGACTTGTTCCCTGACAGCGTACTGGAAGAATACAAACATTAATTCAGAAAACTTGTTCGGCACAAAACTTTCTGCACATTCTAATGCATCAAATTTCCTAAATTTCACTGTGTCACTAAATTTCCCTGTGTCCCCTTTTGAAAAAAGAGATGGGGTGTTTGGATTAGTAACACCACTGTTCCCTTTAGGTGCGAGGAACCCAAACTCTCTGATGGTTAAAGTTGTTTTGAGATGGTTAATCCATAAGGCATGCAACACATCGTAGTGCAGAGCCTGCTGTTGTTTCAGACAATTTTATCTATTCTATGATTTTCAAAACTACCGAAAGCACACAGATAGGTTGACAGATACATTTGCTATGTAATATTGGCTCTGCAATGCTAATATTGGCTGTTGCCTGACATTTTATATAACGACATTTATATAACCAAAGTTCCTGTAATTTCTAAGTTATCTGATGCACCACGGAATTTAAAACCAGCGATTCCATTTTCTTCACTTATCTACTTAAAGATCATGATGAATCAAGTAATATCAGAGAATATAAATTATGCCACTGCTTATTTACAGTTTACATCCCTGCAGCCGATGTACCTCATGCAGGAATTGACCTTTGGAAGAACTATAGCAGCACGTTATTTTTGCAGCAGTAAAATTGATGGAAATTGATGATGCCTGAAAAACACACAATTACAGTGTCTTGATTAAAAATGGAGCACATTTCAATGAACTTTTTCCCTTCTTCGCATGATTATGATACACAAGTACTAACATTAATGGTATTTTTTTATATAATGAACCATAAAATTACAGTTGGCAGTCAAGAGCACTCTAGCAGATAAGTAAGGCAATTTTCCTCATCATTTTTCCCTTTGTTGTCAATCTTGTTGCATAGCCCATTGCCTTTTCAATGAGCTGTAATGTGAATATTCAAGATCTTGCTTTTCCCTGGTGTATAAATTCCAGTTGAAATAATTCAGTTTCATGCCACCCATTTTAATAGCTTTTATTAAGTAAACTTAATATTTTTAGATTTTCCACTAGTGCTAGAATTTGCCTGCACATTGACAAAAAGAATAATGGCATTTAAATTGCACAGGTTTCATGCAGATCAGCAAAAGTGCTTACTGAGCTCGCTGTGCAAACATGCTTAAAAGTTTGGTTTTGATTTTGCTCTAATACTGTCTTTCTCTCTGTACAGGAGGTTTTATGAAGTTTAGACATGTTTGAATACTTACCGATGTAAGTATGACGATCTAATTAACTCAGTTTAGGCTGAACTGAGTTACAAGAAACATACATTATAGCTACTAACTCTCATATTAAAGCATTTTAGGAAGCATTTACTTCATGCTATTTCTACTTGTCTGGCAATTTACAACCCTTGATGTAAATTACAGTTACTGTAGTACGAGAGATGAGTAAAATGTCTCATGGCCTCATCTGTGTTGTACATGGAATAAAATGGCAATAAAGATTAGTATGTTATGCAGTTTGGAGTTAGAAAAGATGATGTGAAGTGCTCTTGAAGGGAATTATCATTCTCACCTCCCACGACATGTAAACAAGCGGCTATCAGATAATCACAGCTTCCTCATGCTCCAGCGGTAGGATGACGTCTGGGCTCCACTGAAGACAAAAAGTTGGCGAGGGTGACCTCCTCCACAGCTTGCAGTGCTGGGTGAGAAAGATCCTTCTCAAAACAAGTTTGAAGACTTTGCTTTTCTGCCCTCTTAGCTGTAGGATTTCTTCCGAGAGCTTAGCA
>NW_008825411.1:1777605-1805452 GCF_000699105.1 Pygoscelis adeliae
CTTGATAAAGATCAACACTTTATCGTCAGAGTAAGTACAGAGTCATGAGAAACTCGTCTTCTGGACATGCCCAGGCCTTGTGCCATCTGAAAGTCAGTCTGATTTTAGGCTATTGTAAACTGCCAAGTGTTTCCTGATTCTCACTCAAATCTCTCCTGATCATCTTACTAACCTTCCTTTATTATTTGTGATTCGCCAAGGACAGATGTACTTTCTTCTTTATCTGAACAAGATGTCAAGGTGTAGGTGGGTTTTTATACGGCAATCCCTAAGAATAGAAATAGCACAAACAGACAAAAACATGTTAACTCTCTGTTCATGAATAAGAACCACAATTACAAAAGGCTACCCTAAAAGTAGCAAGCAGTGATCCCTTGTTGTGGTTTATTGCTCAACCCCTCTGCCAAGCACAAGATCCTGGCTCTGTTCTGAGAGTTATTCCTGGCTTCACACATATTCACACTAATTCCAACAAAATTTTATTATCTTATAGTTTTACTTTTTCCCCCCGTGCTATGAAGCAAATAATACTAGTCACTGCCACTCGAGAAAAGCAAAATCAACAGCTGTAACTTGGGTATTGGATAACGCTACGGAAATCCCCCCATTTGTGGAATAGTTGTAGCTCATTTCATGACATTTGCTTGCAGAAGTCTAGGAATTTGCAAGACTGTGCAGGTCAAGAGTGTTGTTAAAAGAATTTTAAAAATTCAAGCGTTTCATCAAAGGCAGATTGTTCTGGTTTTGCAACTTTCAGTCAGCGAAGATAAGTTATCATTACGTCTTGTTATATTTTATTAGATCAGCCTACACTAAGAGGTGAAGTGCCATAAAGGTAAGTAATCTATGAAACAGTAGTCCAAGTTAAAGGAGGTGACCCTTATTTTCATTTTGGATGTCTATCACTATATGAAACACAATGCTTATCCTAGGGGGGGAAAAAAAGGCCTCCTAAGACCTCCGACATGGTTGATTTAAGTTTCTTGCAATACTCAGTTAAATGTAGGGCTACATTCTGTGGTATTTAAACATATTAAATTCTCGTTGACTTCAATGGGACTGTTATTCTGTTAAAGACTGCATTACTTTAACTATTTTATTGAGCTCTACTTGAATAACCACACATAAGTCCACTAGCTCACAAAGATCTCTACAAACACAGGACAAAAACAGAAAGACCCAACTAACCAAAAAATTCTAAAGAACTGAAAAGAAAAATAATCTGTAAACTGAAATTGAGACATCAGGATTTAACGGGATAGATTTGAGTCTTATGTACTGCATTTTCAGTGATGCAGCTGTGATTTATCCATGAAAACTGGAGCATCTGGCAGCTGAGCAGCTGCAAGTGGGTTCAGTGATGAGGAAAGGGTGCCACAGACCTCCCTCTCCTCCAAGAGCTCCTCTTCATACAGGAGCTGAGCTGACGCCACTGATAAATCTCCCTGATGTGATGAGGTTAGCCTCGTTTCTCCCACACTTGCAATCAGTACCTTTGTTTTCATGTTCCCTTGGCAGCTGATTCCCAAATGCACTGGTTTTGCACAATCTACCCGAGACCTTCTTTTCGAGCTGTAGTATTTTTAAAGGTTTCTAAGTTATGTTAGCTTATGAAAATGAAATGATCTGGAAGACTGCCATGCCTAGCTGTGAGCATTGTCATTGTGGGTTTTGTTTGTTTGTTTGTCTGCAATAGTGCTTTTTTTTTCTCATGGATTGCTACCTGCAAGGAAACTGGAGAGGCAACTTCTAGTGAAAGTCACACCTTGCTCCTTTAAAAGGGACAATTGCCATGAGAATTTCATGGTAATATTAATTCTTGTTAGGATCAAAGATAAGGTCCGACATTTGAACATGCAAAGTTTGCAAGAGATTGTTGTAAAGAAGCGAGGCCAGCTTCCTGGTGAAAAGAAACTAATGAGAACATGCTGGCTGCCTCTCCAGGTGGCTTTGAAGCAGTGGTTAGTTTTGTCCAATTTACAGTGAACATGGGATCAGCTTCCAGCACCCATGGAAGCACTCACACGCTTGTATTAGCTGCAAGCTTGCAAGACTGGTTCCTCAGATTTCAGCTCCAACAACTGCAATCCTTTCCTAAAATGAAGCTTAAATGTAAAGTTGACCAAAGGCAATTTTTAGAAGAAACCACCAGTATATCCAACACAGACTAGTTCTGATCACTAAGTAGCAAGAACTCACTGCTAATTTCAATGGCCTATAGTTCAAGCATCAGCTGGTCCGTTTTGTAAAAGCTGTTATTAAGCCAGACAAATTCTATAAAATAAATCAGAGTTTGGACGAATAGCAATTAAATTTTGTTACGAGCTGTGAACAATGAGGTGTGTTTCTAATATAGAACACAAGTTGGTGAATAGGGATCCAATGTGCAGAAGAAAACACTATATGACGGCTTTTGATACATGTTCATATATCTTCCACATAAGCACTGGTGGCTAATCTTGGCTCAGAAAGCTCAGAAAAAAATTTACGCTGAGAAATGAAGAGTGTCAGGTTTGCAATGAGCTAATGTGGCAGAAGGTCAAGGTTGACAAATCAGTGCCAGCCTAATGCCTCGAATATGTCCACTGCAGCATTAGTCTACGAAAGATAAATGAAGAAACTGTCAGCCAGCTCTAGTCTAAACAATGGAACAATTTAAAGTGGAGGGAATCATAATCTGAAGCAATTTGTTTCATACTGTACAATCACGATAAGGAAAATCTCAATTTTTCTCTATCAAACTGGGGTGTAAATAGGAGTTTCAACCAAAAATCTTTCATCGGAATAAAAGTCACATTTCAGGGTATCCTTAAGGATAAGAGCCAAGTTTTAACCTCAGTGGTATAGCAGATATGAGAAAAAAAAAATTTGGCTTGGTTGTGTAGCAGTGAATAAAATGCTGCCAGCTGTACTGTCCATTTGGAGGTAAACAAGAACAGGTAGATGAAATATGCATTCAAGAGACACGGTGCTTAGCAGCAAGTCAGAAGAGCATTCTGAAAAACAAATTAATGTGCATCCCCTGATGAGGTAAATTGCATTTGCAATTTATTTCTAGAAGGGGGAGATGGCCATTTAGCTCTTAAAGGATTCCTCCAAATCAGAGTACTCTCCTATTTTGGCCTCCAAGGTAATGTATTGAAAGGAACACGCAAGAATCATTATTTCTCACAGACTTACTAATGTTGGGTCTTCTCTTCCATCAAAGACATCATAGGGGTCTTCACCATCAGCGACACAAGTAGAACAGCAGAGGGAAGACCCTGCAAAAAGAAATCTGAATAAATATGTTGTAACGTGCATGTTCCACTACATAAAAATGGTGAAGTAACAGTACATGATAAACCCACAAAGTGAAAGAAATGGAAACTTAAAATTCTCGCCGATCCACTCTGTAACTTCACACTTCAGTTATAGATTTTTATTTCAGCTCTTTCATGAGTCTTTGATCTTCTCTCCCATTTTCCAGATTTTAATGAGTCTATCAAGACATTTGTATAGCGTTAAAGAGAAGGTTATACAAAGTCTGAAGTAAATTCAAATTGATTTTGAGTACAAGCACTTTAACTTAATATGTGTCTCCTTCTACTCAAAATGGCTCGTTACTACCACCTCACACTTCCAATTTCACATTGGTTATATTTAAATAAAACAGGTTCCTATTATTCTGTGTCGTTAATAATTCAAGGCCCAATCCTGTTCCCATTAATGCCAACGGGAGCTATTTGCTATTGACTCCAAAGGGAAGAGGTGTGAATGTGTTATGTGTATCATCTGATTCACTCCGGCTGTAGGTTTCTGAAATCCAAAAATTTCAGAGAGCTGATAGTTTGCAGAGATCTTACTATTAGGAAAGTCCAAGAATACACCGTATAATTATAATTGTGTGGATATAGTTTTCTCAAACAGAATTATTCCTCATACGATACTTAGTCTTGGTGACGCTGAAGAGACAATTTGTTGTGTACATTGGAGACACGAACAGTTCATCAGCCCACATGCGATGTTCCTGTTGTTTCTTCTGGAGATCCATCTCAGGCCTTTTTCTTCTGGTACTCTAATAGCAGTCTTGAACGTACTGTTTCCTATCGGATGGATTCCCTAGTAGAGCACCTACGTCCCCGCAGGAGCAGATGGTATGGCTGTTGAAGTCATCCCAGCCTTTCACCTCCGGCCGGGTTTTGCCAGCATCACTTTCCTTGGAGAGAGGGCTGTTCTGGAGCTGTCTCTGCCGATGCCCCGCCGTCGCTTCACTGGCCAAAATGGCACCTCAGAGACAGAGCGACCGCAGTGGCAGAGACTGAAGCACTTGCGTTTTCCACCGATTTTTCATACTTCCATGAGCTATTATGGCCCATTGTCCTAACAAGTACCTTGCGGTTAGATTTTAATCCCGCAGCTCACACACATCGAGTAGCTAGCTCTGTTAACTCCTTACACACCACCGTCTTATTTCTAAGTGAAATAGTTTACTACTTATTTTTAAAAATAATAATCCAAACTTTACCATAATGGCCTCCTGGATGTTACAATTTTAAAATAGTTAAAATAGTTCAAATAATAACACAATCTTAATAGAATATTTTTTAATACGTGTTTGGTTTTTTTACGGCTTGTACTCAAAGTTCTGGACAGTGTATCAGCAGTGTTAATAAGAGTATAGATTTGGACGATAACAATCTGAAGCAACAAAATTTTATACATTTTTTAAATATTAGTTTCATTTCAGCTTCAACTGTAGGTTTGAGAATGGCAAAAACAGTCCTTGAAAAAACCTGTACCTGGTAATCAATGTTTATGGTACAATTGTATTGGGTAGCACTAGTGAAATCTATGAAATGACTTACATGTTTAATGAGATGCATAGAATTACACAGTTTCTTGGTCTGGGGATCCCAGGTATGATGGAGATCATATAAGTATGTATAAGCTATAATGCACCACAGGCAATTTTAAACCACTTGAGATCCTAAAACTAAAGGAACTTCCTATCCCCAGCTCACAAAGCCCACTCATCCTTAGACTCTGACCCTTACAGGCTAACTGACGTGTTTTCAGGTGCAGTATCCATGCAGATTTTGTAATTAATTATATTTTCCTATAATTCTTCAAGGAAGTTGCACAAAGGGAGAAAAATCCCTAGCGAAACAGTATGACCTGAAGCAACAACAAAAAAAGAAAGCAAAATAAAAAGAGGCAGACAAAGGAGACTGCTCTAAAGTTAGTCTGTGTTTTTAAGACGTCTCTCACAAAATGATTTTTAGGCGGTGGTGGTGTAAACCAACGAACGCTATTGACAGAACGATGACAGACTATTGACTCAGGTGGGGAAGGATCCAGCCTGTGTACATCACATCATCTCTCTCGCTGGAATTTGAGCCCTCTAAGGTTACAGAGAATGGATTCTATAAAAGTAAACCTAAAAAGTGTATTATTTCTCAGAGGACACAGTTGTAACAAGCTTTTCCTGATGGCAAAAATCCAATTATTGTAGTAAAGGTTGTGCTCAGTTATTTCTCACTTCATGTCAAAGCAAATTGTAAAATGAGGTGCACGGGAACTCTGCTACTCTACCTTTACTGATACATAAGCTTACACTCTACCTTTTTTGTTGTTGTTAGTAAGGCAACAGAGGGAAAAAGTGAAGGCTAACGTCATCCAGCACTGGCCAAGAGTGTGATGTATAGATTTTTTTGTGTTTCTCAAGAACTGCAAAGAAAAGTTTAGCATAGTTTGGATCAAATAAATATTTTTCTCTGGTGACAGAAATAAAGTTATCTTCTTCTCTATTGAATTTTTCTTCTTCTTCTTCGAGAGTAGTGTATGTTAAACTAGTACAAGTGCTTTTTCTGTTTGCTTGGCAGAGGAAAAGAAAAAACTCCACTCAAAACTAAAGGCTAAAGCAATTATTCCTAGCTGTATCTTTGCTTTCTGTGAAATGGCAGTACGGCTTGCGAGGAAAGCTAACTTATTTTTTAAGGAAACCAAATGCAGTAAGAATGAAGACCTTGGTGAATTTTCTGCACTGGTCACTGCAAATTATTGATGCCATACTCATACTTTTTTGGGGGTTGGTTTTTTGGGGTTTTTTTTAAGATTTCCTTTCAGATCGTAATAACATATGGAAGAAGGGCACTTCAGACAACGCTTGCTTGGGCTTGCTCTCCCTCCCATCTGGTCCTTCCACTGGGATGGCCTCCCACACCTCAAACACCTGGTTCTTCTCTCCTCTTTGGATCATGGGTAAAGTTACGTGTTTCATTTGCTGCAGCTGCTGGACTCAGACATACAGAACTGTTTCTCTTTCCACAGTAGTTGATATATCTGCTAAATATCTCCCACACACCTCTTTTCTGCAGGGATTATACATGCAGCTGTAGCTACATTCATTTTTCTGCTCAAGCATTAAAAAGGTGGGAGAGATTAGGAGATGACTTGCATACCCTTTTGGCAAGTTCAGCACAGATTAGATCCTGCAGTAGGACCTAAACTGGGCAGAGTTCGCGGGCAGAACTGGTGCCCAACAGCAGCTGTATGCAGCAGAAAATCTGGGCTGCATCCCTTTGCCATGAATAAGCTAAAACACAGCTTAAAATCAGGGATTTTTTCTGGGCAGCCCGCTTTGCCTGACCTCACTTGAGATGACCTAATTCAGTTTATGAAATTCTTTTTAGGCATTTGCTAAACAAGACTAAATCAAATAAACAAAACAGAAATCCGCCACAGATTAAGTCTGACCTGTTGCATCCCAGATCGAACTGAGGCCAAATTCTGCTTAACATTCACAGTTATGAACAAGCTTTCTCTGTCAAATGGGCACTGCTAAGCCACATGCAAAATATAATTAGGCACAAAATCCAGCCTTCTTCATATCGATGGGATAAGGCAGTGCCCGGTGAGGAAAGGGACAGCAGAGTTGGGCCCAAAGCTTAAGTTTAAACCAGTTTACATTAAAAAGATATTTGAAAGAATGACCATGCAATATGAATACTGTATGTAAAAAAGTGGTTAGCACTCACAAAGATGCACTATCCATCAGTTGGGAAGATGCTACATCCATATTTGAAAATAATGTCTATTGGACTGATCAGTTTGAACATATTAAGTGGGCATCTGTCTTCAGTTGAGATAACACTAATTTGGTATTATTCTGTTGAAGCTGACTACAAAGTTAGATAGAGGAATCCTTAATTGACAATTATTTGCTGATTCTAGCAGTATGATCTGTATTTAGACAGGAATTTCCCAAAACAAATTCTTAACATGCTGCTTTTAGCATATATTGGGGGGAGGAGGGGTAACCCCTTTCCAGCCTTTCAAGAGATTTGCCCATTTTAATTGTTATATGGCAGTGATTAGGAAACAAGACGTGCTGCCTTTAGTGGTCCCAGTTAAGTGTCTTCATTTGAGTTTCATTTGGGTTTTCATCCCAAATAGCTACGACTGAGATCCCTTTTCTGTTTCGGGCCGCGATATTCGGTAAACATCTAAATAACACCTTCAGCAATAGGGTTTTTTTCATTCAAAACTCTTCTAAAAACAGCGAGCAAGACAAATCTCGGAAAATTTTGCAGGATATAGTCATGTTTGCTATAATGCTCTTAGTAAGACTAATACCTAAAAAGCAATAGAAAAATATGATTTGTAGGAAACCAACACTTCTGAGACTAAATTTACAAAACCGCCCTTTGCTCAACCTGAAAGCTTTTAATAATGCGACACTCAAGACACTTCCACCAAAGTGGTATTTATTTATTGACCCCAATCTTGTGACACAGGTCGGGGCTACAAAGGGTTATTTGCCAGACACAAGGCAGGGGCTTGCCCACTGGCTACTGTCAGAGTCCTTAAGTCTATTTTCATTTATCTTAGCAAAAATCTTGCCCAAGTAAAAGCTGCAGGGCTTGACTCTCAAAGTTTAGAACAAGTTCATTTCTCAAATTAAAATTTTATAGGGCCCCGGCTGTCAGAGCAATTTCCAGACATGCCAGCCTTCATCGCTTCTGCTGACACCGGATTGCCTACAACCCTATCTGCAGCCGCCATGACCCCGTGCCACTGCTGGGGAGGTTTGTTCTGTCCTTGGATTTGGGGAAACACCACCAGTAGCTTATGCCCCCATTTGCCTCCTCCTTCACCCCAACACAACTGTGCTGGCCTTTTACTTTGGATTTCATTCAGATAACAGCCCCGTTTGATTGCTGTTTCTGCCATGTCTCAGTCATTATTGCATTTACCAGCCTAGCTGACAACAGGTGTAAACCAGTTCTTAAATATGGTTGGGAATGCATAGTTTAAAAAAAAAAAAATACGGCAAGGAATGAATCTTTTGGAGGAAAATAAAACCAAAGGGAGTAGACAAGTTTATTTGAAAGTAAATTTTGATGAATAAAGTTATTCCTGTGGAATATTCCAATAATCTGTTTTTAATATTTAGACTACTTTAAAGAGCATGCAGATTAAATTTGATATAGATGACATTGCAGCCTCTATTTATTTGTATTCGTACATACAGAAGCAACGTAAAACCCTCTCAAGTTTGTGGAGGAGTCTGTAGCGAATTTGCAAATAACCATATCTACAGCAGTAGCGTATAATGTACCAGTATAATATACTGGAGAAAGTTGTCACTTGTTTGGCAATTAACACTGATATAGGAGGGAAAAGGAATGAGAGGATATTAACAGATTAATCTTGGGTCCTTTTAGACTGCGCTGAAGTAAAATGGCAATTGAGTTTACTCCAACTCCTGTTAGATCAGTGCCCTCTGCTGATCACTGCTTGGATCAAACCAGCCGCACTCTACTCCTGCAGCAAAAAAGCTCACAACCTCCCGAAATACAGTCAAAGTATGCAGCTTTACATTAAAAGGAAGAAACCATATGTGGATTTAATCCTCAACACCAGCTTTCTAAGTGCAGCTACAAACAACAGGGAAATTTGGCAACAGCAACATATACTGACAATATTGCCTAAGAATAAAAGCATCTCTTTGCATCTTAAGTCCTGTGAGTCAGCCCAGAAACAAAAGCTCCTCTGCTTGCTGCATTGCTGCTAAACTTTGTCTTTTTCTCCTTTCTGATCAAGTGAAGCATTTTTAATGTATTGTGGAAAAAAAAGTGATTGAGAGTTTCATATTGCAGCTGTATATCGAGATAAAACGTGTCACTTTGCAAACAGCCCATGCCATGACACTTGGCTACTCAGAGTAAGGAAATTCTTAAGGTAAAAGTAAAAGTGGCACAGCCAAACCCATGGATGCCTAAATAAATGATCATAAACTTGCCTGCAGCCCTTCTTATGCTGAATGAAGTAAAATATAAAATGCCGAGCATCGTCTTTCATACCTGTAACTTGTTATACACATATTATCAGCTTGATAGCCTTGTTTAGCTAATAAGCAAAGTGCTAACATGGGGCAAAAACTGAGATACTTGCCAACTGTCATTGCATCCAGCAGATACAGGTGGAAGGGAAATTTGGTCTCAGCTAGATATACTATTATTCTTGCGGATGCTCATGCAGTAAGAGCTTTACTTGCAATTGAGTGAATGCCACAAATGCACACAGCCACAGAAAAGTATGAAGACTCTACTAGTTTAAAAAAAATGAAAGATAACTACAAGAAAGCAGAACAGTTACAAAAAGAGAAAAAATTCAATAATGAGCTGGGAAACTTGACAGCAGCCTAAGTTTAAGTGCTGCCTGGAGGAAGGAACACATTGCTCCATGAAGAACAGAAAGAAATGCACATAGCAACTGTTTGACTCTATTGATACTATTTACATTTAATTCCTTCTTCTTTTTAGACTGAACTTTCAGCTTACATGCAACAATGGGATTCAGCCAAATCTGAAAAAAGCACCAACAATTTTTTCTTCTGGGAGTCCCTTTCCCAGAGAAGTGTTGCGGCCTGCTTTACTTAGCTTAGCTCTAGTGTTTGCTATTCATATTTTTCACAGAAATTAGAATAGAAAAATATTTTGGTCATGGTTCTGCAACCACATATTCCCTACATGAGTACATGCCTCTGTGCATGTGTTGTCTTCTCCAACAGTCGGTGAATTTGGATGCTGATTTTGTGTTTCAGATGGGCATACCTTCCCCTACGATACATCATTCAACAGTTTCACAAAGCACGGAGCTACACAGTGCCTTGCTCCCCCGTATCAGTAACACACTACAACGGCCAAAGCAAAGTCCGTTACATATTGGCTGCCGAATATCCCTAGCTATCCCCCGAGGTACTTCATCTCAAAACGTAGCTAGAAGATAGAGAGGGTCAGCGGTCATGTTATTCACGAGTGTTGCCACACCCCAGCTCACCACTCCTGCGCAGTGTTTTTAGCAGTTTGCCACTGTTGTTCTGCCTGTGCTATGAAAATGTGTTGCACGTATTACAATGGGGCATTTATATTGCTCAGGAAGCAATCAGAAAAAAAAAATCACTAACCATTAGAGTGAGGAGTGGAGACGAGTAGTTGACAACTCCTTTATCTGTTGGTAATCATTTTAAATAGAGTGAAAACCTGTGGAAAGGACACCGGGATGCTGCAGACAAGGACCTCATCTCAGTGTGTGATTATACACCACTAAGAGCAGTCCCCGACCCACTTGGAGCATCTCACTACAACATCGGCACTATAATGACAGCTCACAAAAATGCAGCTGAAGGGACCAAGGGCTGGGAACAGCAGGACATTTTGTACCTCTAGCAGCAACTGGGACACCCACACTAGGGCTGTGTGTGCCCTGGTTTGGCACCAGCAAGGTAGGGACCTCAGTGCAGGACCGCAGCCTGGAACCGAGCCACCAGTTCCCAAATAACATATCCAGAACAGACGTTGGGAAATTTCAGGAAAACACAGGAAATAACCTCTTACCGTGCTCTTTTGTAGCACACGCTATTTTTTTTCTGCACTTCCCTGCTAATTAAGCTTCTGGAGGTGCCGCTTCCTCACAGATCCTTCCCCTTCCCTAAGTGAAATGTCAGTATTAGTGCTGATTCAGTGGCACTAATGTCTGCAAGCATTGCTTTTGGGAGCTAACATTTAAGCACAACGGTATTGCTGGCAAGGTACTACACTTGGCAGAAAGAGTGAAAAGTTTGGCAACTATGGGCCAACATGGGTAGCAGATGTTTTTAATGCCAGCTTCTCTCTAATTGTAAAGCAGCAGCAACAGCACAGCATGAAAGGAGAATACCATAAATCTCCAATGTAGGGACTAGTCCACGAGCACATAAATTCTGCCACTTGTTAACAGAATTTGCTGACAATCTCCATGCTCCACTTAAAAATGCGTGGTGAGCAGTCCCATTTGGCTTCCTAATAATAGGCACAGCAAGCTCAGGCTGGGCTTTCAGACACAGGTTGCCATGATACAGCTCCCCACGCCACAAGAATCGCAGGGACCAATTTGGAGTACACAGATGAATCTTGCATACAGCTAAGCCTTGGTGCCAGGCATCTTTGCTCAACAGCGGAGGATTAGTACATACAGTCAAAGCGTCTCCGCTTTTGAGGATGCGGCAGCAGTAACAGGCTTTTCCCCTCACCTGTAGATAAAGCGCCCAATGCTTCAACAAGCTGCGAGGGTCAAGTCATTGGAAAAGTGTTCACCCTAAAAACATAATTTTGGCTTTGTGCCCTCACTTCCTCAACATAGTCATCTGCCACCTACTTTCCCCTATCGCACTGTAAAAATACAAGCTTTTTGTGCAAAGGGAGTTGGGCTGGACCTCACGGAGGGCTTGTTTGGCTTCCATAGGACCAGCAGCGGCTGAGGCGGCAGTCACTGCTGGCTGCTCTTGCCCCGGGGTGCTAAACTTGCTATGATGTACTCTCATGGGGTTTGGAGATGATTTCCTCAGATTTTTCTACAAAGAAAACCCATGTGATATTATTCCTCATCCTCAAGATTGGGGTATCAGTCTTGAACATTTTTTTTCCTAGCTGGAGGCATTAGTGATACAACTACTCCCCAGAATAGGGATGTCCAGGAACATGTCCCTGCTCTTTGTCCAGTCTTACCGTGATGCTTTTACTAAAAAGTAAGGGTTAAAACACAAACATAAAATCGTGGTTTGGAGCTGGCCGGGAAAGTAAAGTTTATGAAACATTTATTCGCTGTTCTGACATCCGGAGGAGATACTTCATTTAGGTCACGAATTTTTCTGTTTGGATCCAGGCTGATTGTTCATGTTGCCATAGTCCACCCTCTGTTCCCCTGCACCTTCTAGCCCACAACTAATTTTCAAAACAGAGGAGGCTGACTTGGAAAGTGGTTTGTTTCTTTTTCTTTTTTAAGCAGCAGGAAACAAGACCGTTCACAAGAAGAGAAAATGTAAGAAATAAGTGTTTGAAGAGTGAGGAGTTAATATGAAGGAAAGAAAATCTTGTATATTTGTAAGAGTAAAATGAGAATATGTCCTCTTGAACCTTGCAGTCAGAGGAATCTGAACTGAATTAATCAATCACCAGACTATTGATAGGGGGAAAAAAAAAAAAAGACTTGTTGGCAACAGCTTGCAAAGGATGTAGATGGAGCGCTAGATATACCAGGCCACTTTCTCTAAAGAATTAAGGACAGACTCAGCTAAATTAAATCCACATAGCAACATCCTAAGCAATACAGCTAAGCTGAGTTTCTCAGCCTAAAGATGTTGTTTGTTCAACTTTTATAATCGTTAGTTATAAAATTAGAGAATATGGACTCGACATGCTGTGGTCAATGTCATTCCAAGAAGTTCTCTCTACCTTCTTCGGCAGGCAATGCACTTCTCAGCCCCCATAAATGTTATCAGAAAACTGGAAGGGTGTTTGCCAAAGAAAGGGTGAAAACTGCCAAAGAAGTCAAAACCCATACACTTCTCCCTATTACAATACTTCCCAAGACAGAATCCCCTGAAGGAAGAGACTGTGTGAAAATGGGAGCTGTTTCTCTCTCTGACAGAGAGCGGATTGACAGATTCTGTATTTATTTTTAAAAAATGCCTAACTAAGCAGCATTAGTCACCCATCATCCATATTTCTGTCCATAAATGAGAGTGCATGAAGCTATAGAGTCTCCAGAGAAAGCAATTACAATATTAATTTCAACTTAAATGACAACTAGGAAAAAGAAAAAAAAAAATCAGCTAGCTTAAGGAGTTCAGTTCTCTTAGAACCTGATTATGAAAACTACTTCACAAACACTGAAAACCACCAATCACCAATATAATCTTTAAATGAGCTCCCTGGAAGGCACTACGAAGAGCAATATCTGTGTAGGAAGACATTTCGGCAGTAATGAACATGCAAGTCTTCAAGTCTGTCAAGCCGCAAGTTTGACCGTGAAGCAGGCTAAATCCCCGAGGTGGGGGAGCCAGGCGCACATGTGCACACAGACAGGCCGTTGATCCAGTTAGCTTTATTAGCATCTTTGCACTGAAATTCCAGGAGCTGTACTTTATGACCCCACTCTATGGGTCATGATCTGTCCCATGCAACTGGGCGTTGTTCAAAGCCTCACTGAAGCCCTAAGCGACTTTTGCCCTGAAGATTTCATAGACTCATAGAAATTTTGGTTGGAGGGGACCACAAGAGATTGTAATTTCCCCACTCAAAGTGGAGCTCTTCATGCTGGATCAAGTCAGCTGTGGCTGTTTTCTAGCTAAGTCTTTAAAATCTCCAAGGATGGAGACTGTGCAGCTCCCTGGGCAGCCGGCTCCAGTGCTGCCAGAGGAAAATGTGGGAGAAAGGGCTCCCCATCCTTCCTTAAACTGGAGACCTGAAAGAAATCTTGTAACTCACTCCAGCTTTGAAACAGTATAGAAGGCAAAGTCACAGTATGAAATTCAACGTGCCCCAAAGTCCTCTGGCTGTCTTCTCATCTTTACTCATTGCTGACAAGGTCAGACCCATAACCTTGACACTCAGCTCAAGTGTATTGTGACACCACTTTAACACCAATGAGAGCCTTTGCCCTAATTTAGATTTGAGCCAAATTCTTCTGACGAAATGGCTTGAAATGACAACAATATAATAATTGTCTAGTTAACTCACTTAATAATGAGAACCAATTATATACCAAGAACATTCCCCTTGTGAGTTATTTTCCTTCTCATGGAACAGTCCTATTGGAAACATGGTTGTCTCCCATCCTCAGAGCAACACAAAATACTTTATCCCAATTGTATAGCTGCCAAATACACACTGAAATGTGTTCCTGCAAACACCGACGAGATTGATGCAGTGTTGTATTCTAACTACACTGGCTGGTTCTTGACTTGGGCTTTGCTTTTATTTTTTTCTGGCAAACTACTGCCCGTTAAAAACTGTAATAATGCTAAAATAAAAAAAAAAAAGTGGAAGGGGTTCTTTTGAAAGAGTTCAAGGGACTTCCCATTTCAAACCAACCTCTTAGATCACCAAACCCCATTTAAAAGTTGTCTTCAAGGGGAAAAACAAACAAAGCAAAAATATCCTGCATTCAAATAAGCTTCATTAACTTCTAAATATCCATCATTTGTCATGGAACTCACTCTTTCTTCAGAGGACTACAAACGCCTGTGTATATCTGATGGGCTAAACGATGCCTTGTTGAACAAAACGTCTGGGACGCCGTGCAGCTGGGAGTCTTTCCGAGTGACGGTATTTTGCAGGAGCTGTGTGATATTTTCTGTTGGCTTGGAAAATAAGTGGAAGTGCTGCTTCATTCTGTCTTTGTCATATAGTATCACCCAAATGAAGATATAAATATTAAGGAACCAAATAGGAGTTGTATCCTATTTCTTGAACTTCTGCCCATGACTTCAGATCTGACACATTCAGGTTTCCGACCCCAATTGAGCAGCTTCGTCTCCACACTTCAACCTAGGAAACAAATAGGTAGAAGGGACTACCATATGTTTTGGTTTCCAGTTCATTAAATCCTTGATTGTGCAAAACCTTTTAAGAGATGCTACCCCATAAAATTTATACAAAGCTATATTTTGTGTTGTTTGGAAGAATCTTATTAAACACTTTCTCCAGAGAAATATTCCAACCTTTTGAGAATCAGCATGACACTTAAATGAATTATTCATGCAAGGCTCTGCAAGATGGGCAAGTTTCCTGCCAAGACTTGCACAGTGAGGGGTGTTATAAAACTGAAATTGGAATGTGGAGAGAACTGATGGAAAAGATTTCAAAGATCATCTCTGTTGAAAAAAAAATCCCACAACTTCAGACCTTTAAACTTGCTTCTTCACAGCAGAGAGCCTTCTAAATGTCCCGCTTCACATCCACTCCCAAATTCTTCAATTTTAAGATGTGCTCACAAACAGATACACGCTTTTAAATGAAGCCACTGAGTGATGTAACTGCAATTTGTGAGATTCATTGACAGATAATTCATTTCACTGATTCTTAAATGAGGCTTCATCTCAGGAAACTCTGGTAAGATTTACCTTGCCATCTTCACAGAAGTGCTGCCCGCTAACACCATGGAGCTCCTCCTAAATTACCCAGTGCAGGACAAACCAGGAGTTGCCCCATGCATACAGAAGGCCACCCTGAAAACCAATCAGGCCTCAGAACAAAATTAGCACAATTTCTGAAAATTTATTGAGCCTAACTCAAAAGCTGACATCTGGCAACAACGAAATGAAAATTAAGAAGCCAAAAATTTAAGTCTTTGATTTTTCTACCTATATTTGCAGGTTTAGATGCTGATGAATAAGGTTTACTTTGTACCCCACAAATGCGCTGTACTGAATAACTAATGAAAGTCACATTTTAAATAATACAACAGACACAAGAAGGGACTGCTATCATTAATGCAAAGCAACTTGGTACCACCAAACATTGTTTTGGTGGCATCTGCACGAGGGAAAAAAGCCCTGTAAGCATAAGGAGTTGACATGAGTGATTGCTGAGCACATTTAAATAATTAATTCCACAGATAAGTGAAGTCTATTTTAATTTCACCTTAGACAGCATTGCTATCTCAGTGAAGTAAATTGCAAGCCCTCTTCTGTAACTGTACCCAACACTGACACTTTGGAAACATTACAAAAGCAGCGGGAATGTAATGAAAAATACATATAGTGCTGAGACTTCCGAGCTATCCAAAGTGCTCTTTAAGATCCTGCAGATAATCTTTAGGGAATAATCCAAACAGCTCTGTTGTATAAAGTTACATTAAATGACTGTACAACATGCTGTGATTGAAAAGTCATGCCCAAAAATGCTGATCAGTTTGATTGGACATGGATTCAGTTCCGGCTCTTTAGAAGGCCTATAAAGAACAGCTTAGTAAAGAAAAATAAAATAACTAAAACCACCAAAGTGATCAAGTTTGCATGTTTCAAATGGAAACATAATAGAATTATTTATCTGTGAAGGAACTGCTAAGAAGATCAGGGGAAAAAAGAAAATGTTTGGAAACCTCTGTTTTTCTTGAACTAAGATAAAAAGCTGCTTTGTCCTGTATTTTGACTTCTCAAAAGTTTCTATAAAGCACTTTTACACCAACATCCCCCTGGATAATACCACAACACTGCTTTGCAAAACCCTAACACATATCCATATTTTGGCCAAGAAGAATTTCGTGCACCCAGAGCAGATGAGGTGGATACTTCTTCTGACAAGTGAATGTTTCTATGTTTTCTCAGCTTCCTCCCAAAAAATAAGGGTTTGAAACTCATTCACAATTTGCAAATACAGGCCGCCTCATCATTTGTAAGTGGCATGATTTTTTTCCCCTCCTTTCTTCCAAAGGGAGTGGATTTTGTCTTGGGAAACTGCATTTCCCTGACCTCGCATGTGACTTTACCCCAGCAAGGAATCCGTTCTCCCTGGGGCTATGCCTGCACTGGGGGGAGCAGCTTCTTCACCTTACGCTTTACCAGAGGAAGTCCTGCTTCCAGAGTAGAGGGAATGCACTTTTAGAAGAAGAAAGTTAAGACTTCTCATCAGTATTAGGTCTCTAACATATTTCTCTGGTACCTGAAAATTCATGACCCTATTCCAGTTTCAAAAGAAGAATTTCTGTGGATGCAGCATCCATGATGTATGTTTTCTCTTACAAGAAAAGCGACATTTCCTCATGATTTCTGTGCATTTTGAGCAAAAAGGACTTAGAAACAACATAGCCCAAGAGACTGACTTACTATATTGCATCAGGTACACATTTTGTTCCTGCTACTCTGAAATGTTGCAATTTAAAGTTACACACAGATTGTACTGGGGACCCGTATACTTTTTCTGAGATAAGACCTTTGGGATTTTTTTTGAGATCAAGTCACATAAGAAGAAGAGATTATAAACACAAGTTACAGAGTTGTCCCAGCCTAAAATATATTCTGCAAATACGTCCTAAGGTTCTGTAAATAAGGTTACTACACATAAGCCCACAGGTACCAGTATTATATGTACATAATAAAGCTTAAGATCTTCTTCAATTTTCAGGTATTTTATGAGGACAGATACTGCCAGATTCTCAAGGGCCAAATATTTCATTCAAAGGCAAGGAGATATTATCATACTCTGAATAGATATAGTAGTTAGTTCGTACAGCATCTCATAAAAGTGTAATTTGCAGACTTTGGGAGAAAAAGAAATGCTTTAAGGAACACAGGAATATTTATGTAGCTACACAAATTACTTGGTTGAGTGGGGTTGCCTTTTCAGAATGATTTTAGAAACTGAAATTACTCCTTACAATATAACTTTTGCCATTATTATTATCTCTGGCACTTAAAGATATTAAATCCTTACCTTGAAATTTGGCTCATGATCATGCAATTTTGATTAAAGCACTTCATCTTCTTGGCCCGTTAATTCATCTCAGTAACTATCCAAATTCCACTGTACGCAAGTCTAGAATAAATGGAGCTGGCCCAGGCAACCTCAGCGCAACATAGCAAATACCACCGCAGGGTGAGCACATCCTCATTTTCTTCCAGTGACAACATCACCTCTGCTTAAATATGCATTTTTGGATCTCAAGCAATACATAGCAAATAGCAGATGAATCAGGTTATCTGGAAAATGAAGTGATTTTCACATTTTCAAACCAATTCTGAAAATAAACTTAATAACAGATTATTAATGTGAAAGAAACACGTTTTTCTCATGCTTGGTCAAAATTGCTTCAGCAAGTACTTTCATTCCTTCTCTGTGCTGTGTTTCCCTGAATGAGCTGTCTCTCAGAAGAGCATGAAACGTGTTATACTGAAGATGATATTGCTGGAAAACTTGAATGAGGTATCAGTAAACTAGAAAATTCAAATGCTGATCACCCAGGTGTGTATGCAGAAGGGCTCTAGGACTTGAGTGTTAAGATGCTCACTTTAATAAAGTTAATGAAAGCTATTGCTTCAGACAAGAAGATATGCCTATCACAGTTGTATCTTATCTATCTTTAATACATTTAGTCAATATACAGTGATGCTGAACATATCTGTGCAAACATACCTAATTTTTTACCCTGACAGCTAATCGATAATATTTCTGTTAGCATACTTCAGCTTAACTATTGGAAACAAGTAACTGGTATTTCTTCCTTGTCCCATATTTGTGGGTACTAAATCCACATTCAGATGACTGCTGAGCCTTGTAATGACACCTCCATATCATGGAAGGAAAAAAAAAAAAAGGGTTATTCTGAAAAATGATATTACCATAAAGAGATTTTCTCTACACTAGATATTTTAGAAGACTGAGGATAACCAGAAAAGATTTGGATCAGCATCAAGTGTCTCATGACCCAGGAGACAAGACTGCAGGATCAGTCCAACCACATACACGCACAGGTATCAGACAACCCACGTACACCTCTGCCTCCCTGGTCAGGCAGGAGCTGGCTCTCCACAAAATACCCTTCCTTTTCATGGGAGCACAGGTC
The DNA here is from genome assembly GCF_000699105.1 of Pygoscelis adeliae. Taxonomy (NCBI): domain Eukaryota; kingdom Metazoa; phylum Chordata; class Aves; order Sphenisciformes; family Spheniscidae; genus Pygoscelis; species Pygoscelis adeliae. Next base: position 1,796,476 of record NW_008825411.1, read on the forward strand.
GAGAGTCTGCCCCCGGGTGTCCTGGGCTGTAAAGTCTCTTTTAACATACAGGTGAAACAAAGCTATGCATACCCAGAAATCAGGATGTGTCATTATTTTGTCTGTGCAACGGTAGTCACGAGATGCTTGAGAGCACAACCCAGATAAGTCACGGGACAGTAAACCAAAAAACTAAACACGTGCCTACACATGATGCCTCTCATCGCAGTTACATTGGCCGCAAATAGGTATTGTACGACAGAGATGTCCCAACTGGAAATTTTCTGTAGCATTCAAAGCTACAGAACATGAAATGATCACATCAATTGATAATGACTGAAGCATGAATATAAAAAAAATTACCACCTTCAAGGGAAAATAGGAACAATAAAAATAATAACTAGTAGCGAATAAAATATAAGGAATATATTAATGTATAAATAAGAGACATGGCTAAAGCCTTTGAACCTGAGCTGCATGCCCACTGTGTGGGCTTTGATCACCAGCACAATGCTCACCAGGAGACATCGTCTGCACAAGGAGCAAGAGATGAAGGTGGTACCGACCTTGCACAGCTCAGCCAGAGTCCAGGTCAGGATCCCAGGGCTGGGACTCTTTGCTCTTCTCTTCTTAATGCCAGTTTTCTTTCTCAGCTTGTTCTTCACTGAAGGAGACCACAAGTTTCATCATTTTAGCACAACAGAGGAGAGCCCCAGCTCATCCTAGCGAGCAGCAGAGGACCCCATGATGGTACATGCTGATGGTGGTCAGTACACAGATACCCCCTCTGCTCCACTCCCATTCCCCTAATCTTCCATTCATAGCTCCAAAATATCACAGTTTCAGAGGCCGCAACACAGAGACGCTGCAGGGGTTCTCTGTGACTGACACTCCTTTGAAAATCATTTACTAGTGGTCAATATACTCTGTGAAATAATCTCTGTTTTATTTGTTTCCCTTGGATATAGTTCCCTGTAATGTTAAAAAAAAAGAAACAAATGAAGTTAAAAAAAAGGAACAAATGAGGTTAAAAAAAAAGGAACAAATGAGGTTAAAAAAAGAGGAACAAATGAGGTTTAAAAAAAAAGGAACAAATGAGGTTGTGTGATTGAAATTTCATATTAAGTTTCTGATAATTCACTCCCAAGTGATTCAAGTAGGAACCAGAACTCCTAAATGAAATTACAGCTCCATGTAATTCATAGTCATTTGCCAATTAATGTATGTTAGCATTAACAGCCTGACAACACTCAAAATATGTACATATTACAATAATGAAGGCTTCATTAGAAACCCTATAAAAAGTGACTTCCATATGTTTCACAAGAATTGGATGTTGGCTGCTCATTGATTCTGGTTTTGCTCAATTATGGAAAGCGCATTTGCAAACATTAAAATAGTTAAAGAGTATATTTTATCTTTTTTAGGACTTGAAAGCTGAGGGAAATGTGTCAGCTGATCAGAGAACAAGTTTTTGTCCACAATAATTCAAATTGACTACTATTTGACAGAATTCTGTCAATCAATAATAGTCTGAACATTGCTGGTGTCATTGGACAACACTGCAGTTGCAAAGACGCTACCTTTTGTCAGTAGTTTCTTTAGTGATAAAAACAAAGAAGCACTCAAAAAAAAAAAACCAAACCAGCAAACCAACCACTGTTAAAGAATTAAAATAATGCTTATTTTCTTATTTTTAACACTAGAGAGATATACAGCACAATAAGAAAACCATTAAATTAGGATCTGTAGGAATGGTGAGTACTCAGGAAAAAAAAAAATGTATTTGTTAATTGTTTTGGGTTGAAAGTAATGTTATCCTACCAGTTATGTTCCATTGAGTTAGATTCTGTTGATTAAAAGTTAACTTACAAATCTGACATGGTTCCACCTAAATCAATAGAATTCCATTTGCTTACTAGAGGAACATTGATAATCAGGCTCATCAACTTCAAATGAGCAGAAATTGATTTACTCGTCATGAGGAAGAGCCAAATCAGACTCCCAAATACATGCTAATTCTAGTAGCCCTCCTCGTAGACATTTTGTACATGAAGCCATCCAGTAAACATTTTAATAATCTTACAAATACTATGAATAAACAGAGAAAGCGTCAAAGGCTTACTTCGTTAAAGAAACAAGAAAAACTGGAATTCTGAGGAAAGGGAAAAAGAAAGAGAAAGTCAAAGGTAAGTCTGTGAAAGTGAATTTCTGGAAACAAATATATTCTAGAGGTTGCAGCAAAATGTAACCTCAGCACAGCAGGGGTGAGACGAATGGCTTGTCAAAGCCGTTAGGAGCCATTCATACTTTCAGAACAGCTGTGTAGCAGTATGATTGTCTGCCGCACCAAGGGACTTCAACCTCCTGAAGTGTTTTTTACTAGTAGCTAGGTCTAGGAAACAAATATTGGCCTATTTTGTAAGAAATATCAATATTAAATTTTACCTGCCTAGGAATTAAATGAAAGGTAAAAAGCTCAGCCTGGGAGAGAATGGTAAAACGGGGAGGGGAATTGTACTACAAAAATTGAAACCTAGAATTTTCCCCTAGTGAACGATTTGATGGACTTTAAGTTTAATCTTTCAAAAATATAGGATATTGATTGAAATTCCAAACCAAAATGTCATTTAAACCCTCCAAATGCAACTCTTCACTTAAAAAAAGTCAAACAATACTTAAAAAAAAATGTTTTTAATGGGGAAATTTGTCAAAAGCATCTTTATTCCCACAACACCATTTCCACATCTCCTTAACTTCTGGTGGAAAATCAGGGTAGTAGTACCCAAAATGAGCTAACTGCTCTGCAGTCTCCAAAGCCAAGCCCTTCCAAACTAAGTTCCTCCAGGATTTTTATGATTATTTTTTTTTCCTCCCTGAAGGCACCAGCAGTTTCCTTTTTAGCATGAACAATTTACAAACCCAGCATAAACGTACAAATTGTACTGGTAATGTATAATCCAGGTTATTTCAAAAAATATTTTTCAGTATTTTCATACAGAAGATTCAACAAATAACTAAAGGGGAAAAACAGGGCAGATAATTAATTGACAAAATTAGCAACAGTAAGAGGTGAAAGGAAGTCAGAGAACAATCTGGACAGCACAAGATTTCAGTGGTTGCTTTAAAACCAAGAAGACCATGACTTTCTGAAGGGAATTAAAAAACGCTATATCTGAAAAATATTTTTAGATTTTGCGGAGTCCATAGACACCTGTGCACACCCTGACCTCCAGGAGAGGTGCTAAAAATAGGCTTCGATTTAAATTTACACTGCACCTTCAAAAAATAGCCTTGTAGCCTGCATGGCTATTTAGACAGCTATAAATAATGGAAGAGCTTGTGTAGGAAGTGCCTCTGAGCTCGGTGGTCAAACACATTTTGGCAACCTGAAGGGTCGATTATCAATTTTACATTTTATTGCAGATGTCCGTTTCTCACTCCTCCAGGGTGGCTGCTCCCACTCCAGAGGGCCTGCTGAAAGCTGTGCCCATGCAGACACCCTGCCGTGCCCCCAACCTGCTCGTCCTCAGCCAAAGTCAACAGCAAAACTCTTCTGACTTGCAACGGCCACCAGCTGCAACCCTGCACACCAGGCAAGGCCTGCCTGGTAGGAGGACCAACTGAGGTCTCTTCCAGTTCAAAGGCCACCAGCGACAGTTGGACAAATCGAGATTATTGCAAAGGAATCTAATGGTGGAAATTTGCCACAATCCTAATTTATCTGGTCAGTAAATAATAAGCACTGGACACATCGTTCATAGCCTGAGCTTTCTGGCTTCGAGCTGTGGCCACTACCTTTTCTGCCAGTATTATCCCAGCACGGATCGTTAGAGACTGATTGGGGAAGTCCTTTGCCTTTTCTCTGTGGCTTAAACAGACTTAGTTTTATATGGCTGGATTGCGAAATCTTTAATCATTCTGGTGAATTTTCCCTGAACTCACTCTGAATTTCCAAGTGGTTTCATGAACCATGGACACCAAAATGCATTGCTGCATGGAGTTCCCCCGTGACAGAGAGAAAGAGAGTTTCTCCCCAGACCTATTCAGTATTCTCCTATTGTACGCTGCTTCTCAGGATAAAATCTCCTATCCTGCAAGTATCAGCTACGTTCATTATTCTTAGATATATGATCTTACATTTGGTGGTATGAAACACAGTGATTGAATGCTCATCTGACTGGCTTGTAATTAGTCAGGTCATCCCATTTATCCTTTTTAAATAATGGCAGAACGCGAGCTTTCTTCCAGCCTATTGAAACTTTCCTAGTGATCCAGGACTTATTAAAAATAAACATTAATGATCCAAAGAGTAGCTCAGCCGGCTCTTAAAAATTTTAGGTGCCAGTTACCCAGACTTACTGATTTAACAGAGCCCAATGATAGTAGCTGCCATTTAACTGCCTCTTAATCTGCTGGGATATAAGTTATTTCCTCCTGTGAGGCAGCAGCATCACCCTCCTCCCTCCCCGCCGGGGAGAGGACAGATGCACTGGCAGTGCTGTTTCCATCTGCAAATGGACTGGTGCAACTTGTTACACTTCTTTTCACTCCTGTCATATTTGAAGGACATTATGAAATAGGTTCAAACTTGCTGGCCGTACATTTTCTCATGCTCTTTTGCTCATCAATCTTCCCACGTTCAACTCCTTGTTTATATTCTCTGCTACATGCTCCTAATCGCCCCACTCACCATTTGTTATAGAGTATTTTGCCAGGGGCGGGGAGGAATTAGGTGAGTTTTATTGTTTTCATCTTTGTAAAATTGGATCTTTTGGAGAAGAGTAAATAAATTATTGAGACTTTTTTTTCCCCATTAGCACGCACTGGACATAATCAAACCATGCTTCCTTGCACCAAGCAACCACTAACTTCTCATTCAGTGATCAATGACTCTCTTGCTGTGGAGATGGGATCTAATACAGAGCTCCCTTCCGTTGGATGTAATGCATCTTGAGTTAGGGAAATGTCAACCGCAGTTTTCAAGAAACACCAAGGGCAATCTCATACCAGCCGCGTGAGACCTTCCACATCTGCTTCTCAGAGGAAAGGACCCTGCGATACCACAGTTCTTCTCCTGCTCCTCCCGTAAGCCCACCCCCTCCTACCCTGCAAACACACATTGCAAAACAGAGAGTGAAAAAGATCCTAGGGGATTTGTTTTCCTAGCAGACATGACCAAGTACCCCATCATGTATTTTAGATATTAGAAAATTGAACTCAAACACTGATGGCTCGTTTGTATTAATTGCCTGTGACTGACAAGGGTAATGCACTCTGGTCTAAGTGCCATTTCCCTGTGCCTTCTGCCTACTTGCTTCTTCCAAAAAAGCAGAAAGAGACACTAATTGTTATATTCAATACTCTCTATTTCCTGCAAGAAATACCAATTTAATTAAATTTACATGGTTATAAGTAACCAGCTACAACTCTTCTCATCTGTTTATACAGGTCACTAGAATTGATAAATCTCCATTTCATTGCTGACATCTTCATTTTAAGTGCTCCCTCAGTCCCCTACTGACCTTTTTTATTTTTTTTTAAGCTGCTTTCTACCCTTCACACTCAGCTATTCATGCTTTTCTAGCTGAGGCTGGTTGAAACAGAGGTCCTCTCCTTCCAGAGGAGGCAGGACAGCAACCCGTAAAACCCGAAACCCATTGTGTGCCATCGCTGCCAGGGTATTTCCCTTCACGCTTAGAGCATGAAGGGTCTTTGAGAAGAAACTTTGGACATTTCTCTTCTTTCACCCATTTAATTCCTCTAAAGCCATTCACAGGTGAAGCCAGAGGCTGCAATGCCATTACCCTCAGAGATCATCATCATCACCGTGGTGGGTATCTGAAGCCTGCTGAGACAGGCACTGCTCGTGATGCCCCAGCACTGCAAAGGCACTGCAGTGTTCTCCAAAGCACAAATGAACAGCAAAACATCCTGCTACTTTAAGCCCAAAACCAGAGAGGGTTGACCTGCAGGTGGCTGCTCCTCCCTGTGCCCCTAAGAGCCCTCTGGCTCTGCTTCTCCAGCATCCATACTCCAGCACCAAGGTTAAAGCTCACTCCATTCCCATGTGCTTTTCCCAGGGCAGCCAGGGCCACACTTCCAATGCAATTCAGAAACCTGAAAATCTGAATAAAGCAGCTTAAAAACCACTCCTCTTCTGTGGTTTCTCGGTAGCGCGCTCTCAGGTTAGCTCAGCTCTCTGCCCAAGCCCAGAGGAAATGCCGGAACGCTTTGTCCTTGTCCCAGGCTCCGATTCCCTTCTGAATCTGTCTTTTCTTTGGGTCAGGCAGGAGAGTTCCTACAGCCCTCATGTCCTCCAGTTAGTGCTCAAAGTGGGGTTACGCTAATGCAGGCGAGGTTACTGCCTCCAGCCGCGCTCGCTTCAAAGTGGCAGAGGTCACCTTTGAAGGGTTGGAAGGAATAAAAATGAAACACAATTTTCAACTGCATGACTATGAAGGCGGGAGGAAGGAACAAGCCGCCAGGGCTGAGCATCGCAGCTCCATCCTCAGAGCCTGTGCTCAGAAATCAGTTACTGTGCGCCGTGCCGCCGGACGGCTCCAGTGCAGACACCGGGCAGTGAGAGAGTAGCTTGGCCGCTCTAAAAGAGCGGAGAACTGCCTTGAAATTACCACGCACTAAGGATGCTCATTGCGCCGCTCCTTCCCGTCTCACCGTGCGCTACCTTTGCTGCACAACACTCCCTGGTGAGGAGAGCAGCCACCAACGGGGACTTCAACTACTGGTTCTCTTGCAATTAACGGGAACAAAATTTTCTTGGGTTGTTTTGACATATTTTTCATAAGATTATGTTTTCATTTTTTTTTCTGGAATGAGGGAGAAAAATAACAGCAGCAGCAGTTCTTATAAATCACTTTTATCTGTAGGTTTCAAAGCACTTTGCAGAGGAAAAGATTACAAAAAAAACAGGTTTATGTACAAGTGAAGTAGGCAGTAACTGCAAAACACCACCAGCTATGGCTCTCAACTCCAGCGACCCTATCAACACCAGCTCTATCTGTAAATAGCAGAGCGGCATGCTGGGGACAAGAAGCCATGTAGAAAGAAAACTGGCTTTTCTGTCTTGTCCGCCATTTTCCTCTAGTAAGAGCTCATACCAGAAAATTCACTTTGTCAGGGAAATGCATGCAACATGTCCATGCAAAACTTCTGCTTGATGTATCATGCCGTTCTGAGTATGATAGTTAAGAAAAAAGAAACATAAACACTAGAATTTGGAAATTTACTGAGTATGAATGCAGTCTGACTGGACTTTTATCTTTGGGGAGGAGGGAGGGGAAGAGAAAAATCTTTTCTGAAGAAACAATAGTGTCGTGGTTTAACCTCAGTCGGCAACTAAGCACCACGCAGCCGCTCGCTCATTCCTGCCCCCCGGTGGGATGGGGGAGAGAATTGGAAAAGAACAAGTGAGAAAAACTCATGGGTTGAGATAAAAACAGTTTAATAATTGAAATAAAATTATAATAATAATAATATGATAATATAATAATACACAAAGCAAGTGATGCACAATGCAGTTGCTCACCACCCGCCGACCGATGCCCAGCCAGTCCCCGAGCAGTGGCCCCCCCCGGCCAGCTTTCCCCAGTTTATGTACTGAGCGTGATGTCCCATGGTGTGGAATGTCCCTTTGGCCAGTTTGGCTGTGCCCCCTCCCAGCTTCCTGTGCCCCTCCAGCCTTCTCAGTCGGTAGAGCATGGGAAACTAGAAAGTCCTTGGCTAGTGTAAGCACTGCTCAGCAACAACTAAAACATCGGTGCCTTATCAACTTTGTTCTCATCCTAAATCCAAACCACAGCACTGTACCAGCTACTAGGAAGGAAGTTAACTCTATCCCTGCCGAAACCAGGACAAATAGTAAACTTACTGAAAAAAACCCAATAAATCCACGTTTCTGAGTTGAGAGATATACAAGCTGACAATGAAAGTGCAGCTCAAATTAAGTATATTATAGGCATCGCTTTAGAGTTTATGCCATGTCTAATTCACCTTGGAAGTGAAGTCATCACGTTTTACTTTTCATGAGAAGTACAACAAAAATAAAGGAAGTTTAGCTTCTTATGAATATAGGGCAAGTCTTTAGCACAATGGTAAATTATTTCTAATTCATTGCAAGGGAGTCATAAAATAAATGATACAGAGCTGTCAAGTATAATTCATCTAAACAGCTCTAAAAATCTCCCAGGGAAACTTCTTTCTTCTGCAAAATACGGTTACAAGGAAGTGGGTCAACTGTATAAATCTAAATGTAAATTCCTCAGCATACCATGACTAAATGAAACCACAAGGATATCTCAGTTTAAAAATCTGACTTGATTTGTCTTTAATGCAGACAGTATACTTGTAAGATTTGCACTAGAAGCAAACAGCTTCAATATAAGAACTTCTTAACAGCAAGTGAGGGCCTGATTTCAGACCCGACTGCAGAAACCTGACATCCCTGCATCTAAATTGACTTTAGACCAGCAGAAGACTGAAGCTCTTTGACTCCAGACATGACTTAGATTCCCAGTGCTCAGTCCTTCTGCATCTTTACCTGCTGGCCAGACCCCAAGGTATGGCTGCAACACACAAAACCCAGCTGAAGGAAACTATATACATATATATATTAAAAAAAAATATTAAAAAAAACCCAACCAACTTTTTTTTGTCTCCCCCCTTTAATTGCCTTGGTCTTGTTGCAGCTCTCTGCATGCCTGACCTCCATTAGAGCAACCCTCAGGCTATTCTCACTGCTACCTGCTGCGGCTGCCGCAGGAGGACTGCAAAGGTGAAGCGCTGCGGGGTCTCTGGCCACTTTCTTCTTATCAGACAGTACCTGCAGCAGGGAGATTGTCTTCAGAGTCCTACATTAGCTGTGAAGATGCACGTGATATGGAGTTGAAGCTGAGCAGACTGATTTATACCACTGTTGCCATGTGTGTTAAGTCAGAGAAAGAGCTCAAAGCAGCCAAAAGGCAAATCTGGCCCAGTT
>NW_008825411.1:1805463-1812235 GCF_000699105.1 Pygoscelis adeliae
GGACAATTCAATCAAGAATTGATTAATGCTTGAATTCTCATCAAGAATTAATAAGTTCCTGATGTGGTGAAAATGAATAGTCTCAGAGAAGCAGCTAAGCTTGTTGTTTTGTACGGGGGGGAAAAAAAATATATATATATTTGGCAACTCTGATGTGATGGCTAAGTTACAGAGAGGAGGAATTCTGAATTCCCCAACTGTTCATGCTTTTTTAATAATGTAATGAATGAATTGACTGAAGGCCAGTTCTCAGAGACGACTTGGAAGAGACGGTGCTTCCACCGCTGTTTTCTCAAGCTTAGGTATGATGCTTAGATTCCTTACAGACGTATCAGGAAAGATCCAGGCACATTTTACTGCTAGGTGAGAGTAGCAACTAATGCTGAAATAAGACTAAGGATGTTTTGTTGCTATGGGATTTCTTTATTTGTTTAAAGCACCCCACTCTTGCTGCCCACGTTCACTGGGTGGAGCACCCATTTGGAAAGGGATCTTCCAGCCTCAGGTGGGTCAGGTCTCCGTGTCCCACCTCCTGTCACAGGGTCCTCGCTCCCAGGCTACCCTGCTGGAGGCCCAGTCCCACCAGCGCAGCTATCCTGGAGGAGAACATACACCCACATCCACCTGCCTCGGCATCCAGTTGGGTCTGCCCTGGTCATACCTGCAGAAGCGAAGCCACGAGGAGACAGGCAAACTCTGCTGGAAATCCTTCCCCCAGCTCGTGCACGAGGCGCTTCGCATCGTTAAGAGCGAGAGCTTTGGGGTATGCACACCCAGAAAAGGAGCTACAGGGAGATGGCAACGCTTAATGTTAAAATACAGCTGTACCTATATAGCCACAGCTGTCAAGCACTCGCAGGTTAGGCAGCAGCTAAGCACTGGACTCAGGTGCTGTAGCTGTTCTGAAGGTCTAGTCTTAAATCCTCAAGCAGCAAAAGTTTCAAGGATAAAAAACAGATGCTGAAATACAGTTAAAGCTCCAGAACTGGAGGCGAGAGAGTTAGAGCACGTTATTGAGGTGCAGGGAAGGCTGTCATTCAGTCCAGGAGGGAGAAGACACGGGGAAATAATAATCTCAGGTGATTTCTTACAATCATTGTGTCCTCAAATCCTTCCAGAGGACACAGCCAAGGAGGTTATAAAAGTTATTATCTGAAGAGACACAGGAACAAGCAATATCCCTGGCACAATCGCTACTTGTAATTATCTTGAAGCATTTCCTGGAAGAGTCATCATGCATGTTGCAGCATCTGCCTATTTCCCCGGTGTAACCACAGCAACACTTGCTTTTCTGCTCCGACTGGCGAAGAACAGAAGGGATTTGCGATAATAGCGGGGAGCAGAAACGCCAGGTGAATACTGCAGAATATGAAATTCCAGACTGCATTTGTTTATATTTAGCAATTGTTTGCTCTTATGAAAAGAGTTATCAAATGGTGATCATCTGGAATTAAAAAGCCGAGCGTGACTCTTGTTTGCATCACCAGCAGATGTTTCGGTCTGCAGAAGACGGCTGCATGAAAGATAGCTGTGCTACACTGCTCTCGTTACCAGCCCGCGGGGAGGTGGATTGTAAAATGTAACTTAGAGATGCCTCACAATGATGATTAAAATTAAGGTAGAACTGAATAAAATATCATTGTAAAGAAATAATTAAAAAGTCTGTGTCACGTATCTGTTACATACAAGGGAAGGGTTTTTATTTTATTTTACTGCTTACTGCTCATCTTAGGGTGGAAACCAGAAAACAGGTTTCTGGTTTATTTCATTCATTTTCTTCCACTGCTGCACGAACATTCATCTGTGTACATGCAACAAAAGCAGAAAAATACATTCCCAGACAAACTGATGGAATATGCTGAATTTCCATGGGGAAAATGTGCAAGGGGGGGAAAAAAAGTGCTAATGTGGGGAAAAGGAGCTTGGAGAAAAAAGGGAAGGGCAGGTTTAAGACCACTAGAGTATTTTTTTTCCTCCCTCCATGACAAGATCAGCTCCAATACTGATTTAATTCCACCTCAAACCTCTTTGCCCTTTCAGTTGCTTATCAGGCATGGCTTTGTCTAAAATCCACCTTTACATACACAACTTAAAACAAAGTCAGTGATTAATTTGGCTGGAACGTCTGAGCTGGACTTGCGTGGTGTTTGCATAGACACTTCACCTGGACATGAGTTTTATTCTCCTTATTCTTTTCTCCCTCCTCCTCTCCCAGCTACAAAACAAACACTGTCACAGAAAACAGCACGCTCCCTGGTCAGGGAGTCAATAAAGGACTTTTCCCCCTTTATAAAAAGGAATTAAAGTGCCTAGTTAATAAATTACAAGAGAGGAAAGACTCACTTATTTTTGGCCCTTGTTGACATGCATTTTCTTCCATTTACATGAGTAAAATCAGACCAGAAACTGTTGCTTAAATCCATGGCACTACTCTTTGTTTTACACAAAGCGAGGAACAAATAAAGCTGCACACGTTTCTCCATCTTCACGTGGCTGTGGATGTCAAGAACACAATACTTCTTTTCTTCCATTCCCCCAAACCAAGCCCTGGTCAGTTTGTATGGAAAGCCTCTCTTATAATAATGATCCTAGAAAACATATATTCTTCTCTCTGCCTTTCTCGTATTAGAAAGTGTGAGTCCAACAGAGCCTATGGGACCTATACCTGACTTTTTTTTTCCCCCATTTGTAAGGGAGCCAAAAGCCTGCTCGGAGCAGCGCCCCAGCCCCGGTGGGAACAGCTCAGCTGGGGAGCGCTGGGGACGTAGCAGCCCAGCCATGCCACTCAGAAATAGCCAACGTGCTGCCTTTTGTCAGAAAATAGCTATGGGCTATGCCACTGCAGTAAAGCCCAGCCCCTTGCCCGAGAAAAGTGTCACTAAAGGTTGAAACTACAAAAAAGCACAAACCCAGTCAATACCTCCTCATCAAAAACCTCATCAATGCATCTATATACACCGGTTAGAATGAGATGCAGCAAGAACTGATAGGAAGCGATAAAGATAAGAAATATTTAGCGACATTCTTGGCACCTTCTTCAACTGGCTGGATAACTAAAACACCTTAAAAAAAAAAGAAAAGAGAGACATGATGCTTTAAGACTAATTGAACCAATAATCAAAGGCTGTTTCTAATTCCTGGACTAGGAGGTCAATTACTGAAATAAATTTGACAGCAGATAGATGGTAACAGTGTGCAATTACCATTTAAAGACTTGATAATTATGGCAAGAATTAGTCTGTATTTTCAACTGCAGCAAAATCCATCAATTTTTAGTAGTTATTATCTTGATTGTAAGAAGAAACGGATTCAGCTATGTCTTGTCAAACTGACAGAAACCTGAAAATACAATGGGCGCTGATAACAGGCTGATGAAGTGAGCCAGCTGAGTTTAAAGTTTCCTTTCCTTAAGTGGAAACTTAAATTGCAGATGTGAGAAAATTTTAATGTTCAGAACATTTGCCAAGGACAGACGTAGACAAATTTAAACTCATAAGTAATAGGACTGAGAAATGCACGTTTTGTTGTTTTTTTTTTTTTATGAGGTTTGCCCAAATTAGTCAAAACATAGGCTTCTCATTCAGACATTTAAACTCTCAATTTTGAAAGTCAGAGTCAGGCACAGAGTCACAATCCTGCATATTTAAGAATTACCGTGATTTTCTTCCCTTCCCCACGGCTTTTTGAACCTTTTGGTTCGTGGGTTCATGCTTTCAGAGCTCCACGAGGCTGGTGAGTAGGGTTTTTGGGTTGGTTTTTTTAACTATTTCTTTAAAAAGAAAACATCCGAAAGCTAAAATTCTCGGTAAATCACAAATTGAGCTTGATGACCTTTCTTCCTTGGGGTGGGCTGCGTTTTTTTCCCCCTATTGAAACAATCTGAAAAGAGAACAGTTAAGGTCTCCCTGTGATTCATGAGTCTACAGCCCTGGGACTCCAGGAGCTGGGAGGTTCAGAAAAGTCAGAATCAGGTAAACCCTCGGAGACCCTGCTGCCCTGGGAGAATGAATGAATACCCGCGCGGGAGAGCGGCAGCGCTGCTGAGCCTGGCAGAGCGAGCCAGAAAAACCTGTAAAACACGGCAGCTAAGAGGCATTGTGACATCAACCATGACATCATTAAGAATTCTCTCATCTGTATACTTGGAGTGGTTAAAAAATGCAAAAAAAAAAAGTAAACAGTTTAAGTAAAAATCTCTCAAGAAATACATTGAGCAAAATGAAAATCCTCAATAAGGGATGGTTATGGGAAAGGAAACAAACATTTTTCAGCAAAAAAGTTCCCAAAAATTGTGACGAAAATCACTTAAGTTACTCCTGATGAAGAAACAATGAAAACAAATGCCTTTAACAGCTGCCACGATGCTTTCCCCCCTCTATCTCGCAATGTTCCTCAAGACCACTCTTCCAGAGCTATTCCCCCTCCACTTCTCATTGCCACTTTCAGATGCCTTTGCTGACACTATTCTTTGCTACAATTATTTTTCCTCGAGAACTTTAAAAAAAAAAAAAGGTTTTTTTACGTTAGGCAAATTAGTGTGTCAAATGATCTGATTTCACTGCACTTTATGTAAATTTATTTACTTCACGGCCTCTCTGTTCCATGCTGAGTTTGGAGAAATGTACTCTTTTTAAAATTATAAATAATTAACCACAACTCCTGCTCTACTGGAAGTTGCTACACCACTGTCAGTCTAAATAGCCCAGTAATTTTTTGTGTGTGCATGTTTTGTGTAAATTGCCACTTAGAGGAAAATAGATGCTCAGAACAATGACTGCCTGAAGTCATAAAGGATAACATCCCTCTTACATGGTAAGCTTATTTTTATTAGAAACTCCATTTGTGCTTTTAATTATTTAATAAATAATCGTAAAAAGAGCTCACTTAAAAATATAAGCAACCTCAATCACCATGTGTCCAGCCATCTGCAGAGATGCAGCACGGCAGAAGAGCACAGGAGGGAGCAATGCGAGTCATTCCCAGGTTGAACCCTGCACCAGAACAGGGCTCAGGAAGGTCTCCACACCAGTGACACACCGGTGAGGACCTCAGCCTCACAGATCTTCTTTATATCACCCTGAGGAGCAAGCAGGAACCATTTTGGATAAACTGTTATGTCTTCAGCTAAATACTCAGCATCAGCCCTCTGCCTGCCGCTTTCCAATGAGGACCGTGTTCCCCCGGGGTGCCCGTTTCAGCGCTCCCCAGGTTCACATGCCCCATATGAGGGAGCGGGGGCACACAGCACAGGTCATGCTCACCTTTGAGTCTCTCCTCTCCCAGAAATGAGCATTTATTACATGGAGTCTTAAAACCTGCAGATTAATCTCAACTTTTTTTTTTTTTTAACTTAAAAAAATGTTTTAAACTTTTTTAAACTTCAAAAGAAACCCCAAAAACCCCCAAAACCCGCCACCACCGTAAATGCCTGGAACAGTTCAGACATCTTGACCCATGGCAGTTTCAAAATCCCAGATGCACCTGTAAGTGGAACAGACCTTCTACCCTGAAGAGATGAGGGAGGTTACAGGCAGTAAGAAAAATGCTTGGTGAGGAAGAAGCACCAATACAGCACTAACGCGAACAGGCTGGAAGTTTTCTGAGCCCAGGGACTGTGGAGTTGAGGGATCAATACAGACAGATCCTGATAGAGAGTCAGGAGGAAGAAGGGAAAAACAAAGTTTGTGCAGGAGAGGCAGCCCGGCTGCCTCAGGCATAACGACAAACCTGTTTCAGAAGAAACACAGAAGACCAGCCACATCATCCAGCCAGGAGAAGGGCGAAAATCCCGCAGTGCACACTGTAAACCAGCCCTCGTGCAGCAAAGCCCTTTGGTAGGCATCACAGCCCCATGAATCTCCCCAGCAAGGTCCCCTGACCTTCCCACATCGCTCTTTCAGGTAAAAGCAGTAACAAACCCATTTTCCCATCAACGGTGTGCTCTCACCTGGGTGTCTGGGTCACCTCCCCACAGCCGTGGGGCTTCCTGCAGCTTCAGCTCTATCCCCAGCCCAGCAAACACACGGGAGATACAGCCTCACCTCCCAGTCCTGCTCTCGCGCAACGAGCTGCAACACCGCTGCAGTGCTTTCTCATCCATCAAGAGGTGACGGAAACACTTTGCAGTCATAAAGGTAACTGCATCCCAGATGGGAAGGAAAGGCTACTGATTTGTTACCAGGGTCATTAGTAAAGAAGTACCACCTGTGCGTCGTTTCCTTCAGGAGGAGCAGTTGAAAGCGAGCCAGTGCTTATTCTGGCTAAACGCCGCTGCCTGCGGGAACGTGCACAGCACGTAACCCCCAGCAGACGCTGAGCGGAGGCGGTGGTTCCCTGCTTGCCCTGTGCCAGCCACACCTGCCCATCGCTTCACACCCTCCCACTCCTCTTCACGCCAGCTGCTTCTCACCTCTATCCCAGGTGAAGAGCGGCTGTCAAAGCCACCGGTTTCCAGAGGTTTCAGTCAATAAGGGTACTGCAAACACGCTGAAAAAGCATAGCAACACAAAGCCGTGGAACTGCCGAACAAGACCATTTTGTCAAAGCAAAAAACCAAACAAAACACACTGCTGTAGGTATTCTGTTTTGAAACGTTCCTGTCCTGATGTCCCAAGCAAATGGGGGGGACCATGCTGCAACCCCCAAGCTGGGCTGGATATGCAGCCTAGCAGTATAAACTCTACAGGCAATTTTTTTTTAAATGCAAAGAGAGTTGTGGTCCTGCACTGGGCAGCAATGTCTCCTGCGCCTAGAGAGATGCTCTGCAAAAGGA
>NW_008825411.1:1812265-1828400 GCF_000699105.1 Pygoscelis adeliae
GCAGGAATTGCCAGCTGGGCACTGCGTGGCCAGGCAGCGGGGCAGGGTGTTTTTCTACAGAAATACCCGTATCTCCAGGCGGTGATGGGGTGGGACAGCTCTTCTGTGCAGGTTTAGCCACATCAAATGGAGATGTGGCCTCAGTGGTGCCATCAGGGCCTTGAGCATGGCAAAAACAACGCACAGGTCTTGTTAAATAAGGCTTATAAATCTGCAAAGCTTACACATTTCCAATGAGAGACTGCTGGTATTTCCACTGGGTGACTGCCTGACTTCTCTGCATTTCAAGCTTATTAACAGATGGTAAAAGTCCAAAAGCGATGACATTTCATTGTAATACTGAGGACCAGAATGAAATGTTGAACATTAGAAATAATGCTCTGCCCCCGAAATAGTGCCAATAATGCCAACTTTGTATTAAAAGCAAAATATCAAACAAAGGTATATTGGTCCCATACTTTCTCCTTAAACTTTTGCTTGGGGATTTATCGGCTGGGTGTCAGCGGAGGTCGTGGGACGTGGTGAGCTGGGATCTGCAGCGCATGCACCTGATGGTGGCAGCAGCATCTTTATTCTCACTCCAGTGAAGCACATGATTGTAAGACTTTTTCTCTCCATTATGGTATTGAGTAAAGTGTAAATCTCATTATTCCAGAATATGAATAATAATAAAAAATACTTGGGATGCCCTTGATGCCTTCCTGAAAGGTGAATGCTAGTTAGCATAGTCTGACTTGTTTCTGCATTTGCACTGAATGTATTCAGGAGTTTCTGCAGGTGAAGAGTGCATTAGAAAAGTCCTGAAACCTTCCTGCTAAAGTGAAATAGCTAAAAACACGAGGAAAAAAAACAATGTACGAGAGCGTTTCTCTCACTGAGACACAGAAAACACGCCAGAGTTGGAAGCCAGGGATTATTCTCTATGTGAGCAGTTTATGTCTCAGACTTGAGCATTGCCTAGATCTTTCAAATTTCTGTTAAATGCCTTTTTTTTTTTTTGAAAACGGATTTTGCAGCAATATCAGCTGCCATGGATTTGTCTGCTGACTTTTAATGAGTCCTCAGTAGTGGCGGTTTTGCTCTTTTGGGTATCGGACGGGTGTACCCG
The DNA here is from genome assembly GCF_000699105.1 of Pygoscelis adeliae. Lineage (NCBI taxonomy): Eukaryota > Metazoa > Chordata > Aves > Sphenisciformes > Spheniscidae > Pygoscelis > Pygoscelis adeliae. Next base: position 1,813,374 of record NW_008825411.1, read on the forward strand.
TGTGCATTGCACGGGCCCTGCCTGGTTAACCTTTCTCCATGGACAGGCAGAGTAGAATTAAAGAAATCATATAACACTGAATATTGGGAGGGGAAGGGAGTGGGGGAAAGACAGGATGACCATTTTAATACTCAGTAACAAAAGAACTAAGGTATTTTGGTCCTTTCTGATTTTCCTTGGCAAAGAACATTTGTTATATTTCTATATAATGAATACATATAGATTTCAGACTTTTAGCGTAAGTGGAGCTTTCCCTAAGGGATAAGAAGAAAAGAATGAGTATTACTGGGTTTCTAGGTGCCTGGATATTTATAACATCACCATTATCCTGGTGATCTTTAATGAAGAGGAGTAGAAATTCACCCTGCTAATCTTTACAGCTGTATTCTACCACGTATAACTGGATCAGCTCCCTTCACCTCTGTTCATGCCTGGTATGCTGAGCTTTTGTCTTCCATTTCATGGCTAAGTGTATTTTAATACTGGATAATGTTATTTTTGCAGGTATTTCACATGCCACTTAGCTAAAAGCTCTGTGTGCTTTGGAGGTTATGTGATGTTAACCGACACAATCAGAGTATATAAAGCATGTTACAGATGCTAACATTATATAGGACGATAGTTTGATCCAGGAGATGATCATACCATGAAATAAATGAGGCATTTGAATTCAGGGTGTTTGCAGTTCAGGTTCATCCCTGCTTTGGTGTAGATCACATCTAGATGGTTGTTTGTCCGTGGTATCCGACAGTCCCAGTGAAAGCCAAGGGAGGCTCGACCTCGGCACGGGGCCAAGGAAACCCACCACAGACCACAAGCTAGAGAGGGCTATGAATGACAATTAAAACGAATTCCCAACAAAGAAATGGTATCAGGAGAAAAAAAACCACACCAAAACGAAAGAAAAACTTGCTGATTACAGCTAAGGCTTTTGAAGATTACATCAAGTCAAACTTTTATTAGCAAAGTTGTATTTCATGTAAAATGAAAATATCTTTTAAAACCATACGTGCACATACGCATGATACAAACAGCAACTACAGTACAACACGTTTCTCTAAACTTTAATAAATGCACACTAACATTTAGCTCAAAAAGTACCATTGCAACGGTGACACCACATTTGCTTTGATCTTTTCTCATGAAATTACAAAGTATTTTGTTTAAAGTAATAATGATAAAAAACGAAACAGACAGTATGCTTTGGCTCAAACCCACCTACTGGTTCCTGCCTGAAAACTGAACAAATCAGTGCAGATCACTTGAGGCTTTTACATGAAAGATATGGAGCTGCAATGTAAACATGTACTGGTACTCCAACATGGTTTATATGCCTTATTTTGAAATACTAAACATTAACAGAGATGCAGCTGAGGGCTTGATCCATTGTCAAACAAAGGAAATTCTCTTGCCATGAAGAATTGCCTTTCTTTGTATCCATTCTTACAGGTATGTAAAATAATCTAGATTTACCACTCATCTGCAAAATAATGACTATAAAAAAATTATGATGAGATTTCCTTTCAGAAGTGTGCAAGGATCAGTCAATGTTACTCTAACTTCAGTTTACAAAACTGCATATGGAATTACTGTTAAAAAAACCACCTTTATATATAGAAAGATTGTGCAAGTATTTGTTTTTGTCTCAAAAATAATATCGGCCTGAAAAGTTTTATTTAAAGCCTCTCATGCGTTGGATCTGACCCATTCAGTCAATGGAAGTAGTTATCAGAAAAAGTGCTACTCATTAAAATTTGTGTAATAAGAACACAACAGACCAAATATCATAAATCATTAAATGATATGCTAATTAGATCCCTTTAAAACTCGAGTTACAAAGAAGGTTTTTTAATTTATTATACATACAGACACATCTTTATCCAGAGGGGAAAGTCATTTTCTGATTTGGTTCCTAATTCTGCTCTTCCTAAAGATCCAGCCCCAGGAGGGCTTCGATGCCCAGCCCTGTACCATTAGACTTGCTGAAGAGCAAAGTCAAGCACAAGCGAGGATTTCTTGAGACCGGGACTCCAGATTTTGCCAGAGAATGAAGCTGGGGCCATTCCTACAAGTTCTTGATTGTGCAATTACATTATTTTATTTTTTTTTTAAATAAAAACTTAGGTCTGAGACGACAATCCATACCAAATCCGTGGTACGCTGCTCTGTGAGCGCAAACGGCTCACTTGCACGGGAGCTAGCGCACGGGAGATTTTTCCCATTAATTAGGAAGAACTGATTTTATTTGCTTAATCTTATGCACAGTCAAAACTGCACAACTTTTTGAGAAACACCCATCCCTCTTTTGCTCCAGGGGAGGCTGCTTAAATCCGCAAGCCAGGATTCCTGGGGCCAGGGAAATGCCTCCTCCTTGCCGGATGAAATTGCATCCCAGGTTGACTGAGATATCAAATCTGAAAGTGCCATTTCCCCTCTCACACCCATATTGCCAGCGAAATGTAATGGCATATCGTAACCAAATGTAACCAAACTAACAGCCATGGCACGAGGTAATTAATAATTCTCTATCCGACAGGGTCTGCGTGCTCACACAGCTGGCTGTGCCTGACTCCCTCCTCCCAGCAGGTAGTCTGAAATTCCCTTCTAGGTAATTAATGAAATCACCACAGATTTCCATCAACTAATTTTAATAAATACTCCTGGCCAGAGTAAAAAAAAAAAAAAAAAGCTATTTGATTTAATGGACTGTTTCAGAACTGCAGTACAGTTGGTGATACTTTTTATTCAGCCTACACCGCCACACTTCCTCTCACCTGTAACAGACTGCCCTAGAAAAAAATGCAGTGACAATGACAAAAAACTGCTCAGGGAAAAGTGAGCTTGCTCTGTTAGTTTACTTTTGAAAGCAAATCTCTAAAAAATGTTAGTGTCCTGCACTTTCCAAGGTACACTGTATGAGTAGTACCCTTACAATAGAAAATAAAACCCCAATGGGAAAAAAAAAAAAAAGAAAATAAATGATTGGGTAAGAGAAAAAAGCTCAGGTGAGTGAGATTCCCCGGGAGTTTTAGCCATTTGTTTAATATTCATTGGGTATATTCCTTAAAAGTCAGTGCACACTGTACAAATTCCATTGCACATCTTTTTGTTGCTGTATGATTTTAGGCCCTGAGGCATCATGAAACACCAACATTAAGATTTAAGGACCTGAATTAAAATTTTAATAGAAAAAAGCACTCATACCGGCACACATGAGTAGCGCATCACAGGAATGTCATAAACATCTCTTAGCAGCAACAAAGCAAGGGATAGCACAGGGGATTTATATTCATTATTCGATAATTTGACACTCACTAATTTTGAAATTTGTGTCTGTTTAACATAGGCATTTTCTGGGACAATGAGCCTAGTTGATCTGCAGCGACCCGAAGTACAAGAAAATGGATGACTCTGTCTGCTGACGGCTCGCACCCAGCCTCACCCACGCGCATCTGCCCTGGTTAGCGACCCTGCGGCGGGGAGAGCTCTGCCGGGCTCAGGTACGGCCCTTCTCCAGCCCTCTGCACAGGGAGGTTAGCGAGGCTTTTGGGGGAGCCCGTCCTGATTTTGTTCCTTAATTTTGTTCCTCTTTCAAAGATCATCCTTGGACTAATGGCACTTCCTCACTTGCCCCTCCAGGAATAACGACCAGGGATTTTGTTAGCTTATGGAGGCTGGGGAGGTGCTAAGACAGCATCTCCCCAGCAATCTGAGATCTATCACCCCTCGAAACGCTGGGGAGTGCTGTAACTTTGGTATGGGAAAACTGGTGTTTCAGGATTTCTCCAAGTACTGGGGAAAGCTGCAAGTGGCCCTGCTTTGGCCACTAGAGATTCCCGGTGGCTGGGAGACACAAGATTAGGGGACTAGCTTTAATACTGACGAAGTGTCAGCAGAAATATCTCCATTTAAAACACAAAACATTTCAGTAAAAATGACTGAGAAAACAAAACAACACTCGCCCACAATCGGCATTGTGGCAGCATGCGCTAGTGCGGATGATTCCTAAAGGAAATACATTTAAAACAGCCCAAAGCTTGCAACAAAGGCTGTCACAAGCCTAATCAGTTCTTAGACTTTATCTCGTTTGGGCTGCCGCAGACAGGAGTCAGCAGATAAAGATCCTGGTGGGAAATGTCTCTGTTGACAAGATGCCAATTTTCACATTTCTCCAATTATGCACTCCCTGCTTTTAAAATGAATATTTTTAGAAAAATGAAAATTACTTTGGACTTTTTCAGCATCTGGATTGAGAGAAATACAGAAAATAAAACTTTATAAATAATAAAACCAAGTTCTTCACACCACGGGGTCACTGACACGGAGTGGGGTGATTTTTGACTCAGGGCAGATTTCCATTCATCCTTTTATACTCATACACACGGCATCACCAGGGGTTTGGGGCTGGCTGATTGGGGTTTGCTTTTCCCAAACAGAGGCTGGATGAGAGGTCCTTACAAGCAAAAATAGTAAAAAAAAAGAGGAACAGATATGCAGAAGCATCGAGCCCCAGAGGTCTCTTACTGCTTTCAGAAATCGATGAGCACAACCGAGAATCCAGCCGCCCTGGTGAGGAGCCCAAGCACAAGGGGAGCTGCGAACGAACCATGGGCTTTCTACTGGTAACAACCCGCATTTCTGTGGGCAACTAACGGCTCTTAATTGTAGACGTTACTGGAAACTCGTAACCATGCGAGTAATTCGTGCTCCCTCTCTTTCTTCCACTGAAGTAATGGAGACCATGAAGGAGCCATTGGGGATATTTGCCTAATTACTACCACGATGCAAAATGGCTTTTAGGACCTATTCCTCCTGCAGTAACTACTTAAAAAATATTGTAATTGAAGTGACAGTCATTTGTAAGTGCAAGAAGAAATGAAGCCATATTGATACTCTACTCAAATAAGCGTATTCAAAAACACAAATGCTTTTAAAGAAATTCAGGAGATTCCAATACAAAAAGACCAAAAAATGTGCTGTACAGCTTTGCTGAGTTAGTGTTAGAGAGGCAAAGAAAAGAACCAAATTTAAACCAGCATTCAGTAAACAAAACATAAAAGGAAATATACAATAGTATTTTCTCTTGCTTCCGTTTTTGTTTATTTAACAATGAATAGTTTGAAAATAAATGAGCTCTTGGAAGTCAGGTAGGCCTATTTTATGTGATACTAGAAAGATGTGAGATTTATATGACTGGTGTACCTTTTGAAAATTAGTTTTGCTGGTCCAAACTCATATTGAGAAGCAATTCTATTCATTCTACACAGCTATACAGACCCATGCTAGCAACACGTCCCATTTCAAAATAAAACAAGGCTGATTTTCACTTGTGTCAATATTAATATCATATGTACAACGTCCCCATGAAATGTATGCTAGCGCACAAATATACAGATATGAGACAGACAACAAGCATTTTGCTTAGAAATGCAGCTTGCAGAGACTCGGGAAAAGAAATTAAAATACTTTCTAATGATGCTGGATGGGAACCCTGTTTTGCCTTGCCACAGGAAAGATACTGCAGCTTAACTTATTTAAGGAAATAGTGCCAGCTACTGGACAGAAGATTCATCCACAAGGCCAGAGCTTTGTCTTTTAAGAGCAATTTTTCTGTGGATAAAGTTGCATCTCTAAGTATTGGTAACTGCAGTCAGCTGTAACCACTAAAATAATTTGAGAGTATCATAAGCAAAGGAGTTTATTTCTTTATGAAAAATTATACATATATAGAATATATTTCTCGAGTATTTTAAATTACCATTTTTCTCAGTAGGATGCAGTGTGTCACTTTGCAGAGTAACCTGTTGGCTTTGTTTGATTTTCTTGCTGTGTTACAACCTCTACAGTGCCGAGGTCACCGTACATGAGGGAATACTACGTATAAATGTATGTACGAAGTGACAACAGCCGTACAAGAAAAAAAAATACTATACAGAGAAACATATTCCAAACCTCAGAAACACACGGAGTAGCAGTTAACTATACAGATGTAACACTGAGAAATTCTGTTTTGGTAAGACTGAGTAAGACATTTTGTATATTAAGAATTATTTGTTTTGTTTTAATTAGAAGAAAACACCTAGAAATTAGGATGGAAAATCATCTTTTAGTGGCAGTGACTTATTTTTATATTACCTGGATGTCAGGTTCCTGACTGGCTCAATTGGCAACCTGCTTCCAATCACGTCGCAACTGTGGAGTACTAATCAAGATAAATATCACAATTAAACACGAATCATTCTTGCTAGCATTTTAGGCGTGGAGAGGAAAAGTTGCCGTAGAACTCCCAGTGCTTTCCACTGATCCTTTTTCCTTAGATCCAGAATAAGCTCCAATAAATGAACCATCTTCATTGAACATCCCATGCTCCCCTTCTCCATAATCTACCAGACTATCAGCACTTTCGGTGGCTTTAATGTCCCCGTTAATTGACTGGAGGCTGCCTTTCAGCGGCTTTTCATCGCTGTCACTACAAAACAAAGAAATGCCTTTCCAAAAATCTAGCTTTTAATTGCAAACATGGAAACTGCTCTTTTATTGTGAAAGAAAGCAGCAAGAGGGAAGAGCGAGGGGAACATTTCTACGTGGGTTGCACACTGAGAATGATCTGACGCCATGAGTCCTGCTTCGTCCGGTGCACCTCAAACAGGTCACCTGCACTGACCTGAATTCCCCACATACATGATTTTGTGATTATTACAACAATGGAACTGGTTAAAAAGGCAAACATCAATGAAAACTACACGTGTGTTTTGGTTTTTTCCCTTTTTGCCTTGGACAGACAGAAGAACGGACAGAAAATGAAGGGGGAAGAAAAGGAAGAAGCAAATTGGAAAGGATTTGAGGGGTCCGTTCCAGCGATCAGTGCTGGTGTCAAGTCTTCGGCACCTTACAGAAAGAGACATTTTCATTTTACGAAACAGTGGGCAATATTCAGGGCCTATTTATTTCATTTCTCTTTTGAGGTGGGTGGGTGAGCTGATGTAAAGTTGTGGGATGAGGCATCAGCTGTAGGTTATATCTCACTGCTTTGTGAGCATTTGTTTGATTTTAGATGATTAACAAAGGGGTTTTTTTCCTTTTTTTCATTTGTTCTGCTGTTATCTTATCTTACTGTAACTGATGGATTTTCTCTCTGCTAAAGGGAGGAACAGGGAAAAATGAAAGGAGAATCAGAGTGTCTGTATCTGTTCATATGCAGTCTATGTTGAATGGCAATTTCATGAAGAAGGACAGACCCACCACCAAAATTCAGGAAAAAAAAGAAATTCCACTGGGCATTCCTCCTAATGGTACCACAGAAGAAGAACCAAAGCAGTCTGACTTCTCCTGACTCTACAGGACGTTTGGGGGGATTTGGGAACATAGATCAAAAGATTACAAAAAAAGCAAATTAGGCCTCTGAACTAGGTACGTAAGTACTCGATTATGGCCCTTGCTGATGCCAACTCAGTGTCAAAGCTTTGGCAATGTTATCTAAGGAAGGACAGAGAAACGCACCTGAACTTTGCCTCTTCAGCATATAATCAATAACGCGTATAATCAATACGCGTATAAACAAGAATTTGCTACTTTCCTGCACATGGCATTTCTGTTTATAAAAAAGACAAGTTTGGAGTTTGAGGGGAAAGGAGGGGGGTCAAAGTTATTAACCTCAGGACTTTCTTACCTTTCTAAATATTTGTCCCATTAGAAAGCATTAAAAATTAAATAAAGATGAAATTATGCAGAAAAAAACCTAGTCCAGTACAAATAAGGTAGTATATATAAGTGGGATTTCAACAGAAATGATGTATTTTTCTTCATACCATGGTTACATACTATTGTAAGCTTTAGTTATATTAAAGCAGCCAAAGCGATTATTCCAGTTCTCCTACAGAAACTTCTGTAGTGAGGGCTGTTGGGTTTTTTGCCACCTCTTACTGTATTCGAAACTTTTGTTTTCTTCCACAAAATGAACATTCCCCATATTACATGATTTGGGCCTGACTAGGCTTCAGAAACTCACTGAAGACATAACAGTCTTTCTATCGACTTCAATGGACATTACAGTAGGAACCCAAATTATCATATATATTTACATTATTCATACAATGCTAATTAAAAAAAAAAAGTGAAAAATAACCACTGATACATCAACATTTACTTATATCCCAACTTGGATGGATTTAAGTATACTGGATATACCTTTATATTCCTACTATTATCAACTCCTGTGAGGTTTGCTTTGAAAATGAAAAATAGAGTTAATTGCATGCTGTAAAAATGTCCTAAATAATGATGACATCTGGAAACAAACAAAACCCCAACAAACACAAACGCTTGTTAAAGCAGGTCCTATTTACCTATATTCCCCAAAGATTTCATCTTTTATTGATTGAGCTTCAGGATCTGGATGCAAATCTTCTTTTTCTTTCACTGTACAAATAAAATAAAGCACAGATCTGTATGCCATGTTCCGCCATGGACTTTTGTTTTTGCAGGTGCAATGGGAAAACCGCCTGTCATCACCTACAGCTTAACCTGGAGGGCAGCAGCTTGCACTGCATGTCTGGCTGGACACAACCACCATGGCTTTGGTGCCATTCCCTAATTTTTAGAAAGCTAGTAAGTGTTTATAGAATCATAGAATCATAGAATAGTTTGGGTTGGAAGGCACCTCTAAGGGTCATGTAGTCCAACCCCCCTGCCGTGGGCAGGGACATCTTCAACTAGATTGGGTTGCCCAGAGCCACGTCCAGCCTGACCTTGAATGTTTCGAGGGATGGGGCATCCACCACCTCTCTGGGCAACCAGATTTGTACTTGAATCCTTACTCATTGCTTTGAAAATTACAGAATTACTTTTAGCAAAATATTCTATTGTTAAGCAGTTTGGCTACCCATGGAAGTTATGTCAGTTAGTAAGTCAAGTAGCAGTTATCAGGTGGAAAGCGAGCAGGTAGCCCTGCCAACGGAGGCTCAGAGGTGCAGCTGGTGAAGGACCTTGACTCTACGGCTGGATTAAATACTGGAAGATTCAACGAGCACTATCAAAAGCCTTAGCAAGATCTCTGACCAGCACACAGCACTATCTCACCCAGAGAGCACAGTTTCACTTATATTCATTAGAATCCATTCTGCGCGTATTTACCAAAAGCTACAAATCCTCACTGGACGTTTCTGCTTGTGGCTTTGCAGCCTCCAGAGATAAAAGCCTGAAGGATGCTTGGTATTAACATGTGAACATAGCGAAAGGACAACAAATCCATTTACCTGAATATTTTCCTCCTTTATTTCTTCTGACAAAGCAAATGGTTAGCAGCAGTAGGGTGAGCAAAGCGATGGCACACATCAGTCCAATAAACCACCCCTGGGTGGAAATTCCATCGTAAATGCCAGCATAGGCTTTGTGAAACAGAAAAGGAGTAAAAAAAAAGAAAATTAATCAGAGGAAAAGGGCATCACCCTACTATAACATGAATACATAACATTTTCTTCAGTGAATCTTAATTGAATCAGACTATCACTACTTATTGTGTTCAACTTAAAGAAATGCAAGACAGAAATATGTCCAGAGCATGACATTTTTAGACTTAAGGGGAATGTGCAGTCTACAAGGCACAATACAGACATTTTGGGAAGGTAATTCTGAGAGGGTAGTTGACTCAAAGGATTAACGCCAAATAGGAAAGCTGAACAGAGAATTGTTAAGCCTCTCATGCAAAAGCAGTTTTGCGAAAGAAACAGAGTTAAAAGTGCACCCGATACATGCAAACCACTGGACTGGCACACTTAAAATGGATTGTGGCACAGCACCACCCTTCCAAAATCGCATAGGAGGGAAGACTGTTTTGTAAAGGTTTGTAATTGTTCCAGGCTACTGTGCGTCAAGTAAAGCATAAGACTCAGCCAAGAACCACGGATGCGTTTATGCTCCCATGGGATTCAACTGCAAGGGTCAACTTAAAAATCACAGAACAAAATGATGATTTTGGTACACTTTCACTGCACAACGTAAGACGTAACCTCAACATTTATTTACATTCAAAATAAATCTTTATCACCTTGAAGGTTTTCATGTCTCACCTCTCCCCCTTGTCTCAATTACATCTTCAAAAATGCTATTGTTATCAACCCAATTCTTAGTCACTAGACGAACTGTATATTCAGTTCCAGGCTCAAGTGCCTCAATGGGGTGAAACTTTTGGGTGGGGTTTACTGCTTCTGAAATCTTGCCGATCCCTTTACCTATGGAATGTACATATTCAAGTCATATTGATTAATTGTGTTCATTGAACAAAAGGCCCATGAAATGCACAGTTACAAATAATGTAAATAACACACAAATATGACACACAAGGATTTTTAACATTTGTCATCAGACAATCTGATTTTCAAAAGCAGGTGGTAAACTAAAAAACATTCCCCCTATTTGATTTTTAATATTCCATCAGATAAAATAAACAGCAGACTGAAGTAATCCTAATGTTTATGAAGGGGTTTGTACATTTCCCAGGATGAAAGTTAATATTGATGGGGGATTATGGATCTGCTTTAACTAATACGTGCTTAAAAAATTACAACTTTAAAATGGGCTTGCTTTGTATAGATAATCTGGGGTTTGATGCTTCTCCCATTGAACTGAACTCAGCAGGGAAGCAGACAGCTTGTTATCTGGAAATGGATTCGTATGTGTCTCATGGAAAAAATTAACATTGGGATTTGTACTCATTTCTCTCCTGACAGTGATTTTCCATGTCCTTTTAAATTCCACAATGCCCGCACAAAGCACTGTTTTAGATATAGCTGAAGTTTGCTTTTAAATTGATATTTAGGCATTTAAATGTTCCTGGTGAGTTTAATATTTGATTAAGAGGCAGAAGGGAAAATCCAGTATTTCAGAGTTTTCCTAGTTTTCCTAGTTTTAGAGCCTTTTTACTTGCAAAACACCTACTGTAATTTCTGTCTGCATTAAGATTGCAGGGTATTCAATAAGCTTTTTTAAAATAGCATTTGTGGACAACAGAAAAAAGGACATCTACAGAGGTTAGCAATCACTGCCTGCACATGACAAGCCCGTTCACACAAGCAAATTCAGAACTGCGGGTTGACACGGGGGATCTCTTTAGTCAACCAACGGGTACAACACGGGACTGTGCCTGCCCTTGATGGCAGCAGAGACATTTTGGTGGGCTGCACTTAATAAATACAACTCTTTAATTGTGTCTCGTTGCCTAATTTGCCTGCTTTATCCAAAGTTGTCTAAACTAAGGATTGAGCACACAGTATGATTTGAAAACTACTTGACCAATTAGCACTGACAGTAAAACAATGCTCATTAATACTTAAACTAGTAAACAAGTAAAGCAAGAACTAGTAAACAAGCAAAGCAAGGAGCTTTCAGAGATTCAGGCTTAGTTGACAGCTGAAGGAAAAAAAAAAAGATTAAGACAAATCCAAGCACAATCAAAGGAGCAGTTCAAGATAAGTTTTCCAAGGCAACTGTACATGTATTACAATAAGCAGCTAAATTAGTAGACCGTTGGGACCCAGAGAGAACACATACAGCTGAAATACTGCTAATACTGAAGCGCAGCTTATTAGCATAAATCAATCCATCTATCGGTAATTTTTCCTAAATGAAGTATGTGAAACTGAGCTATAATTTTTAATCAAACTGTAAACTAAGCAACAGGATACCACAGGTATATTTTAATTACATGTTCTTAAATCAAGATGTCAGAAAAACATACTTAATGGAAACACCATCCATAAAGTTACAAGAATGAATGTGAACCTTAAATCCATTATGCATTAAATACCATGTAACACTTATGCATGACATGATAACCACATGGTCCAACTTGCACACAACACAGGTCTCCTTAGGAAGCGTTTCTCCTGAACTCCTAGTAAGCAAAATGCTTCACCCAGAGCTCAGCGGCAGCCCACAGCTGTGGTTCATCGTGCATTTTCTCAAACCAACTTAGCCAATCCTTATCTGTCACCTATTTATTTCCAGCTTGTGCCAGCCTCTTCTTTTTGAATGGTCATCTCCTTCCAGAAGCAGAAGGGGGGAACGGATACGGCTGAAAAATAACCCCGTTTTTCTGCCAGGTTATTGCTCAGCCGGATCAGCCCCTCCGGCCGGCCGGCCGTGCCGCTGCCCCGGCACACGGAGCAGCGCAGGGCTGCGACGCACGGGCTGGAATGAGGGTTTGAGCCCTGCCTGACCCGGGACTGGGGATTTACCACCGGCTCTCCGGGCTGTTTAACATCACCTATCCCAAAACACTAAACAAATTTTTTTCTTTAGAACTCAGTACAGGTGTCCAGTGATGGGTGATTATGAGGTTTCTTTCCGTGCGATTTCTTTCTGGTCTGTGTTACACACTCAATATAGCACCTACAGAGGACAAAGCATTGCTAATTGGGGCAAGTTTGGTGGTTGGTATAGAAAAAGCAGTGTAGCATCCTGAAAAATAAAAGCAAAGATATACAGATAAGGAAAAGCTCAACATACTGAAAGGTCAGTGAGCTGCAGAAATTAGCTTCAGAAAATTGAAAGCAGTTGGGTTAGGTTTTTAATCTACAATAAGGGATAAGAAGCATTAGTAATAAAGGCATATCACCAGCACTTCCCACCTTCCCCCACTATTTATCAGCCATAGCATGGGACTCGCATGAACATCAAACACTGAACTGCAATTTTACAATATTCCTACCGGGCTTCGAGATTTATGAGAACAACAGAACACACATCTTTTATAGAAGCTTATGGTATAAAGGAAAAAACAATATAAACTGCCCCCAAAGACTTACAAAAGTGCTAGTTGTCCAAAAGTTAGCACATTTGTTAAAACTTACTTATATAAAAAAGCTGGCAGCCTAATAGCTAAATACTAATTGTGGGCAACATCTTAATTTAAGATGTCTAAATACATCTGCTGCAATAAATGGAAAGTTGAACTTTCATCAGTTTTCCCCTACTGCCTGGCCATTAGAAGTGTGTAAATATGCATCGCAAATACCCTTCATCTTCTGGGCCTTTTTAGTGCAGGAGGTAATTCATCCTAAACTGGGAATATTTTAAGCTATAGAGATTAATAAACCTCCTGTGTGTAAAGTCTCTTGAGGAGAATTTATAGGTGAGTTAGTGATCAGCTGTTTGTACTGATTGTCACTTGTCGGAGAAATCTGAGCTCGAACAAGACGATGGGTTATAGCTTGTTTCATCTCTTGCTGCTTCTCTTTAGCTCTCTGCATTGGCTACACTGGGGCAGGATGACAGAAGAGGAAAAAGGAAAAAAAATAGCAAAGACAAACAGTTAATCACAAATTTGCCTAAAGTACTCCAAGACCGATATATTTAGCACATTATATTTAATATGCTTATTTTTCTTGCTCAAAATGATAGGGGTTTGAAACAGCGATACACCACGTATTCCTTTTCCCGGTCCAGCCTGTGTGCAGCACCCGGGCTGGCAGGACGGTTCGTTGCCTGTCATTAGCAACAGGGTTTGATGGGCTACGGATCCCCGGCCGAAGGAGAGGCAGCAGAGTGGAGTGGCAGAAATGACAGAAAAATAAACTTTTCACCAAGGTTCATCAGGTTCTCTTGATTGTGAGCAAATAGGATATATTGTGGGGATTTGCTGGTAACAATATCAGCGGTTACATAGGGCTAAGGCAGTTGTATTTTTCCTTTTTCACTGTGCCTGTGGCAAAAGAGAACTAAAACCATATGTTTTTTTACAAATGGTTACTTTCCTCATCTTATGGTGTGTCATGAAGGCTAGTACCCTCCGGCTAAGATTTTCAAAAAGCCTGTGGGAGTTACGTGCCAATTGCCATTGAAATATAATGAAACTGGTGAACTTCTATTCTCTGGCTTCTCTGGAAAATAAAACTACAGTTGTACGGCTTCCTCTGGATGAATTTTTCATTAAGGCTTGAATTTCTGAACACACAGTAATCATTCTCGACATATAATACGTGTTTAGTAATCCTTGAGAAACACTGGTAACGATGAAAAGAAGCTTTGTGTTAAAGAAGGACTGCTACATTAAATTAATTTTTTTCACTTATGTAAGAACATTATTTCATATTATGTTTCTGAGCGCTAATGATCATTGGGAAATCGACATTTTCAAGGGGAAAATTAATTAGTTTGTAGGTCATTTGAGAAATACCGCCTGAAAGTGAAAAGTTAGAGATAAAATTCATTTTCTAAAGACAGCATACCTTCTTCTATGGAATGAAACCAAGATGAAGCCACAAAAATTAAACTACTATTTATTTTGTAGTACGATGCAAATATCCTTTTGCCCAGGTTCTTCGTGATTGTCCACAGTATTTTATCAACAATTGATAAAAATCTTTCATTGTCTGTCAGCGTTTCATATCTCAGTTATTTTGGCTATGTTTAAGAACTTTCATAAGAAAGAGACCTTTTATTTCATGGACTTTGTATTAGCTGCCAATGCCAATGGCATGGGGTCATGCAACAAGGATGCTATAAATGAAAGCTTTTATATCGCCTACTGCTATTTCTCACTAATTCCAGTGGGCCTCTGTTTAACCTTAGAGACAAATATTGAAGTGTGGTTTTCCCCTGTTAAGTAATTATGCAGAAACAGCCCCTTCTGACAGTGGTGGTACTGCAGAGCAGAGGGCTCGACCTCCACCACTGCCAGACAAGCACAGAGTGCGGCACTGCTCCACCGGAGAACGAAGAAACAGAGATGTGAGCACGAGATGGTCTTTTCCTATCAGTATCCACTCATTGGCCTTTTGGTAAAGTGTTGCTAACTCAAAGCAATGTGTTACTCCTGACAAAAATCTGAATCTGAATGGTTCATTCACAGAGGAAGATGCTGCAGTTGTAGAGAAAGGGTATGATCTACCCATTTATCTATACAGGGAGTTATATTTATTTAATTGAGAGAAACTTTTTTTACTAAACTCAGTCATTCATGCCACTGCAAACTCATCGTCAGGAAATGGGTTTGCGCATAAATTACAGGCTGGCAAAATTATTATTTAG
>NW_008825411.1:1828454-1849061 GCF_000699105.1 Pygoscelis adeliae
GCATGCATACTCGCATATGTACATATCAAAAAAAGAGACTGACTTTTCTTTCTGATTCCAGACTGTAGTAGCAGGGAGAACTGCAAATAAATGAAAGCAATAGCGGTGATGCAGATCAAGTATATCAATGATAAAATGTGAATGAATCCATAGCTTCCACCTCAACATCTCCACTTTCCTGGCAGAACATATTGTGAAATTCTGAAATACCCATGGCACTGCCTGCAAAGGCTATATTACAGCAGTGGAAGCTATTCAAAGTCTTAAAATGAATGATGAAAGCTTTATGTTTTTATTACTAAAAACGGAACATAGTGGATATAGAATCACTGAATCAAACCCCAAAGAAACACAGCGTGCTCTATCACGGAGTTTCATTTCAGAGGGCACCACATTTTATATCTGTCATTTATGTGGTTTATTTTAAATTATAAACTTTGACTTTCGAAATCACTCCCTTTCTTCAAAAAGAGAGATTGTTTTAATTTTCAGCAATCACCTTGCTTCCCATACCACAGCTTAAAACCCCAAGAAGGTCACTGAAAAGAGTGATTTTTTTTTCAGCCTATCATGTTCAGTTGAAAAACATCTGAACAATTTAGCCAGCAAATAACGACACAAAACTCTAATGGCATCTCAGTGACAGATGCAGTGTCCTAATTTAGGGTGGCTTGAGAACCGGCAAGGAGCACACATTAATCGCAGAACTGGACCCTTGCGGCTTCTATTAATTATACCACTCTATTCTACAAGCATTTCACAAGAATCCGTTGTTGCCACTGCTGAAACAAAGTCTTAGGAAAGAAAAGAACGAGAACAAAATGAATGGCAACATTATCATCCTTTTAAGCATATCAGGCAGGGATGCATTTCATAAAACCTGACAAGGCTATTCAAAGAAGTTATAGACTTTCAAGTGGCCAAAACACATTATTCTGGCTGCCCAATGAAGGCCAGAAAAGGTAACTAATGAGGTGAAATTGTATATTTTTAGCTCGAAAGAAAAAGGATTTTTTACTTTCCTTAATGAAGAATAAATTTTAAACCATGCTGACAGATTAATAGTTACTACTACATGAGTACCTGCATACTACAGTGAGACTGGAGGCTACAAGACAGTTGAGTAGGAGTTTCACTTCTTGAGAAAATGGACGATAGTTCATTATTGTATCCTGAACTGGGACGTGATGACTTTAAAGTACTTTTTACTTGTTTTACCAGTAACTGAAGAGATTCTGCAATAGAATGTTGTGCAACAAGGACCATTTTTCTATTTTATATGAACATTGCTCCAGACTGTTATCATTGCTAAAAATGATGAAGCCAGGACTCTTGCTTATCACATTCTCTTTCTCCTTCCCCGTGGTAAGTGCACAGTAATGGTTTCTGATTAATAGCAAGGCCTTGTTCCTTGGTATTGTAGAGTTTTCAGACTTGCTGTGCACAGTACATTTTATTTCATTTCAGCTGAATGTGAAAGATGAGCTATCACATAGTGCTTGCGATTTTCCTTTAAATCACTGAACATCAGTGTTTTAGGATAGGATATAAGTGGCACACAAATGCTCACTTCCAGTCTCTGTTAAAATAATGATAAAATAATAATAAAATAATGGATCAAATGCACTGCAGTCAACTTTATGTTCATCTGGATTTTCCATGTCAAATACCTGCCCCTAATGCTGCTGGCAGTCCCCATCTTCATGCAAGGGCAGAATTTGTTTTTATAATATTACTGGGAACAGATTATCTAGATCTTCAATTTTCTGTTCGTGACTAAATGCAATTCACTCATTCAAATACAGCTTAAAGAGTTGATCGGTGGGAATAGAAACACAGTACTGTACAGCAAAATGAAACAGATAAGCTCTACTTTGCTGAAGAGCCGCATGGCTACATTAAAAAGTTCATTGATTGTTGTCATGGAAAGAAAAACAAATTTATTTCCTCTAATTACAAAGGAAATGTCAAGCCTGGGATATTCTCAATAGGTTTTTCCATTATTGTTAGATTTTCTCCACATAAAAACATATTGCCTATTAACTTACTCCCTTGAGCCATCGTTAGTCCTTCTTCTGTGACTGGCTTCCCACAGCCTTTGACTGTACAGGCCTTTACATAGAATTTGTACTTGGTACTGGAACGGAGACCTGAAAGCCTCCAGCTGAGCGTGGAGCGGTTGGTTACGCTGACGTCATTCAGAGGTCCGATTTCATGCGTTTCATTTACTGAAAGGGAAAAGGCAGTTGAGTCAGATCCAGCAGCTAAAGGCTACGAACGTGAAACATGTCATGAACACTCTTGCAAGGGAGGCACTCCGCAGTAAGTAGGAAGGATGAAGTCTGAATAATCATATCTCACCTTCCTGCCAAGTACTTAAATGGGATTTATCTCGTCCCTGTCAATCTCCCAACTACGCAGTGAGCTATTACTGTTCTTAAAAAGCTCTCTGATTCCAGATATGCACACACTGAGTGGGAGGCAAAAATTACTGTCTCCTAGATCATTAAATATATATGAATTGCTTCTTGCTTTGCTTCCAAACATCTGCAAACTTTTGCAAGCAAGTTAACGGATGGTTGCTCTGCTTTGCTCCGCTCTGCCTTGGCACAGTTGCCAGCTGCAGGAGGGGTTGCTACTCCCAAACTGCCTAAATAGACAGAGCCACTCTCTGCCCATAATCATCAAAACCAAAGGGAAGATCCAGCCTTCAGCCTCGGCTTGCAAAGGCAACTGGGCAGTTCTGTTATGAGCAGAGACAAGTGAAAAGAACATGTTTGGGTTTTTTTTTTTGTAAATAGGACACAGACTAAACCTCTGAGTTCCATCCTCAAAGAACATATAAAATACCCTGAATTGTCACCACACCTCACAGCTGGTGGTGTGGCAGTCTGGGACCAATACTGGATCTTGCCTGAGATTATCTGCTCTTCCCAGTTACTCAGTTCTTTCGTAGGCAAGAAAGAAAGAAACACCCCTGGTATTTAGCTGTTTCTCAATGCGACTGCTCATTAACGTGACTGGTGGTTAGTTGTCTGCATTTCTGCTGAGGCGTTGCACAGGGAGGAGGTGCTCACTGACACAATGTGAACATCTGAATAAACGTGGCTAAAGTGCTCTCATTACAAATTATTTTGTGTTCAGTAAGTTTCACTTCAGTAAAATGCACCTACAATTTATGGGTATTCTTCACTACTACGTTAGGTACAATTTGCAAATATGAAATCTTTGAATGAGTCTATAAATGTGGAATAGGGCATGGCAGCAATGTGAGCTTACATCGGAAAAGCGCATGGAAAACTTTTTACTCTGGAAGATGACTTTGGCCTGCCCTCTAGCAGGCTGCGCGCACATCGCAGTTCAAAACACATTGTTCTGATGCTACGGCTGTTATAGGGCTCTCAGAAACAGCCCTTCTTATCAGCCTCTGTTTTAAATAACCGTACATGTAAACCTTTTTTTTCTTTTTTTCTTTTTTTTTTTTTTAACTAATAATGCTTAAATTCTAAAATCAAAGTAAAACAAGCACATACTTATCTGGTATTGCAAAATGTAGCCAGTAAGGTGGCCGTTCGCTTTCTTGGGAAGTCCCCACGACAGAGTGACGGAGTCTTTGTCGAAGTTCAGGATCCTTAGAAAACGTGGTTGTTCGGGGACTGGAAGATACAGGGATTAGCTTTCAGAGAAGAAGATTGAACAGGTCTGTCTCTACACATACTTGTTAAACGATGATATAGTTTACCTCAAAACCTCCAGTTCCCCTTTCTAGTGAAGGGTTTTATGAATATTGGAGATTTTACAATCACTTTAAATAAGGAAATCAACTTGCCTTGTTACATGGACAACTTCTACTTATGTCCCTCCATCCCATATTCTCATTTCGTCTTACCTCCTTCTGGAGTTTCAAACACAACGGGGGAGCTTTCCGGGCCATCTCCTCTGGCGTTGTAAGCCAAAACAGTTAAGCGGAATTCACTGAAGGGCTCTAGACCGGGAATCATCCCATAGTTT
The DNA here is from genome assembly GCF_000699105.1 of Pygoscelis adeliae. NCBI lineage: Eukaryota > Metazoa > Chordata > Aves > Sphenisciformes > Spheniscidae > Pygoscelis > Pygoscelis adeliae. Next base: position 1,832,466 of record NW_008825411.1, read on the forward strand.
CTGTCTCCTACAAACGTTAGGAAGTGTTTCTCTGGGTGATGCCTTTTTCCGTCCAGCATGCTTTTTGTTTTCCACCAACTGACCTGCATTGAGATTGGCATTTCTGTAACAAATTATATTTTATGGGGCTGAACATGATATTGGTTTCTCTCATCTTCCCAGAAATGAGAGACTGCAATCTATCCTCGATCTGGGATTCATTTAATAGCTTGTTCAACTGTATACAATTATTTAAAGGGAAACTCGTAACCTTATAGCCTCTTAGATGTCCACGAACTCTGTCCCTTGGTATTCCAAACCAGAAGACTTTGACCAGCGTGCTGTTCACAATATCCACCGACACGCCGGAAGGAGCGGCATCTGGAACTGTAAAAACAAAAGTGCTGCATATTAAAGACACTTAGAAGAGCTGAGTTTCACACTGTTCACAGCTACAGGGCTTGGCTTTCCAGCTCAAGCTGTGGCGGTTCATGCAGTCTTACTGCAGGCAAGAAAAAAGCCATTCCACCTGCATCCAGTGGGTGAAATGGGCCAATAAACATTATTTTGCAATATCAGGGCTTTCTGCTGAGGCCTGGAATACAGGTGCACTGGGACATATGAATTTCTATACCAGTATTTATGGTTTCCTGTTTCAAGTAATGCTTACAGCAGTGAGAAGAATAAAAAAAATGATTAACACAGCACTCAAGAAGGCAATCATAAAGATTTTTTTTATAATCAATTTCATTTTACTACTAAGCTCATTAAACAGTAGGATTTTAATCACTACACAACACAGAGAGCTATTATAGCGCCTGAAAAAAAGAGGCCTTGATCCATCGACAACTGAATTGCAAGGAAGATTTTCCACTGATAGGTATAAAATTAGATCCATCACAGACACACAAAGAAAATAAACATGCTGCGGGGTTTCTTCCTCTCTGTTCTCACTATTCACCACCTCTCTGCCATACACTCTACGGGGGAGAGAACATGCACCACCAAGCCTTCCTGTTGCCCACCTCTGGGTGCGCAGTGGGCATTCTCCTGTCTGAAGAGCACCGAGACCATTCCCAGCACCAAAACCTTATGCTGGTGAAACACCAGGAAGCGCTCGGCAGGTTGTAAACATCAAACTGGTCCATTCAGGGTTGATAACGCAGACCTCAGTGCGCTCACTCCACGAGAGGAGCGCTCCAGAGAGCCCGCCTAAGGATTCGTTTCCCTCCGTAAAGCCGGTAACATTTTTTACATCTGTGGCTACCACAGTAACTTTACTGACTGTTTCATATCATCTACCGTGGATCATGATACTCCATAACGGCTTCTGCGAGAAGCTGCAGCAAGTGGAGAGGAGGGGGCAGCAGCACCTAGACTACTGCTGCTGGGGAGTGACTGCTGCGGCATGTGGTGGGTTAAATCAAGGGCGTGGCTTGTCTGGTCATTTTAATAAGCAGCAAAACACATGCTTGTCTTAGTTGGCTAATCCACCGTAGACTTTTCAAAGGCCATTCAAACTGTCAGTTTATTTCATTCTTACGAAAACAACTTAAAGACTTCAGATTCTGCATGGGATGAAAACTGTCTGACTTTAACTAATAAAATTAATCTGCGGATCTGGAACACGGACCGTTCGCTGGCCCTCCTGGCCCCTCTTTGCCAACAGCTCCCAGCCCCTGCTGCTGAGCGTTTACAAATGCAATAAGTATTTGTATTTGGGATCAGGGAAGCTTGTCACCTCACGCTAGCTGGCCACCATGCTCTTTACTCCCTTGCTGATTTAAATCCTTAATTCCTACAGAAAAGATTTTTTTTTTTTTTTGGTGGTGGTAGTGCTTAACTGGGTTGCTTCCTGAAGTGAGGTCTGGCATTTCTTTACTGCAGCTGGATACATTTCCAGTCCTCCGAATATCTTCTATAGCCATGCAGTAAACACCAAAGGGGACAGGCTGCTGTTCGAAGATGTTGGGGTGGCCTCAGCAGGGACATTATCCAGTGTCCCACAGACATAGCAGGGCTGTCACATCCCACATGGCACCAGCATTAATTCTATTAGCAGGGCAATCCTCCCACATGTTCACCTCTCCTAAAGGGACATGATTATTAAAGCCCACCATGAAGCTGGAGCTCGAAGAGCATGTGCAAAGGGTGGGTATCACAAGCGGTTGCTGTGATTTCAGAGCAGCCCAGGGCATCTATTTTGTGAAAATGGGTGGCAAGGGGAGAAAGTCTCTCTGTTTGGTCTGGCCTGGATGATGCACTGTGGGCCAGGCAGAGTCCAAAATCAGAGGTGGGCAGGCTCTGAGAAGACCCCGGGAGGGGGCTTGGAGCAGGAGTAGATCCAAAGCAAAGCCTTACAGTGGAGGAAGACTTCTCCAGACATACAGGGAGGCCTGAAAGGGGGCTGTGCCACCCGGGAGTCACGGAAAGCCACGGGAGAGAAACCCAGGCTGGAGAAGAGGGCCTGTTCTTCAAGGACTCAATGACAAGGTAACACCCAGTATACATGGGAATGTGGCATCACCTATAAATTCACTATACGCCCAGCGCCTGAGTGTGTGTACTTAATTGCCAGAATACTTAACTTCTGACGGTGTTAAAACTGTTGAATCGGGCCCCAGACAAGCTAAAGACCTTTTTCCCACCAAGTACAACACAATGACTGCTACACTTCATAGACTTCTTATGGACTGTGGCCTTCAAACAAGTATCCACATTAAGCCAGCAACTGAGATTAATGAAAGCACAAGTGACCTTTCCAAAAAAACCCTCAAACTCCAGCAAGCTGGCATCCACAGCACTCAGCATCAGGTGTATCTGCATCTCATGTAGCCCATCACGCTGCATTTAAGCAGTTTTGGCCATGGGCTGCCTAATCCATCACTCCATATCCGATCGTTTTGCATCGCAAGAATCCCCCACGCAGCGTATTTTTACATGAAGGTTTCCGCTATTTACCATCCTCTCCTGAATATCCGATGGTAACATTTGGTTCAGGACCGGACCCTAAATTATTTACTGCTTGGACTTTGATCTCGTAAGGCACGAAGGTGGGGGTGTTTCGCAGGGTCAGAGAATGCTTCTTCACCGTCTCCTCGTTCCAGTCCACCTCGACTCCCTGCTGCCGCCAGCTGACTTTGTACTCCAGCCCCGGCCCGTTCCTCTCCACGGGTTTCAATGGCTGCGGAAGAAGTTAAAAGAGATCCTGTCTGCCTTTGTTGCAGTAATCATGAAACAGCAGCTGAGGAGAGGGGGGAATAATTTTGGAAAGCGTGTTATAACATTGGGAGAGAAAAGGGGGAAAAAGAAAGCTTTAACTTTTCGCTGCTGTGTTAATTCTAAGACGACTGGAAGAAAAATGTCATAACTTCAAAAGAAAGGGGGGTGAAAGGCAGAGGAACAGTTGGATTAAAACCAGATTGCTAGTAGACATATTTCTGCATGCTACATACATCAGTTTTTGTTTTGTCATAGGTTTTCTTTGTTTTCTTGTGTGATATAAAACTGTATTCCTTTTAGCACAACTAAAATGCATGTTTTGGCATAAGGCTGTGTGTGTCTTTCAGTACAGCTAAAATCTGTGTTTTTTCTTAGAATTTTATGTAGCACAGCAAGATGGGTCATTAAAATTTAGATTTGTTCTAAATATGCACCAAATGCTTGAAACTATGCCTGGACATTTAATGTGCAACTGCTGTGCTACTCTTTTTTACCGATCAGCTGAAGAATTCATCACAGCACGGTTCCCATCTAATTAACATTAATTTATAAAATATTAGAAGACATATAGCAATGGATTGTCATGAGACATTCTCCAATTAAGTTTATTTCTCTGAAAATGTACTACTTTAATTAATTAAGTTGACTGGTCACCTGCACTACCAAGACGATGGGTTTTTTTTCAGTCCACTGAAAAAGCTGTGGGTATTTCCCACCACATAGCCTACTTTTAATAACATTTAAATTATATATTCTACATATCAAATATATAGTAACTGATACGTATCCAAGCTGCACACAGAGGTCTGTAACGAAACGGCTTCGACTTGCAAGGGCCAGCAGAAAGCGATTCCCCATCAACCCGACCGACCGCCGCTCCTCATGCATGGGGGAACTTAGGTCTGGAGGATCTGCAAAAATTCCCATTTATCTGCTCTGAGGGTACGAGGACCTTCGGGATGACTGTGGCCAAGGAGCCGGTAGACTGGGCAGCTTTCTAACAGGCACCGCTGGGAGAATCACCTCCATGGCAAAGATCCCAGGGAATGGGACTTGCAAGAGAAGCTGAAGTAGTAAAAAATTCCTACACAAAAATAACTTCTTGTTTAGAGTTAAATTGCAGCACTGCTTGACTCTTATTTTGATGTCCCTTAACGCTGCAAATCCTTGGCTGAAAAGCTAGTCACTAATGCTCATCTGGTCTCTTAATCCAAAGTAGGCAGATTAACATTGTTTTACAGCCTTTGTCTGCCAGAAATAGTATGTTCAGTGCCTAGCATTTCCTCTGAAAAGCATACAGGGAACACCATAAATAAATGAATATCCTGTTTACGACATTTAAATGACTCAACAAGATTTAACAAAGCCTGTCCATCCCATTCTCTGCCTTCAGTCTCAGTTTTCACTTCTACTTTTGCCCTGTCTGAGCAGTGGATTACGGGCTTCCCGGCAAGGGGGAGCGCTCGTTCTTTGTTCAACAAACCGTTGGTCATAGTAGCATTTCCCAGCCGTGCTGGTAACTACCACTCTGCATTTCTTCCGAGAGGCAGGACTGTCTTCCCTGACCCTGGGCTATGTTGCAGAACAAAAATCCCCGTTCAAATCCAAGTCAATAGATCTAGAGGGCCATCTCCTTTTGGCGCAATTATAGCCTAAGCCATGAATTCACACTGGGGAAACATTTATTGTTCTTTGCTGCAAGCAGCAGATTGAGAAGTAAATCTCATGTAAATTGTGTTTAATTCCAGCCACAAAAAATATGCTTCCTTCCACAGTTGTTGAAATTTGTGTTAAGTGAAGGAATATATCTCTTTCTAAATTGTTGGCACGGAAGCTGTAAGCTTAAAAGCCAGGGAATTTGAAGACTGGAAACCATCCTTGAGACTTTTACACAATTCCTTTGACACACATGCTCAGGAGCTTCATCTACACTCCTTTAGTCCTTGGTGTAAAAATTCAAGCTCACATTCTCTTGGCCAAGTGATCTGCGTCATTTTTAAATCTCCAGACTGGAAGGGCAGAAGCTATATGCAAACCATCCCCTCCCTGGGCCTGGCTGCTCCTCCTGCAGAGCAGGGTGAGACCACAATTATTTTAAGCACTTTCCCGTATGCAAAGTGCACAGAAGAAGAGCGTACTCTGGAGGATTCTCACTGTGCTTTATAGGACTTGCGAATTTCTTCATAATCTGCAAAGTTAGATGTAAAAAATTGACTTTTGAATCAAAATGAAACTAGGGGAGGAAATCCAGAACACATTTGAGTCAATAACAACTTTACCTTTGACTTCAGAAGCATCAAGGGTCCTACCTATGGAATTTGCAAATATTTCCTAAAAAACAGAGGTGGGGGAAGGGGAGATAAAGTCAAGGGATCCAGGGTTTTTTTTTAATGTATTTATATTAAAACAACATCCTGATAAATTCCATGCTGCTTTAGAAACTGCTGCTTGAAGGGAGAACCTTTTTCTGATATTGTAGCACTGACAGACAGGTTTGCCTTACCTCCCATTTCATCACCATTTCATCTGGTTCAGAAGCTTCAACTCGGATGTTTTCTGGGTTCTTGTCTGGAGCTGGAACCACACGGGTGATAAGGTTAGTTTGCATATCCTGGGTTTTATTTGCATTTATTATTTAAATGCAAAAAAAGGGATGCAAAAAACTTTTCTTATTTCCGTATTACTGACAGTGAAAGACACCTAAACAAAAAACGTTCATGAGATTAATTACTTGGATCAGCAAAGCTGCTGTGACCGAAACACATTGTTTATGCAGTTTTGATTCCTAAGTGCCCTTGCTGGTTGGAGCCACCAGCTAACATGAAACCGTGACTTTTGGATTTCAAAGCACCAGATGTAGGGGGATTATGAGGAGGAGATTTTTCTCCCTGTGGGGACAGTAAACAGAAGGTATATCATTAGTGGGACGCACACAGCTGAAAAGCTGAAGAAGGACCTGAAATTGAAGTAAAGGGGGAAAAAGGGAAAGAAAAATGCCAGGGAATGCAAATGCTGTGCTGAACAGTTGGCCGCTAAAATGACTTTCAGGGATACAACATTTTCTGTCACAGTGAGAAATGCACTGCGAATGGAGATTTTTGACAAGCTTAGTGCTGCTGAAAGGCTCCCCATAAACCTCAAAGATCCTCTCCAGCAACTGCTTGCCCATAAAGGGCTGCAACAGGCTTTAAAGGTGCAAAATCAGCAGAGCTCAGGAAAGCTGTATGCCATCGGTACCCTGGTAGGAAACACCCTGCTAACCACGGCAGCGTAGACTCCTCACTTTGGCATCCCTGGACTGCCACTGAGCAGCGAAAGCAGCACAAGTGAGCCTGACTTCTTTACACCCCTCTGAAGCACAGGAGGGCACTGTTATTCCCAGCAAAACACTAAAAATACTAATATTCAGAAAACTAGATGGCAGTGTTTACCAGCCGGAGGCGTTGCATAGCGCAGCGATGGTTTACTAGGCTGGCTCCTTCCCACAGCGTTCACAGACACGACGCGAAACTGGTAATTCACATACGGGGCCAGTGACAAAAGGGCTGTGGCGTCGTTCCCCGGGGCTCGGGTTAGCTCCTGCCACCTCCCCGGCTCCCACCGGTTCTCTTCAAACTCTATAATCGACTCTGGGGAGGAAAAGAAACAAAACAAAAGAAAAAAGAGCCTGCATAAACAGCTTATAAATAGCAAGGATGGAAACGAACTTACAACAAATTAACTGTCATAGTAAAACCAATTAAGTATGGCTGTGAGCACGGTTTGTTCCTTCTAACAGCCATGAGGTGCCATAATGCTAAACAGCGCAAGATGATGCTACTAAAATCCTTCATACCATTAATAGGGCTGTTATGACTGGCCCCGGCTTTCCAGGATAGTCGAACACTTCGGTTTTGATTTTCTGAGAGCTGAAGGTCTTCTGGCGGATCAGGAACATCTGAGAAATAATGAAGAAGCGTCAGGAGCATGGCAAGCTCTTCCTGTTTGTCTTGGCATTTTCCAAAGGACTGAACAGCAAGTTCAGTGAAGATGGTGGTAAAACATTTTTTGATTTCAAAATGGACAAAATTAGGAAAGTGGGAATTGCTTTTAAAGATCCTTTTTATTACAGAAAACCAGGCTGAATCTTCTGGTCCTGCTTTCTCCCTTATAAACGCAATATCCCTTCTCGAGTTCATTCCCACCTACTCTCATTACTGTGCTTGCAGCAACAGATTTTTCTTTTCAAATCAACACTAAGATCCATTTAATCATTAATAGATATTGACACTGCTCTTAGCAGAAAGTTATATTAGCATCAATTGGATTTACTCTGGTGCAAACCAGAGTGGTAGAAGGTGACTCAGCTCCGACAGTTATCGAACTTGGCCTTTTAGAGTATGAGTGGAAGGATAACATTCATTATCCCAGCCACGGGGACCTACATTAAAAGGAAACAAGAGAATTCATTACCTGCCAGCTCAACTAACGCTGCCCAGAGAATATATCAAGAGTCAGAGTTGTTGGTGGTTGGTATGATAACTGCCCTGCACCTCCCCAGGACAAGTGCGGGACTATACAAGCCCTGGGCACAGGACTACCCTGCTGCTGTCAGAGCTCACTTTTCAGGGCTGCGGTTCCTGCCCCTTAACCAGGGCTGAGGTGGGTCCCTGAAAAACTGCAGAGCAGCACCATCGAAATAGGCTGCTCCCCCTCACGGTCCTGGGAGATGGCAAGGGGGGCACATGTCCGCAACACCAGCCGGTTTCTCACCAGCATCAGGGGCAGAAGAGGTGATCTGTGGCATGGGTCGTCTGCCAAACTGCCTGTAATTGAATGAACGCTTTCAAATTTAGCGGATTCAGACTGACAGAAGTTTATCTTCCTTATGGCTTGCTTTGACAATTTGCAGTCTGATTGCATTGGATCGGTTTGGCGACTGAAATGTATAGGGCCTGGCCACACTTTGGCCAATTAAAAGAGTGATTTCTCACTGCAGGGGGCTGCTGGTAAGCCCTCATCCTTCCAAAGTCACACACACACACTCTCCCTCCTTAAACATAGGGCTGGTGTTTCAAATTCTAAAAAATGTACAGACCAAGGAAACGAGATTGCACAACTTCGGGTCTTTGACGTCCTCCTGCCCCAATGTCCCAACTACCTTTTTGGCTGACAACATCATTTCTTATAGGAAAAACAGCCACCTCAACCACGAAGACTGTCTCTGTCATTGTGGAAGAAATTAATTGTGTTTGTACTGAATTTTTTAAATAACAATATTGAGTTTTCTTGTTTATCTCAGGGTACAACAAAAAGTTAAAAAGGTTATATTTGGGTTGGGTTTTTTGTTTTAGTTTTCTTTGCATTTCTTTCCCCTATTTCTGTGGCACTTGGGAAAAATCAGGAAAGCACAGTTTAATCTACAGGCATTTTGCTATTCTATTCTTGGAGCATATCTTGTGTTAAAATTCAGTATATTTCAAGATGGCGATGGTGCATCTTAAAGATACTCACCCCTCTATCTGTTCATTAATCATAGAACAAATACTTAGAAGTATTCTAACTGAATATTTCTTTTGCTCTTAGCCCATATTCTGGTGTCTCCATCTGTGCCGTATTTAGTTCTTTAGCCATCTCACAAGTCTTTCATTGCAAAAGAAGCCTGAATTTTCCATTTGGAAAATAACAGATATTGTTAATCCACCAAGACCTTTCCAGTATACAATAAACATGGGGGAAAGAGCACAAGACTGTTTTTCCTCTTCTGCAAATCACCTTTTTAAAAGGGAATAAAGTGCTTCATGAAATTTTCATAAGTAATGTAATGAATAGTCTACAAACATTTTGAATTATACAGCACTAAAGAACACAGTACCATAAATAATGTGCATAGCATCTTCTTAATTTACTATTTACTGAAAAATACCATTTATTTAAAGTGTGAAAACACCTCAAAGGTCAGATGGTCTTAGTTCTTGTTGCAATCACTGCCAGAAATAAATAAAAATGTAAAATGAAGCAAAATTTAATGAAATTAAAATGATGCAAAACTGTCCACAAAACAGAATTTTAGCTATTGGCTGATGCCCTTAGGTGCAAAGGACTGCACATCACTCCACAAGTTCACGCCCTTAATTTCAAGTGGTCCTTCAGGAAGGGAGGCAGGTTGTAAGGACGCTCACACAAGGTCAAGCTTCAGACTCTGTGGGTCAAGGCTTTTTCTCTGCTGCGGACTTGCTCTTTGCCACTGGACAAAAATTTATGCTCAGATTCACAGAGATAATTGGTACTTTTAGGTGCTTAACTTCCACCGATCTTCAGAGGAGTTGGACATCTAAATACTGGCCTTACGTCTTTCTTCTTCAAAAAATAGTCCAAGCGGTAATTCACGTGCAAATCTCTAGTAAAGTGGGGTGAAGGACTGACCAAGGACTTCAAAGCAGAAGCAGAGCCATTCTTAATATGCTATTACACCTTCCAGCCTGGGCAAGCTCCTACAGCCACTGTGGGTGACTCCTCAACTGAGAAAAAAGGCTGCCTCGTCCTAGGTATAACAAAGATTAAAAATAAGTGAAAAGTTTGCGTCAGCATCCCCGTTCCAGGAGACACAAGGATAGCACAACTGAAGTTAATGAGTGAGAGGTACATTGCACCTCTGTGAAACTGGGTTATTGAGGCTCTGTAACTGAATTGGGCAAAAGAAGCAAATAAGCAAAAGTGCTGCAATGGCATTATGTACTGCACGGAGCTGTCTGCACACCGGGAAAATACCCTCTTACCAAGCACAATTAACTGCGATTCGGCTGTGACACTGTCCAGAGAAGTGCTAGCCACACACGTGTAAACTCCTTGATCCTCCAATGCCACACTTGATATGAACAGTGTATCCCTGTCCGGAATTATCCTGCGGTGCAAAAAAAAAAGGTACATACAAATAAGGAAGAGAAAAATCTGTAAGATAAGCATATGACAGACAGACACCGTTGTTCTTCGAAAAACTGTTCACAAAAAAACTTGGTAACAGGACATTTTGAATAACATAATTGCACATTAGGCCTATTACTTTAAAACGTAATTGTAGTTGTATTATACACTGTGCTGTAGGCTATTATTTGTATTTTGTAGCAATTTAGCCTCCATGGCTGGAAGTTGGCACGTCTCTCTTGGTCTGAAAAGAGCCACATTGATATGCATCGGCTGAGTGTCTGGAACGTAGGATTTTGGCACATCATTAATGAGGCAAATACATGGGCTTTACGTCTGAATTTTTGAAAGGGTTGAGTAAAACCGAGCGTTCCCAACCCACTTGTGTAATGTCCAATGCACCAGGGGAAGTTGGCATTAACCCAGGCACACGGGCTCCGGTGCAGACATGGCATTTGCTTGGCACTATCTCCCCACGCTATGTGGCCTCAGCAGGATCTTCAACCTCTCCAGCACTGCAGTATTTAGGAAACCATCTCTCTTCTGTGGTAATTGATAAAGACATCTCATTTCCCACTGTGGGACCCTTCATATGGGAAAAAGGCTGAGATCCATCCCCTCAAGGTCAATGGAAACACAAGAGTAGGGCAAAATTCAGCCTGCACTTGCAAGTCCTAAACTCATATGTAGGAAAAACTCATTGCTTTTAGTGTGTACGATTTTAGGCAGAATCCCAGAAATCTGTTTTACATTCATTTTAACATTACAAGGACTTGCTTTGGCCAAACAGGTATAAAAGATGGGAAAATAATAGTTCCAGTGAAGTGGAAAAACAAAACCCCAGTTGACTGCACTGGGGCTAGGGTTGTATTTTTGGGCTGAACCAACATTTACGCAATATTCTGCTGTGATGGTGAGAGAGTTAATAAAAACCAAAATAATTTGCCAGCCATGGCTCAAAACTCATATAGATGCATTTATATTTATATTTATATGTATATAAAATGCAGATCTATTCACATATCGCATGAAGAATTCTTGCAGACATAAATTTGCATTTCACGCTATTAAGTCTCATGTTTATTGAAACTCATGTTCCCGCACCATACAGCATTATTCAGCTGAGATCAAGAAAACTCTTGTTTCTTCCCTGCTCACCTGCCATCTTCCGTACTGTTGACTGGCAGCTCATCTCCATCTTTCCTCCAGGATAATTTAAAACTGTGTTTCAAGTGTGAATCATACTCAGACTGACATTTCAATAAAACTGAATGTGATTTCAACACTCGGGGGTTCTTTGGAGTAACAACAAGTTTTGTAGCATCTGATTGATCACAGAAAAACACTTTGATTAAGAGAGAGAGACTATTACATCAAATTTTCACCAAGCACTTCATATCTAAAAATCAACTTTAGGAGCAATGATCATGAGTTTTTTGTTATATATACAAACATTTCAAGTGAAGGATGGTTGGTTTTGAAATAGATATTTGCCAGGATTTAATTTTCTATCTTCCAAAATTCTTTTTTAGTTCACTCCAAACCAAAGAGCTCCAGGAAAAAAAAGCACAAAAAAAAGTCACAGGTGAAAATCCTTTTAGCAGACTGTCATAAAATGGATGATTAAAAAAAAGCTTGAATATGATTTTTATGTCCAATTGCCATTTGAAATAGGCTTTGGCAACGATCCAAGAAAAATTACAAGCTTGTTAAAGTCAAGTGAGAAAAAATTATTGCAATCAAGTTTGTTCTTTTAATTGACTCTAATCTGAATGCAGAAACAAATGAGTAAGTAAGAAAGCAGTTGGCTGAATTTCTTTTTACAGTGAAATTTTGTTCTGTGAGAATTTCATTGTACATTTTCATGTTTATTATCACTGTAAAATTTAGAAAGCAAAGGGGGTGGGTGGAAACAGAACACAAAAAGAGTGTTTCTTTCTCAAGTTTGTCACAGCAAACCTGCATCTGAGAGTCCTTTTGAGAACTCTGCTAATTGATTATTGAAGTGGGTTTTTTTTTAATTGGCAAGCCCTAAATGCTAAATAAATTTGCATGCAACCCGCTAAATTTAACCTGTGTGCTCAACAGAAACTGTCCACTACCATCACCCCCCCCAGGGAAAAACCCCTCCTGCCCAATCAACCAAATAAATCCCTTAAAACAGAAGTAGAGCGCAAGGTATGTCTCTGCAATGTATGAGTAAACGCATTTTAGTAATTATTTTCGCTATTTAAAAATATTTGCCAAGTTGATAATCAGGCAAAGGCCCACTGCAAAGCCCTCAAACTAGCAGCATCCCCTAACTCATCCTGCTGCAACGTGCTTGGTGCTCGCTGCGGGTATTAATTCAGTTTGGGGTGTACCTTCTGATCAACAGATGGGAAGTAGCTTTAGGGAAGGAGGAAGCCCACAGCTGCGGGAGGCGCAGGGACCCTGTCTGGCTCAGCAAGGACCCCACCAAGCCCACGAGCACTGGGAGGGCTCTGGGCTCCCAAGGGCCAGCCAAGAACCCGCTCTGAGTGTAACAGGACTGATGGCAAGAAGGAGGGCAAATCCTTTCAAGATACTAAAGTTAACAGATCTGGGAAGTAAACCACAAGTTTTTGGCAGCTTATGCAGCTTCTGGAAGTGTCAAGAGATAGTAAACATCACGTGTGAGCAGGAGAAATTGCACAGAAAAACGGAGACAATTTCAGGTCTTAGTATACAGAGAATTTATAGCCTCACAGAATAAATTTGTATCTTGGACTGAGTATTTACTAATTACTTATTTACTGAAAATTTGCAAATATAAAACCTTAGCAGATGTCAAAGTCTTTCTATTCATAAGTGAGACATTACCTCTTATATCCAGATTAGCAGTGATTGCTCTTTTTCCAACAGAGTTCGCAGCCCAGCAAGCATACGATCCTGAGTCTTCTTTCTTTGTTTCTTTGATCTCTAGAGTGCCATTCTTATTTAACTCATAGCGTAATGTTGAAAGTGGCTCTATGCTGTCATCCTTAGTCCTAAAGAGGATAATAATAGCTATGGGTTATTTCTAGGGCTGCAGGAACTGTTCTTTCATGGTTAGCAGATATTGCAGGGGACACAGGAATTTTGGGAGCTGGCCTCAGCTCTGCCACTGAGCAATCAAGTCAAGATTAGTAAGTCACTTTACCCACGTGCAGCAAATCATAAAGGCACATAAGCTTCCTGCAACGCAAAAACACACCGACAGCGTCTAGCAAGGTCTTTAAACTAGTCTGGCTGAGTCTTTAATCTATAGCTGTCATCTGCAATTTTATTGCGCCTGTCAGGTGCTATGACAATCCTGTGATTTCCAACCATATGGAACCATTTCCAGGTGAATATGCTCTGTAAGTCATTGTGTTCCCACCTCAATAATGTGTCCAAACTTAAAAAGTTGCCAACGTTAAACTAAGGCCGATGAAGCTGTAGCAGGATTTGGCTATATACAGCATGGCTTGGTTTAATGAATATCCCAGCACTTGTCTCACACAGCTATTGAGGACTTTCATAAACCTTTTTTTTATAAACCATTTCTTCAGGGTTCTTGAAAGTGCATTTAAACACAGAATACATATCTTATATACAGTTTTGTTACAAATTTCTAATTTTAACTCAATAGAAATAATAACTAGTACATTTTTCAGTGTTTGGGGAGCCTGTATGAACTTGTTTCACATGAAAACATCAGTTCTCAGTGGCTTACCATCTAATATCTGCTGCAGGTGAGGCAAAAATTTCACAGTGCAGGAAAGCACTGTAACCCACAACTGTGGCATAGTTTTCACCATCTGAGGTCAGTATTAAGGGAGCAATATCTGCAGAAGAGAATGCAAAATGAGCAGCACTGAATTTCAGAATTGGGAATATAAGTACTGTCCCTGCATCATCCCCTTTTCCAGCAAAGGTCAAAGGCTTAGCCACTTAATGGGAATTTCAATGCCTTTTGGAACCAGTTGCACTGAGCTCTCATAAGCTTCACTGACAAAGATAACAGTGGTTGACTGCTGGACATGTCAGAACATGAAACATCAGTGTGCTCCAGGAGAGAAAACAGACCCCGTTCTGCTTCCTCTAGAGACCTCTTTTATTAAATAAATTCCCATCACTCCCTTTCTTCAAAGAACAGGCTGAGCATCACAACTGAAATTAAAGATTAACAATACACTTAATAATTCAAAAACAGAGTTGTGGTCACAATTCAGCCCCCAGTGCCTTTAGTACATTTGAATTCAAAAGGTTTTGAGTCCAACCACAACCATGTTTTGAAAATAATGAATATATCAAACTTCATGAGCACTTATGCTAAGCATATAATATTGCCCATGGTAAGGCTTGTTGCATTAGTTTGGACAACATATTTCTTAAAATCGGGGGCCAATTCAAAGGAGCCATGACATGGTTACAATCCCTGAGCTGTTCTGAAGCATTCAATCAGCAGAATGGGACACTTCAGTTAGATCTTTTCTCATGAACAGGAAAGGCCAGGAGGGTACTCACTGAGGACGTTCACGTTGGCGCTAGCAAGGATGGTGCCGTGCTTGTTGCTGGCCTCGCACTGGTACACAGCACTGTCCTGAAGCTGAAGGTTGGTAAGGCTGATCTCTCTGGCAGAGATTCTCCCTCTGAAGGTCCTACCTGGAAAGACCCAGACTGTGTCAGAGACAGAGAAAACACCATGACTGTGGAGTTCACAGTCTCTCCTCACTGCTTCAAAGTCAAAGGCAAAGCACATCTTCAGGATCAAACCAGGACCTTGCTCAACAGCCAGAGAGCAAGTTGCAAAGCACTGCCTTTGCCAGCAGTCATGTGGCCTAAAACAAGTGCTCTACACCACCAATTTCCAGTAAAATCCCCACACAGCCTTTTTAAAATGGTAGTAATAAAACTGCTACACCAGGGAGCAGGGCTTGGTGCTCCCCAACCACAGAGTCATTTGTGCTTGTTCAGAAGCACAAAGAAAGACCGGGAGCCCTCAATGAGCATAAGCTATCCCAGATCCCCAAAAGATGGGAGCGTTACGGGGTGGGGCAGAGGCAGTAACTCACGGGTACCACCACTCCACAGCCCTGCAGCTTTCAACCCTACTCTCTTCAAGAACCTGTTTAAACATCAGCTTTATTAAGTAAATAAGGATTAACTCATGTCTAAATAGATGCCAAACCAGCCATCACTCAGTGCATTAGGATTTGTGTGGCCCCTCTAACTGGGCACAACACAGGCACATCCCACCCGGCCACCACCTAAAGGAGGACGCTGGACCTTGCACTTACTATCGATGGGCATCCCATTAAGTTTCCACTGAATGGTTGGCTCTGGGTTGCCAATAGCTTCGCACAGCAGCACAAGATTTGTTCCTACGCTGTAAACACCACCTTCGGGCTCCTTTATCCACCGAGGAGGCTCTGTAAAGAGGGGACATAGCAGGTATCAGGTGCACAGCGAGACAAGTCTAACTCTGCTATTGCTATGGTCCTCCAGGAGATGGCAAACGCTGCCGACAGTCCCCAGCCAGCTCCTAGCAGTCTACTGCGCAGCTGTATTGTATTTCTTGCAAAATGATGTTACGAAAGGTAAAATCAGCATCAGCACACATCTATTTCTGTCCTTCAGACTTTGTGAAATGTGAGTGTCAGGGAGAGAGTGTAAGGAATGGACAGTGTTTATCCAAGTGGAAAACAAATGCAAATGGGAGGTGAGAGGCTGGGGAAGGAGGTAAACCTGCACGGGTCGGCATTTTCACAAGGACCCTCAGACATGAGACTGTGCTCTGTGAAATGAAGTGAGACTATTTCAGCAACTCAAACAAGATGCAAATATCCATCCAGCTCAAATCCCCCTCACTAGGCATGAGCAAGTGACTTCCACCGACTTGCCCAGGAGTGGCCGGAAGGCAGAGTACGGCGGTGCAGCGGAGCTCCACGACAGCACCTCCATCTGCCTATCTACGTGTGCTGAGGAAATGCACTGTGATTTTTGATATTCTGGTTTTCCATCATGTGTTCAGATGAGAGGCTGATCCGTAACATATTTAGGAATGATGAAACATTCTTTCACCGCTGGGGATGAGAGAACCATCATCCTGAGGAGCGGTCCAGAAAGGTTGCCCACAAGGTGGTGGTAGAGGAGCAGCAGTGTACTGCTGCATTCCCTGTGCTCTCCTCTTTCCCAGCACTGCCAGCTAAACTGGGGCAGCTCTGGGGAAAACCTCTCCTCTGCAGAGCAGCCCCTGAGTATCAGGTACCCAAACCTCATTGGAAACACACAACCATAAGGGAGGGAAGGGAACTGAGAGGGGAAAAAAAGCATTTATCTGATGAATGCTTTGTTCTCTACAGACTGAACACAAGTCCCTGAGCCTGCCTACCCTTCAGTGGGCAGCCTCAATCTAAAACACAGCCTTGAATTCATCATTCCCTTTCCCTGAGAAGCAAGAAAATTCCAAATTTTAATTCCAGACCTGACACTACCTCTTCTGCATGT
>NW_008825411.1:1849179-1881079 GCF_000699105.1 Pygoscelis adeliae
TGAAAAAGATGAGCTAATGTATGAGAAACATGAGGATTCATTAGTTAATGCTCATAAAATGCTTTGAAGATTAACAGAGCTGTTGCCTGGTAATACATCTCCAGATGTTATCAGTGTGATATGCTAAAACAAAGCATCATTGCTCGTATTCACACAGATATATTAAAAAAACACCCCTGAAGTGTGATACACAAGAGCTTCTACACACAATCCACCATTTTCACAGTAGAGTACCCACGGAGACATCGTTAAGCAACATCTAAAGACTGAAGTAAAATTCAAGACGCTGAAGCTTATGTAAAATTATAACATCTTCGCATTTCCTTCACACAGTACAGATTTCTTCTACCACCTTCCTCACGCAGTGCTGGTTGCCCTCCCATGGTGCAGCGTGTGACATGACCACACTTGTTATGCTTCCTTGTATTTGACTCCAGGAAAAAAAATCTGCAAGCAGCAGAACGTTTTGGTTTTGCAGATCTTTTTCCTTCTCTCTCTCTCTCATATACATTGTGATTTCATCAGGAAAAGACAGGTCAAAGGCATGGAGGTGAAAAGATTTGTAATAGCCCCGATTAATTTGTGGGTTGGTTGTTTTTCTTCCTCTAGGTCTGCCACAAACACAGTACTTGAGACAGGATATTTCCTTGTTTTGGAGGAGGTGAGACACCAAGCACAGACTGAATACAAACAACCCGATGGATCCCCTCCTATTTTCATCTGTGCATCCACTCTGGAAGTGGTCTGCAGATATATTATGCCACTGCTTTCCTTTCTCAGCACGGGAATTGCTGTGGTTGCTCCAAGAAAGTGATGCAGCTGCAAAGCCACAGGCAACGAGATTTTGCCAAGTATGAAATGTAATTTCACAGAAAGGCTGAAGAACCTCTTTTCCATGTGGCAGTTATGCTATACTACTTACAAGTATATAAAATATAAGAATAACAAATTATACACATATTTTTTAGCAACTACAAAAACCAGCGGTTGGATAGTCAAATAGTTAAGCTGTGTGAGCAATATGGTATGGCAAATATTTCCCTGCATAATATATTCTTTTTGGTAAGAGCTATAAATGTGGGGCTCCTGATTAAGAGATTTATGTCTTTATGGGAATATAATGACAGGTCCAAAAATAGAAGGGATCTAAAATGGGCATCTAGTCCATCCTTCTGCAACAGAGCAGGATCATCTACACCTAAAAGGCCCCCGACGGATCCAAACCTTCACCACAGCCTCCCATGCTGCCTACGGCAGCACTGCGCCATTCCCCGCAACTAGAACAAATTGTTAACCTCTAACCAACTTCTGCCTTGCTGCAATTTAAGGCTATTGTATCTTACATTATCCCCAGGGAACTTTGTGAAGAAAGGTCCGTTCATCTGAAGGCTGTTATGCATTCCCCAGATTCATTCGTTCCTAAATTAAACATATCTATCAATTTTTTTCTCAGATGCCATGCTTTTGAGCTCTGTGACTACCCTTGCTGCTTTCTCCTGAACTGTCTTGAGTTAACCCCAGGCTTGATGAAGTGCACCATGTACAACCGGTTATGTTACATGAGGCCTTATCAGTTCTCAGTAGCGTCTCTTACAACAACACTTTTCCTTATACTTCCAGGATGATTTTTGCTTTTTCTGCAAGACTAGGATTTCCAAGTCATGTTCAGCTTGCGATCCAGTATATCCTCCAGACTAGTCTAACCAGACATTTTCCATCCTGTGCTTATGAAGCCAATTAGTACTGCCTGATGAGAACTGCTTCGCACTTGTGCTTACTGAAGCCCATCCTTTTCATTCCAGACCATTCTCCCAATTTGTCAAGATCATTTCAAATCCTCCTCACATCTTCCCAAGGGCTGGCCATCCATCCCACTTTGGGGGCATCGTTGTCAGCTTCAGCTGCAGTTACCACCTTGGGGTCTGCATGCCCGTTGAAACAGTTTTCCAGTGAAACACAGAACTACAGCCTGAGCCTGATTAAAACAACCAGCCATGTTTCTGCCTCACATTAGCTTCATTTATTTTATTTTTCTCTGGCTGAGCAATGAAAGTGTTATGAGACTTAACTGCAAAGGCCCTTAGCCATTACATCATTACTATAATTAATCATTATATTGTAACAATTATTTCTATTAAATGCAGTCTAGGAGCCTCAGCCAAGATCAAGATACCATGAGATCAGGTGCTGTGAGAGTGACAAGATTTTTAGGTTATATGTACATTTTATATTGGGTTTGGGGGATTATATACAACAACCAAATAAACAAACATTTGAAGTCAAGACAATTTGTGGGCTTGCTTCGCTTGCTTTTTTTTTTTAAGAATTCTCTCTCATTCTATTACCAACAATGGGGGTTTTGTGCCTGTTCCAATGTTCCAGGCTACATCTTTCCTTGCAAAGAGAGATTAAAATGCTCAAACAGTCAAGCAATTTGCTAGCTGAATATTTTCATATGCTTGGTAATAATTGCCTGAATCTTTGCCCTCAGACTACTGTAGGATTAGTAAGTGGGCTGCATGCAAATATCATTAATTAAGACTGTTATTTAGAAGGTTGGGGTATTGGTTTGAGATCCTCAAATAGCAGAAAGAAGAACAGAAAATGTGACATAGTGACAACGATAGCAAAATCCTGATTTATACACCAGCACTAGATTGAGAATGGTTGGCGGTTAATAACTGAGATAATTTTTCTTCCAGGTTTAATTTTCTTCTCCCTGCATGCATCCTTTGAGAAGAGCCTGTCAGGTGTGAGGATGCCCTACGTCAGCATAACCTCCCTGAAACCAACTGAAATTAATGCTCACTTCCACCAACTCAAGATCTGCCCTTGAGTGTGCACACAGGAGTTGCTGCAAGAATGATGAACATGCCCATCTCTGATTAATGGTAGTGACATTTTCTGGTTAGAAATTCTAGAAGAAGACAGTGTTTGGGCTCAATTTTACCTTGATACACTGCATGTGAGGTGACTCCTAATAGGAAGAATTCCTGCTAGTGACAGCAGCCAACATTAGTTACACATACAGAAAATGAATTCAAGAGCAATTGCAAAAGCATTTTTTACATTGCAATGGCTAGAGTGGGATTATTTCCTTTCCTTTTTTTTTTTTTTAAAGTGCTTGTTTGTTAATGAGCAGGAATAACAATTTGCCAGAACGCTTTCCTCCCTCTAGAGACTGGGGGAGAAGGGGGTCAATATTCTGAACGGCTTGATGAATGTTATTTCTCTGGTATTTTAGTTTTTGCAGCTCCTGCAATTTCTTTGAAGGATTCAATTTTTACAGCCAAGAAAATCATAGCCAGATTGTTAAAATATTCAGCTACAGCAGAGATGCTCCAAACCATCTGGAATGATTTCTAGGAGTCAGCACTTCCCCTCCATCGCAGCTGAAAACTTGCCATGCCCTGGTATCCCCCTCTGCCACACTTCCAGGAAGGGAAAGAAGACTGTAAGACACAAGGCTGTGTCAAGTGAATGGGGATGATTCATCACATTCTGGGAGAAAAGGCTTTTCCTCAGCTGACAAGTAAATACAGAGCAGGTAGCTGAAAGTGCCTCTCCTCCCGTCAGGACTTCTTGTGACCACAGAGTGAGAAGCAGCACAGACTAAAATGAAGCAGTTGGCAGACTCTGACAGTTTAATACTGCCTGTGATTTTTATTTTTTTTTTTACTCTGCAGAGCAGAGGCTGGAGCATTTTTCATCAGTAAAGAGAAAATGTTTTCAGCAAGTTTTTCAGCTGTGCTTCAGGATTCGCACTTTGTAGCTATTTATGGGCGGCACTGCTGAAAGAATCGCAGGGGCAGTGATACTTCTACGCTTGTCTCTGCTAAGTCTCATTGGAGCTCTGCTTTGCTCCTGGAAAAGAGCATCTGCACCTGCCTCGTGTAAAGGGCTCGCACCTTCAGGGTTTGGGGAGTAGGAGAAGGGAGAACGGAGGATGGAGGAGAGCAGGTGCCATGCGCCTCTATCTGCACCCTGCAAGATGCCTGTTATGAAGGTATCTCGGCTGGCTTCATTCATCTGCCTTCTTCTAGCAGCAACATAAATAAATGACGACCAAACAGATGCACAAACACCCCAGGTTCTCCATTTTGCTAGCCCAGCACAAGCAGCCAGCACTCACCCTGTGCAGCCACCAGACCTACGTGTATGCTCACGCACAGGGATGCACCGCCCTACGCACAAGTGTATGATATGCACGAGTGTAACCCTAAGACTATTTATGAACTCTGCTAATATAGAATTGGTCATCCTTCCCAGCACACAGCCTGGGGTGGGAACGGGCCTTGGATACTCAGTGGGATGATAAAAAGGGTCATATCTCAGTTTTTTTCAACTGTTAAAAATTAGTAGAAAGTATTTTTTTTACTTTGTTTTGTAAGTTTTTATGATACTTTTCAAGGGCTTTTAGCTCAGGTTGTCCCTATACAAAAACGATAGCAAGGGAGCACGTGGAAGGAGGGGAAGAGAGGGATGGTACCATGTTTGCTCACTGTATTTTTACAATCCTCCCTAGGCATTCACTTTTGGTGGAAGCCAAAGAAAGGAAATCGAGCTAAATGTACCTCTGATCTGGCCCAGTATAGCCATTTTCACATTCTTTACGAGCAAGTAGAATAATTAGATCTTTTGGTCTGACATTCAGATTACTACAAGACATTTCATCAATATCTCTGCCCGACTAACTCACATCTTTAGAGTACTGGATCTGCTCACGTATTTGTACTCCTGTTCACTGCTTTATAGAGCCTTCATGGTTCAGGAAAAAAAAAGCATTATTTCTAATTTTTTTTTTTTTTTAAAGGTGCTACTTTCCTCAAGCTTCCCAAAACTATAAGGTGGGTCCTTGGCTAGCATAAATTGATAGAGTTGGTTGAATTTATGCATTACACCGAGTGATATTAGCAAAGGTCCTTGCTCACTTCCCTTTGACCACCTCTCTGTTCAAAATCAATAAGCTTAGTAAAGTGTACTCAGCACCTTCCACGTGAACGTGGAACTCGTGCTTCGCTCTCCCCATGGGGTTGCTTGCCGTGCACTGGTATGTTCCTTCATCAGCTGCAGTCACTTGGTCTATCTTCAATATCTTCCCAAAATTTTCTGTTTCTGGTTCGTCCTTGGGCAAGTTTCCAGTGACCTTGACCCAGCTTAGATGAGGAGTTGGGCTAATAGCAAAGAAAAAAAAAAAGATTTTGAGTTGAATACTAGGTGGCTATAATGCTTCATGTTAGCAGAGCTGCTGGACTTCATGCATATGGTTTGCAAGGTGAAGTTTTCAGCGTCTTTTGAGCCCTTTTAAAACACTGGGGCTAGACTAAGGGCTATACTACAGACTACAACTAGCCTGTTATGAAGGTATCTCGGCTGGCTTCATTCATCTGCCTTCTTCTAGCAGCAACATAAATAAATGACGACCAAACAGATGCACAAACACCCCAGGTTCTCTATTTTGCTAGCCCAGCACAAGCAGCCAGCACTCACCCTGTGCAGCCACCAGACCTACGTGTATGCTCACGCACAGGGATGCACCGCCCTACGCACAAGTGTATGATATGCACGAGTGTAACCCTAAGACTATTTATGAACTCTGCTAATATAGAATTGGTCATCCTTCCAAGCACACAGCCTGGGGTGGGAACGGGCCTTGGATACTCAGTGGGATGATAAAAAGGGTCATATCTCAGTTTTTTTCAACTGTTAAAAATTAGTAGAAAGTATTTTTTTTACTTTGTTTTGTAAGTTTTTATGATACTTTTCAAGGGCTTTTAGCTCAGGTTGTCCCTATACAAAAACGATAGCAAGGGAGCACGTGGAAGGAGGGGAAGAGAGGGATGGTACCATGTTTGCTCACTGTATTTTTACAATCCTCCCTAGGCATTCACTTTTGGTGGAAGCCAAAGAAAGGAAATCGAGCTAAATGTACCTCTGATCTGGCCCAGTATAGCCATTTTCACA
The DNA here is from genome assembly GCF_000699105.1 of Pygoscelis adeliae. Classification (NCBI taxonomy): domain Eukaryota; kingdom Metazoa; phylum Chordata; class Aves; order Sphenisciformes; family Spheniscidae; genus Pygoscelis; species Pygoscelis adeliae. Next base: position 1,855,144 of record NW_008825411.1, read on the forward strand.
TTCTTTACGAGCAAGTAGAATAATTAGATCTTTTGGTCTGACATTCAGGTTACTACAAGACATTTCATCAATATCTCTGCCCGACTAACTCACATCTTTAGAGTACTGGATCTGCTCACGTATTTGTACTCCTGTTCACTGCTTTATAGAGCCTTCATGGTTCAGGAAATAAAATGCATTATTCCTAATTTTTTTTTTTTAAAGGTGCTACTTTCTTCAAGCTTCCCAAAACTATAAGGTGGGTCCTTGGCTAGCATAAATTGATAGAGTTGGTTGAATTTATGCATTACACCGAGTGATATTAGCAAAGGTCCTTGCTCACTTCCCTTTGACCACCTCTCTGTTCAAAATCAATAAGCTTAGTAAAGTGTACTCAGCACCTTCCACGTGAACGTGGAACTCGTGCTTCGCTCTCCCCATGGGGTTGCTTGCCGTGCACTGGTATGTTCCTTCATCAGCTGCAGTCACTTGGTCTATCTTCAATATCTTCCCAAAATTTTCTGTTTCTGGTTCGTCCTTGGGCAAGTTTCCAGTGACCTTGACCCAGCTTAGATGAGGAGTTGGGCTAATAGCAAAGAAAAAAAAAAAGATTTTGAGTTGAATACTAGGTGGCTATAATGCTTCATGTTAGCAGAGCTGCTGGACTTCATGCATATGGTTTGCAAGGTGAAGTTTTCAGCGTCTTTTGAGCCCTTTTAAAACACTGGGGCTAGACTAAGGGCTATACTACAGACTACAACTAGTAGTACGCTATATAGTACACCATACTGCTTCTTGATTAGAAGGGCCCCATGAATAGGTTCTTCACAGCCAACACCTTGGCATGAGGCTGCATTCCTTGTAAGCATATTGGCATGGACTGCAGGAGAGGGAACGGAGCTCATTTCATCCTACTCCAAAAGGGCACTTGAGGACAGACAAGGAGGTAAAGACTTCATTACAGTGACTTCACTTGGTGCCCTGCCTGGTTAGAAAGGTGGCCAGCCATTGGAGATGACTGAAAATGCTCCTGAAGTTTTTAGAAAGCAAATGGCAGCGACACAGACATTTGGGACAGACTGTTGTCTGCACATTCCCAGCTGGGCTTCGCGACCCCGACACCGTACACGACCCACATACACAGTGTCATATCTGCTTACTCTTGTGTCCATCTGTTATTGTGGCAAAATGCCTGGGCACAAGCTACTCAAAGCCCCAGGTACCAAGAAATTGTGGTTTTCCACGAGCAGCGAGCACAACCGTGCAAATATCCAATTATTTCCTGCAAGAGTCCTTGTCCTGCTCTTGTACCAAAGTCAGGCACTGTGTTGCTGTGGTGCTGTATAGAGGCAATGCCCTCCTGACACTGTCATTACTCAGAATGTAAGTCTTCAAAAATGACAGATTAGAAATGTACTTAATTCCTTATTTTGCAGTTGGCTGCCCCTGATCTTAGTTACTTGGAATCTGGCTCAGTCTATCCGCTTCCATGGTTTGTGGACATTTGGTGGGATGGATTGGCAGAGATATAGAATTATAGAATAGAATCATAGAATAGTTTGTGTTGGTTGGAAGGGACCTTCATTTTTCTGCTGAAAATGCGAATTTTAACAAATAAAAATTTTTTTTTATTTTGGTCTAAATGTTGCATTTTTGAAGGGTTTCAGTGAAAAATGTTTGTTTGGTGATCAGACAAAGAAGTACTTTGTCTTCTTTCAAAAGTGACTATTTAAAAAAAAATTTTTTTGTTTGAAAAATAACTTAAACAGAAGTTTCTTGGAAAATTTTGAGTGAAACAAAAGTTTGGGGTTTTTTTTTACTTTTTTTTCCAAATAAACAGTGTCCTTTTTTGACTTTCTTTTCTTGTACATGATATTAATTCTTGCATATGAAAATTCATATTTGTGTATTTTCAAGATGATTTGCCTATGAATTACCTTGAAAACACTATAAACTCATAGCTGTGGACTTGTGGGTCTTTGTGCACCTGCGAATTAGCTTGACGAGTAGTGAATTAGACAAGGAAGTGTTGCAACAGGGAACTAAAACTCACTGCAGATACTTGGAGTGAATCCAACTGAGACAAGTAATTCACCTTCTCTCAGAAATGGCAACCAACTGCAGAGACATAATCTTGCCAGCTCAAATGAGCAATGTCCTTTCAAGCCCACATGGAAAAACAAAATACCCTAAACATGTTTGTTCAGGCAGATAAATATCCTGATTTTGGAATTTTATAGAGGGGATATAATTGCACAGCCTTTAATATGAATTATCTATCTGCTAACCACAGTCTGCGTTCCTAGACCGGCAGCTCTACCATACAGCATGAGAAGACGTTGATTTAAGTCTCCATTCAACAAAAAGCTCTATCACACATAAACCAGAAGCGACTGTGCTTTCCTTGTGGGTTTAGAGGTTGGAGAGATTTTCTCTTTACCTGTTTCTCTGGGGGCAACTCTTTTGGGGCAGACTATTGCATCTACAAGCACACAGTAAAAATTGGAAAACTGGACTGAGAGCTAAGTGGAGCTTATGTCTGTCTGAGTTACTGTGGCAGGAACAAGGTCCGAGAGAGGCATTCACAGCTTCATTGTGAGGACTGCACTTTACATTTATTTAGCCATTCTCTTTCCTTACTTACCCTTATTTTGTCCTGTGTTATTTACAATAAGGAACAAAATTGTCCTGATTTCCCATCACATACTATCTACTTTAACCTTTCCCTATGTTATTACAGTGAGCATCTCCTCATTGAGATATTCTGCCATGCTTAGTACAGCCAGATCCTAGAGCGTGAGTAGTGCTCCAACATAAATGCTAATAGCAATAACAAGCTTGAGACATCCATGCATCACAAAGCACCAGAGCCATCCATAGGAATAGGCCCAAGTAGAAAACATGGGACTGGAACTAAATTTGAAGTTAGCCCATTACTGTTAGTTTTAGCAGGATCAAACCAGGATGGCTGACTCCAGCTCACTGTATTTTTACATAGTTGTGGACTTTGTTCCTTGACATACTGCCGTCTGTGAGAACATCATGGAAGGAACACCTTTTGTATGGAAATTCTGGATGCTGGCAAACGGACCACAGAAAGCGGCCAGGTTCACACGCACTCTCGAGCCAGCATCTCCCGCTGCAGCTGGGCTAGGTGGACCACCGGTTTCACCCCACGGGGCATTTCCTTAATGGATGTCTTGTATTACATCACTCAAGAACTCTGCTTTTAAAAACCTAAGATCTGACACCTGGAAAAATGCCGAATAATTTTTGAGCATTGAACCAAAACTGAATTGGCAAAACTAGAAAAGAAGCATCACAGGTTGTGAGCCAAACCACAGAAGCTGAATTCTGATGCTACTTAGTTTCTCAACATCTAAAAAGTAGTACTCCTGAAAAAAGTTCCATAATAGAGGGTTTTTTTATTATAACAGTAAAAAAAAAAAATCCTTACTTATATACTTATCACGATATGATTTTAATTACTTGTTTATAAGCTACAGCAATAACAAATACATGAATGTTGCATGCTAGCTCTGTGCTGCTTTACAAGGAGTATGCATACCTTAGAAAAACTCTGCACAGAGGTTCAACTTAAAATTGTTTGAGCAGGTAGGTATATTCATTTGTAGCTGTATAATTTTTAATATAGCTTTTTTCTTTCCTCAATTCTATTTCAAAAGGTGATTAAGTTTGTGCAGTATTGTGCATTACTCACAGCCCTTCAGCAATACATTCGAGTAGCAGGACACCTCCCTTGATGACAGTGACTGATGAGCTACTGCCAGCAGATTCAGGAGGGATCAGCAGTTTGGGTTTTCTTTCCTTGATAAAATTTGCTAAAAAATAAAATAAAATAAAAGTTAGATATGATATCTTAGAGCCTTTGCTTATCCTTCAATAATGCCACAAACATTACTTCTGTCAGAAGGTTTCGTACATCAATTTGTAAATTTTCTTTTTTATTTATATGGTTTGAGACTAATCCAGGACTCTCCTATTTCTCCTGATAACAGTCCGAAGATGGCTACAGTAACAACAACAGGCAACAGTACTGGTGAAGCCCCTTTTCCCACAGTTTCATGTCCTGCTATCCAAGTACTGGCCCTTTCTATCAAACACCTCAGCCAGTCTTGGTACACTGGTCTTCTCAATTGCTGATCTTCTGGTCCACACCATCTTTCTTAGCACCTTTCTTCTGCATTGACTCTCTGTCATCTGTTAAATCTCAGATGAAAACCCATCTTTCCTGACTTGAATATCCCCCAGAATTGTCCTTCTTGCTGCAATTATTAAATCTACAGTAATGGAGATACAATTTGTAAGGAAGACTGTTAAAATAATAAAACAAGATTGACCTGCATTTGATTTCAACGGACCATTTGTTCCAGCCTGCCAAACAATGGTTTCATGATGAAATATGCATAGAGTTAAATGGCTATCCAGTTATCACTATAATAACAATTAGCACAGTAATGAATAAGTCCCCAAATGGTGCTAGTCCTTCAAAAATAGTCAGTTACGGATGATTTGGTAAAAGACCCCGTGTATCTTTCTGAATCATTTTCTAATTTTTTTTCCTCCCCTTGCTTTGCATCTCTACCAATCTGTGTCACAAGTGCTCAGAGCTGCAGCAAAACACTTTGGTGCCTCTGGATACGCTCGCACGTTTTCCATCTGCTCTCCACCTCCCGCTGCCAAAGGCAGGCAGTCCCCCTTCCCGAGCAGGGACAGGAGTTCAGGCATCTCTCCGAGGGAAAAATCGTTTTTTGAGTGTCTGTCACTCTGCATAAGCCCTGCTTGTTCTGCTCACAAGGCTTAGCCTCCATGGGCCAAGGCTTGAGGACTGATCAGTGCTTTGAGTTATCCGTCCCGAAACACTCGAGGAGAAGGCCCTTTTCAAAAACTTCAGTGCTCATCCAGCAAAATGAGGTCTTTCAGGAGTTTAAAATTTAGCATTTCAAAAAACAGAGGCTGTTGGAAGCAATTCAACCAAATAAATCGGAGTCAAGAGCTACATACAAAACCCCAGACTATCATTTTTACGTTTTTTAAACAAAATTAACTGGGTGGAGAATTGCAGGAATAGCCTCTAGCTGCCTTCTGACTTATCCGCATTGCCTGCATAAACCTCAGCAGAATATTGGCAGGAGATTGCTCTGCAAAGAGGGGAACACAAAGCGAGGGAAGATGTGAATCCCCAGGATGAGAAGTGCTTCATTATAGTGCTTACCTGTGGTGAGTATCAGAGAGGGCAATATGCGGCCAAAGAGAACCACCTCCCATCTACCGCGAGGTACAGCTGTAGATGGGGACAATTAACACAGAGCACCTAAAGCTCTGTAAATCCACTCCTTAAGCTCACCCTGGAGTAATGCAGCCCCAGGGTGACCCTTTAGACATGAATTCATGGTTTCAAACCGTGGGTACCTAACGCCAGCGTCTCCTTAACTGCCAGAGGGAGATTTGGAGCATCCAGCTCTGGCTCCTGCTCCGAACTGATAACACCAGAAACCCAGGACGTCAGCCTCCTTACTTACATCACATTATGAAATGTGAATGTTCTTTTCTCAAGTAAGAAAACTACCTCTTTGTTAAAAACCCTTCAGATTTCTGTCAAAAAGTATAAGATGAGCAAATTGTACTCCATGGACCACTTCAATCCATCCCGTCGCAATAAAAAGGCTTTTGTGATTTTTTTTTTCTTTTTTCTGAGCAGCAGCTCGCATTTCATCTCAGCTGGTAGATTCTCAGTTTAAAGGCTAAATAACAGATGCATTCAACTCACCCTTAGTAACCGCAGCGTTAGGTGAGCCTGAGTCATTAGCATGCTTAACTGAAATAAATAAAAGTGACAACCACACACAGACATGCATAGTTGATACAGAATCAAAAGAAACAGTAAATCAACCAAAACAAAAACATGCCCCCCCAATTTCTGCCATAAAAGAAAGAAACAAAGAAAAATATAAAGTAAAGCAACAGATGAACAACAAATTTCTGAAAATACATAGAAAATTCTTCAAAGATATGTATTATTCTGCAAAATATTTCATGGGTGATATAATCATCATTTCATCCTAGCTACCTAGTGTAATAAAAAAATCGCTAATCCCTAAGTATCCACTATAAAGAAATTTTATAAAATTTATCCAGTCTCTTTTTTCTTATTGCCTATGTCTTTCAATGTATTTTTTTTTTATACAGTGCCTCAACAGGGACTGGGCACGGAGAGGAGTGGGCAGTCTCAAGCTGAGTTTACAAAAACCTTTAAGAATGTGCCTCACTTTTTTGCCTGCAGCCAGCCTCGTGGCTTCGATGGCAAGGTGCACGCACTCACGCGGCGTTTTGCTGGGCCACTGCCAGGGCTATCAGCGGCCCCACAACCAAACCCCGTCTCATATTTCTGTAATCAGTGTGTGCATGCGTGTGGGACTGGACCCATTAGGAAAGCTACGGAGAGCAACATTTCGTTTTGATATTTTTCTCACAATTATTATCCCAAGATATGGTTTAAGCAAGTATATATACTTGCTTAAACATATATATATATATATACACACAAACCCACTACTAATCCTTTATCTTTTTATCCCAACAAGAAAACTCTCAAAATTGTGTATTAAATATCAGGCTTTCATTCATGAAGAAAAATCTCCTTGGCTTTCTGGGCTGCATAAGCCCGAAAGGTCAGAAGTATTAGTGAAACAGAAAACTGATATTAAGGGCACGGGCAGCCTCAGCGAGTGGTACAAGTGATACCAGAAACTCTTACAGCCAAAAAAGATTAAAGGAAAGCGGGATGGATCTCCAGCTGGTATAAGCTGCCTTAGTTCCACCAGCTTCTGTCGGGCTTTGCTGATTTAACGCAGCTGAGAGCATCCCCTAGAAGGCTGCTTTTTTTTGCTTGGATATTTGTATTCTTTTCCCCTGTTTCTAACACTGGGACCTGTACACGCCTTGTATTCAGTGGCTTTACACAGCTTGTGTTAGCAGTTTGATACTGCAGTGGGTAGGTACACACTGAACCTATGCACGTGTATGACGATGGGACAGCAAACCCAGCTCGCCCCAGTGAGACTCAGATGCAGGGGCAGTACCTGAAACCATCTTTTGTATAAGACCCTCGGAGCCTACAGGAGTACAGAGATGTTAAAACAAATAAATAAATAAAATGTGGTGTTCCCTACTCAACATTTCATTAAGGAAATGGAAAATGCCTCGTGTGTCACTATTGATGTTCAAGGCAGCCTGCAAAGACCTGGAAAGCACCGTCCTTCCCAACCGCATCGCTGCACCCGGACCAAACCAGGCCTGCACCCAGGGGGGAGGTGGCCACATAAAGTCCTCAAGACCCAGTGAAGTCCCATCCACCGGTGACCCACTGGACTGGAAGAGAAGCAGATTTCCCTAATGCATCATTGGCTTTCACCGGGGGGAGAACAGGAGGAAGAACGGGGCACTTTTGGGGCCCGACAGCTGCAAAAAGCTTTTATGGTTGAATTTAGCCCTTAGAGTAAGGTTAATAATGCAGGAATAAGCACAGTAACATGCATTTTCTTCAGAGAGAATCTCATCAGAGGCACAGGGCACACATCTGCATTCGCTGATGCCTGGGGAGTTAAAAAGGAAAAACAGTAGAAAACAAGAAACTACTCATCCACAGACTTACAACGGGAAACCTTCAGCGTCATTGGCATTTTCTGTACAATCGTCCTCAGTCTTGGAAATGCTGCAAAGCAACAATAATCGCTTCGACTGTCATTTTCTTCCACATTTGCAAAGTAGAGATCTCCCTTAAGGCTCATGGAGACCCTTTCATCTTGCGGAATGTGCTGCAAATCTGGAAAGAAAAAATAATTATGATATGGTAATGATATTGAGCTTGTTTCACCAATATGGCTACTAACGCTCTCCTGTCATATGTTTGCTTTCAGATAGAGCATATAACTTTGATGCGAAAGAGGCAGAAGGCCCAGCATAACCAATGGGTTAATTACCAATATTCAACACACGATCAATCATTGATAATAAATATTTTCTATATAATAATATATTAATATATAAAATATATGAAAAATAATTTATAATGAAAAATTGATAATAAAAACATCACAGTACAAAGTTACTGCTCAGGTCGAAGGAATTTTCCAGCACCTCTCCCTGATACCAAGGCCTGTAATGATGATATGGAGGTCACCATTTACAGATGGCCCCCACGGCCAGTCTCCCAAGCACTTTGCTCTTCTGTAACTACAGATTACAGCAGGGGAGTGCTAGCATGAACTAAGGTTGCTGTACTGTCTCGTTGTTGATCCACCCAAATGCAGGTCTGTGCTAAATATGTATGTCAGGAGTAAAGAGGCTGCCTTATAAGATCAGAGGTTTAATCTGGCACCCTGTCTCTGCAAGTACTTGGTCAGCATCAGAAACAAACCCTTCATGTCATGGAGGCAATCCGAGTTACCTTGCTTCCCAAGAGCCAGAAATTCCTGCAGAACACAAATGCTGAAGAATAATGTGACAGAAACCCACAAGGAACTAATTATACATACCTGACAGATTTTTTTTTTTCTTAGTATCATAAATCAACCATTAGTTTATGAAAAGAGGAAAATAGTAATGACAGAAATAATATATTGACACATTTTGTCCTCTCTGCTGTAAATGCAGTAGTCCTCGTTACTGGTAGACTCATTTACTGATATGCAAGCTTTCTGATATCCCATATTTAATAATATGTTCTGTCAATGCAGTCTACAATTTAACTTTGTTATGTAAAAACATATCTCCATTCTCCATTTTTCAATTTTGTTTTTCAATATCCAGATCTTTTTCCTAAGCACTTGTACAATTACCATTCCCATCAATTATGAATCTGTAATGAAACTGCTCTGGAAGACATATGTTTCGAGTCTCCTCATACGAATTGTGTAAAAATTGTTTACTTACCAATATTCATCCAATAGATATGCAAAGGTGGGATGCCTTTTGGGGGGTTACAGTGCAAAATCACAGAATCACCATGCTCCACATCAAGAGGCTCAATTTTTTCCTTTGGGAATTTTGGTACACCTGTACAAAAACGAAGAAGTTCCTCTTTTATTGTTACCTTTTGAAATTTTGCCCTTTGCTTCCCCCTTAATATAGTTCTTAATAAAATATTTACTTTAACGTCATCCTTTGCATTCTCTGCCTTTAGTTACTACTATTTACAAAGTGATACAGCGTAACAATGCTTTTTACTAAGGGTAAGAAATCTCTGCTAGCATTCGCCATTCATAACGTGCACAGACTGTACTACTGAAAGTCAGACAATCGAATGGTGGTGTTGTCTGTGATGTCCACGAGCTTTTATTTTTATTTTCTTTTTATTTATTTCTAATATTTTATTTATTTTAATGCTTTTATTTTCAAACGCTTTCCATAGTTCATTTATTTGTACTGTCTGGAAGGGACAGCTCAAAGCCACACAGAACCGAAGCGCAAGGCTAAGATCGGCGTAGAGGACTCTGCACTGACGGGTCCCAGGCTGTTCCTGGGAGATCAGAAACCAGGCTGGGAGTGCAGTATGTTCTCAGAAGTCTTGGCTAAAAAGTGGTGCCCAGGAAGCCACTGCAGGTGAGCACAGACATCAGCCAGCTATTCTGCCTTGTGCCTGGAGTTGTCCCAATTCTTATCCATCTCCAGAATCAGATGAAGCAGAAGTCTGGTTTGGAGACTATATAGCCTCCTCATCCCGTCAGGTGTAAAACCTCTCCTGTACAGACCTGCAGACTTTCTCAGCAAGCTTGTCCTTCAGATGAAGAGTCAGGATTTGCACGAAAGAATACACAGGGTTGCACAAGGACTGCACTATTTGGGCTTAAATATAGATCAAATAATTAATGGATCAAGGACTGGTTTCATCACCTAGAGCATCAGCACTGATGCCAGCAGACTGTTCAAAGCCTGAACCACACTTGGCAAACCTGGGCAACCTGGTCAGCCTCAGCAGCCCAAAATGCAACCGGAGTGCATCCAAGCGCAGGGGAAGCAGGGCTGGGCTGGAGCCCACACCAAACCAAGCACTGGGAGGCTGCAGCTCCGAGATTACTGCAAAGAAATTAGGCTGCAAAATGTAACCACTCCTTAAACAAATTTAGCTAAGACAGTTTCAGGGCAGACGTCGTCTTCTGCTTTCATTCCAGGCAAGTTCAAACTAGCGAAAGTTTCAGTTCAGGCAACCGCATTAAACAGCGAAATTAACAGCAATTAAACAGCAAAGGAATGAAAGCATCCTGGCTGTGCAGAATAAACTGGCACAGCAAATACCGCCATCCCGGTGTTCAAGTCATGACAGGGAACTCTGATAGTGAATAAACAATTTGAAATGTCAGTGGTCCAGCGGCTCCACAGGATATCTGCGGTGTCACATCGCAGGAGGCAAACCAAAGGAGGAGGGTCAGAAACGCAGGGCCAGGACTCTGAAGAGACTTTATACATTGCAGGACTAGTAAACATAAAAAGAACCAATCCCTATAATGCTGATTGCCTGAACACAGATTGTGCATAGATTTTATCTCCAGGAGGATTATTAATACGTTATGAATTCTTAGGAGAGGCAAAATGGAGCTAATGAGCATTATCCACTCTGTAGGTGAAATATCAGATAATGAAGGGAACTATATACTAAAATCCAATATTTTCAATAACCTATACTCTTCAAGCCCTGGAGAATACATCTACTGATTGCTGGAGAGGTGGAACATGTTCCAGTAGGAAAAAGCCAATTTGTTGATCTAAAGCTTATTTATTCCCAAAAACACATCACTCTCAACAAAGCTTTAAGAAAGCTGGATCAGGTGAAGGATAAGGGATTTCTGACTAAGACAACCAACGAAACCAGCAAATAGACTAATAGTGAGATCACTCATCTAGGACCTTGGAAACTCTTATTCAAACCCATTTTCTGCCTCATTTGGCAGAACTAAATCTGGGTCTCCAATATCCCAGTTGGGTGCCATAACCACTTGTCTTCTCAGTTAATTTCTGTAGCCAATAATTACAGAGTTATACAAAAAGATAGCAATTTCCACCAGGAGACAGTGAAAAATCATGGCCTCGGTGTCATTGGCTGGCAGCACGGGCATTCATCTCCCACGCATGGCCCAGATGTCTGCCTTTGGTCCCCAACGGGGGAAGCAGCAACTTGAACACCAGCGTCCTTCATCTCTAACAAGTACTTGAACTGCAGGTGGTCAGGGCATCTGGATTCTTCCATGCTGTTTTGTTTCACTTTGTTCATTGTGAAAAACATTGAAAAACTTCGATTTTCCCCTCAATACATAACTCTTGAGTGTTTTGAACCCTTGAAGTTTTGCAAGAGAGGAAAACTCAACTTTCATGATAAATTCCTGAGCCAAACCTTCTGACAAGCATATTTTCTTGCTGGGGCCCCATAGGTCTCAAAGACTAGAAAAATAACTGCTTCTGAATTCTGCATGAGGAGATTTATTAAAACTAAGAAGTTAATATCACATTAGACTTTGGCTCTTGCACATTTGTCTTCAGTATGTATATGTAGGCAATTTTTATTTTTTTTTGCAGTGTTCCTCTGTTTTAATTAGCAGATATTCCAGAATCAATCACTACTGATTTGTGGCTGATCACAGAAACTATCACAGCTGAATTAAGCTCGAAAGTATCATACAAGATTAATTGTGTCACGCAAGTGTTTAATACTGTATGGAGTTATCAATGCAGCACACGGACACTGTAAAATTTACAACCAATTGATCTCTTCGCAGTGATACCATTAAAACTGTCATGTCAATCTTTCATGCAATTCCACACACACAGATACAATGAGAGGGGGCAGAGAATCCAGCGTAGCTCCAAGTGCTACCTCTCACATACCCATAACACAGCGGAGGACAACATTATTTAATGACTCTGAGAAAGGCTTGCTGAAGTGCCAGCAGGATGGCTCTCACGACACAAGCAATCAAGTGGCATGTATGGACCAGCCATGGGGAAGATGAAAAACTGCACACCTGACTTCTGTTATGGAGACATCTTCTAAAAGCCCACCGTGACATATAAAGCTCTCAAAACAGTTTTGGGAAAGGCTTCGCTGCCCAAGTATTATTTCCTGACAAGGCTGTACTGTGAATGCTGTACAGCACTCAAAAACCAGAATCACGGTGCTTTGACAGTGTGTAAACCATAGAAATGGAAGATTATCAGTGTCTAGAGTCATTTGTGCAAGGAACCAGGCTCTGATTAATCCCTGGGGTGACTCAAAGTTTAATGACTGAACTGTACTTGAGATTAGGCTGCAATACCACTGGCAAATTAGGTTGGCTGAGAGAAATTTCAGAAAGGAGGCTAGGTCACTCCCTCCTACTTCTTATCTGTTCAGAAAATGCAGTATCTCAACGAAAAGCAAACAGGAGGGAGACCAATACAATGCAATATAAAATCTAAATTTGAGTTTAGCAGTATAAATTCAGAAATATAGCAACCAGAGTTGGGGTACTCCAGTACCCAGGAGGATTGCTTCAGATTTCCTGAGGTACTTATTAGCATTCTTTGTCCTACAGCCTAGTTTTTGTCCAACTGCTGACTACAGTGACTTCACACAACTATAACTGTATCGAGTACGGGCATTCGTACCAGTTTATATGAGAATGGAGCCCATTCAATCTGATATTTTACATGTTTCTGGGTAAAGTGTTGAGCAATTGAACTGAAGGAAAAGGATTTCTTCAGGTAACTGTAGACGTCCTTGAGAACCCTGTGTCTGGTTTCTACCCGTATCTGGTGTAAAATGGGAGTCAACTCATTATGTTAAATCAGCAACTAGCAAACATTTTGGGAAACTATTGTAGGAAAACACTGTACACTAGGTCTGTTTTTACAACCTTGTCTGTGGATGCTGTTGGAGATGTGTCCTGGGCTATATGGGTGCTTAGCCTGACCCATCACGGATATTCTTAAGTTCTTCCATGCAAATAAATCCTTAAAGGACGTAAGAGTGAGGGAAAGTGGAAATAGTCGAGAAATTTCTATATCCTGGAAATTCCCAGCTCCTCAGACACTTTAATTAGTAGCTGACTGTTTTGTTACACAGATCTGTATCTTGTGCAGTGAACAGCCCAACATATCAATGAATCATAAACGTGACTTACAGTCACCGACCACATGGGTTGTACCAAATACAGCTTGAGAAGCTTCCAGTACTCCTCTCAGTACATCAATTGATATTCTGATCCATGTAGTATATGCAGTAGTTAAATCTGTAATTTTCATTGCAGCCTTTGAACTGTTTATGAGATACAATCTTGCTTATTTATGGATTTTTTAATTGCTGCATTAAATTGAAAAAGTTAGGAAAGTCTGGCTGTTAGGAAGACCGTGGCTGTCAGTCCACTCACTCTCACAGAAGCTTTTACGATGGAATCGGTGACAGTCTTTTTTTCTGTGTAAATCTCTCTCTATCGCCCTTTCCTAAATGATGGTCACTGGCGACAGTCAGAGTGATCCCAACGATTTAGATGGCCAGAAAAGCTGTCAAAGGTATAGGACATTGGCTTAGGAGGCAAGAGGTTTAAATTTTATTCCCACCACCTGCAAAGGCTCGGTGAGTTACTCTCCTTTGTTTTCTCTTCCAAAAAGGCTATACTGAATGCCTTCACAAAGCCTGTTACCGAGACCTCCTATTTTAGTATCAGCTCCGTATCTTTTAATGATCTCACAATATTCACATCTGTTTTTTTGAATATTCATACAGGTTTTGCTTTCTTTGGGAATGCTAGAACTAACATCATTGGCATAGCATAGCCTGCTGCTGGACAATTTTATGTTTAGGCTATGTTTCCATCCTCAGATCTTCAGTCTTTTAGAGCAACAGCTTTAGAAATACTGAGCATAAATCTTAATGCAGTCTACCATGAAGAGTCTTTTACACTACAGTTAATTAAAGAAGTTTAAACCGTCCTTCTTTTTCCTCTGGAATGGAGCCTACTCAGTAGTTCAAGCAACAGATTCCCTAAATACAGGAGGGTAGCTGAGGTCTGTGTTCTCACCATTTAAATTCATTTTCATGCTGCACGTATCTTGTACCAGTCTGGACTTTGTAAACAATGCCAACATATCTAGAGATCCTCAAAGCCCATTCTTCCCCACTCTCCTTAATGTCACCATATATAGGGGAGGTGTGGTATTTTCATTATGTAGGTGACATTTAATGATCATTTCTGCTGACATTTCTATTGCTTTCCTGGAACGACTACTGTAAGCAAACAGTCTTTTGTTCTCCTTTTCAACAGCAACCTTACTTTCCTTACAGACCCAGTATTCTCCTTCTGCAGTGTAAATGTAATTTATGAAAAAAAACTGGCCTAGTCTGACTTGCTGGGGTTTTTTTCCCTTCATTGGCATAGTGACTTGGCAAGTAGCTTACATTTTACTTGAATACAGCTGGCAAAGCACTGCCACCTCTGCATTATTATCATGAATGCATGTAGTGATCTCACATGGACCAGTCTCTGCTTCAAAACTTGTGGGTGAATAGAGGTAATTTATCCCAAACTCTTCTGTGTAAGCGATTGCCCAATTTAGAGTGGATCTGTGCACCACCAGCTTTCACTTGAGCACAGTTGTAGACTGTCCAGCACTTTAGAAAATCAAAGGTGTCTTCTATTACTCTCTGAATCCTGATTTAATTTGCAGCATCTACATTGCACCATTAAATGAAAGACTTTATGACAGAAGAGTATGAATAAAAGTAAATGTGCCTTTAAAGGTGTGGGAGTCGGGTAAATCCCTCTAATATATTATCTGTACCATTTATTTATTTTCTGGATTATAGGACTTTGCATCTATTAGCACTAAAATTCCTCTAGTATTAGATAACAACCATGTTTGTAACTTCTCAATTAATTTGTTCCTAACTACCCCCAGTATATTAAATATCTACTCAAGCTAATATAGACAATTTTTCATTAAAAGCAAAAATTATCTGCCTTGAGTACAGATTCAATAATCCCAGATACAGACATAAACTTGTTCTTGTTTTCCATTTTTAAGCATCTTTTTTGGTTCAGTAGCAATGGAGTACCAGAATATTCTGCCGCTGGAGGTGATATACCTTCACTGAAACATGACACTGAGGTGTAAAACTCCTCTGAAAATTAATGAGTCTGAGACACTTTGCTTAAGAGAAGTCGTATTAACCCCACTGCCCTGGCCAGACTTCACAGTGAACAATTATGTCCTGTCTAAAGCTCTGAGTAACCGCATCACTCTCCTGTTCCTGCCTGAAACTCCAGTTGACAATCAGGTACATAGCTGCACCGTCCTGCCTGTGGAGCCAACTGACATCATTAGTTCAATAAACTCCAACATGCCGTCCTAAAACTTTGTGCAGTTCTCCTTTACTAAGGAATGCTATTCCCTTAAAGCAACTGCAAGTTGGTAGAGACTAAACCATATAGCAACACATGTAATCCTGGTAATTCCTCACCAAACACCAAGCTACTGCATTAGGGAATACTATGCAATACAGTGCAATGTGAAATAAATTTAGCAAGGAAAAAAATCCATAAAACTGGCTGGAAGGAAAATAAATCCTGTCTTTCATGAGGAGCACTCATAACGATATATTTACATGGCATTCTTAGCAGCCCTCTTCCAGGAACTCTCCCAGCCCCTGCGATGTGTCTTATTTCCAATGTGACCACAGCGCCACGACTCTCCCACCCTGGCTATGCCTAAAATACTTCTCAGGATTATTTCCTATGATAAAAACATGACAGAAATTATTATGCATGTTTCTCATAGCCTGTTTTGTCTGTACTGACCTGCTAGAAGTAGTTTTTGTAGCTAGGTGGCCATCTCTTGTCACTGTAAAGGCTGAGAAGATTGTAGAGATATTCCCTGACATGTGGACACGCCAATTCCACGTGCCCAGTCCTTTCAGATCCCCTAATAACAAAATATTGTAGGAACTTGGAAATGCAGGATCTAGTCTGAAAAAACCCTTCACTGCACTGTTGATTCTCCTCTTCTATGCCACTTGACTACATCATACAATCTGCTTCATGTTCTCACCCTGCTGTATTGTGGAGCCAGTGAAGTTTCTTGTCTTTTCTACTTCCACTAGGAAGGTTCTGCCTCAAATTTTCCTCTTCTCATTTCATATATTTCAGTCCTGAATTTATGACCAATTGTGTCTTCATCTTCCTATGTTACTTCCAAACGACAAGTGCTTAAATGTATTGGTAAAAGCCGGCGTATCAACGTTGTCCTGATCAGGACCTTGAACTTTGTATCAGCGAATTTCCTCTGACTTCTATAACCCTGGTCCTCAAAATCACCCATTGCCTCCTCTGCCCTTCCTCTGTGCTAATGATGGAAGGAGACGTTTCTAGGATCAGTAATTTTCACTACTATATTTTTCAGCTCATTTTCCGTTCAGTTCCAGGTCTTTAATATTTTCCCTGTAAGTATGTATACCAAACCCTGAAGCTACTGACATCAGACTAATGAACTCACAGTTGATTGAATCACTTCCCCTTGAGCCTTCAAACATTTGCATCCGTTGCTATTTCGCAGTAATGAGCTGCTATTTCTCCCATCCTTCCCCCCAGCTTCTGATTTCATGTTCCTTGCTCTGACATGGAGACCATCTTGTCCTCCCAATTTCTGGGCACTCAGTCACGGTTGCCAAGCTGAAATATTACAGTCTTATGACTCTTAACAGCATTTGCTTTCCAGTAAATGTTTGGAAAGTGAAAGCATCACACGATTCCTAATTCTCTATCAAATAAATTTCCCCACTATTAGAGAGATCACTCCAACTTTAACGCAGGAGTTTCCCCAAACTCACAAAGTGTCTTTTACAACACTTCCCCAAAGTGATTTGACTCAAACCAATTTTGTTTTCTCTGACAATGACTACCTATTCCTTTATTGCCCGCTACATTTTTAATTTTTAATACATTTCTAACACTATTTCATCATCTATGCTGTTATTTCTTCGATGAACAGTTAATATCTTTCAATAACTGTACTGTACTTTCAATAACTGTAAGATGGCTACTCTGCCATTTTCCTGCTATTTGTTTTATCTGCCCAAATATTTTAATTTCTGTATTTCCATGATGTGCTGGCGTCAGCTCACAAACAAATTGTCCCTGCCCAGATTAGGTAGAGAATTTACCAGACTACAACTCTCATCAATATTTATGCTTTCTTCTTTACAGAAAGAGAAACGTATTAGAAGTGGAAGCATCACAAGAGCAAATAGTCACTCTAACCAAACACAAATCAGAAAAGAATTCTCATGGGTTTTATGGCAAAGGCAAAGCAAGTGCTTTATAAAGGCATTTAAATAGTCAAGTCAAAGCAAATAATAATTTTCTGTCATTGAACATTCAGCTCTCCTGAGACGGCTATTAAAAAGTTTATACTAATTTACCCACTAACCCACCCTCTAGAGGCAAAGTGGGGCAGACGATACTCGGAAACCAAAAGTAAACAGCAAATGTTTTCCAAACTAATATATCTGGGAAAACACATACATAATCTACCCAGTTGTGTTTGTATTAACTAAAGTTCATAAGGACCGTCAGTATCAGCACTTGGAAACCTCTAAGGGGTTGATAGTTCAGTGGTATTTTCTGAACTCTTGCATTCAGGTTTGGTCATTTAGATTTCTGTCCTCAAAACGAGGAATGAAGTGAAATCATTCCAGGGAGCACACAGATTTCTTCCTTCCAGTATTCACTGAATAACTAACAATGCATCTTTTACTTATGCCCTATTAGTGTCTAGTTCTTCTCCATTTAATTTGAGGAAACACAGTTTTTCATCTTAAAAAAAAAAAAAAGCAAAGCAAAAGCCCTTACTTGGAACAATTAGTTCAATTTCTTCTGACATGGCAGTTCCCAGCACATTGGATGCAAAGCAACGATATTTCCCTTGAAAATTGGTGATGATTCCTCGATTTTGAATCACAAATGTTCCAGAGTTGTTAGATGAAACTATCCTCGGGTCAGATAATAAATCGAACGGTTTTCCATCCTTAGTCCAGTTAAAGCTGAAAAATAGTACAAGTGTTACAAAGGACAGGTCACAGAACAGAGAGCACTATGGTACAAAACCAGTGGTAAATATGGGTCCGATAGTTTGTTATTAAAATAAAAGGAAAAACTTGACGTAGGAGGAGAGAGTTGAATGGTAAAATGACCACTGTGCTACTATAACTTGTGTTAGCTATTGGGCACGTCTCTCCTGTTGGACACTTTACTTTTGGATAACCGACCGTGACGTGAAGTAAGAATACAAAGCTTAAGGCAAGGACAACAAATGAGAGAGACCATCTGTGCAAGCAAGAGCCACAGAGTGAAAGGAACTAGAGGTTTGCAAAAAAAGCTGTGTCTGTAGGAGAGTTGGTACTTTTGACTGGCAAGGATTGACAGGAGCTCTTCTCACCATCTACAGGAGATACCATGGTTGAACCCAGGAGAAACCGAGATGACTTGACTGCGTTTCTCCTGGTCTTGACATAGAATCACTTGTAGTTTGGATGCTACTGGGGTGTGATTTTGATGAATGCTGAAGTATTGATCGTAGTTTATGGATCTGGAAGTCTCAGATGGCTTGATGTTGGGCCAAACCGATTCAAAAGCAGAGACAGTTGGAAGTTACAGGATAACATGCATTTAGTGGAACACGTACCTTTTTCAACATTTTGCAATGTTTTAAGAGAATAAATTAATGTTAGAAGAAACGTATGTTTTGGCACTTCACTGAGGCAAACTGCCTTGCGACTGTGTGGAGAGGAATATGGGTTCCTATCGCCTAACCAGCTCTATCACATACATTTAAATATACCAGAAAACTTTTCATCAATGGGCTGACAAACAGTGAAACAACGGAAAACTAGAAATCCCCATTCAGAGCCCGATTAAAAAGGATCAAATCATCTTGACATAAAAAAAGCAATTGCTTTTTTTAAGCAAGTTTAAATTATGTTGCTGAGAAAAAAGAAAGGATTAAAGAGCAAAAATGACATGCAAACCAGCTATTAATTTAGCCTGTGCACCATCCAGTGGTGAAAGTCTCAGGAGGAGCTTTTACTATGTTATTACATTTTTGTTAATCACATTTTCATTAAAAATCTTTTTCCTTTTTACATTGATGTAAAATACATAAAGTTTATCTTTGAATATGTATTTGAGTAACTCCTTATATGTATATTTGTAACATCACCACGGCCATGATGATGTCAGGTACAGACAAGGTATCTGATAAAATGCAAATGTGATCTCTGAATACATGGTCTAACGTGCTTGGTATTTTTCGGGTTGCTGTGGAAAAGGCAGAAGAACAGCTGGGACCCTTTGATTACCATTACACACCTCCTATCTTTTGCAGCACAGCCCAGATAAGCTCTTTTAAATCATGGGGTGAACTTAGCACATGCTAGAGAAATGGAACACCACCTAACAAGAACAAGGCATGTTGATATCTATTCACAGAGTGAATGGAAGTGATCGAGTAACAAAAGCTGAATGGCCTAGATGGAAACCCAAACCTTAACCTCGCCCTACGATGATGAGCACGTTACTGTACATCAGCTATTCCTCCCCTCCTCAAAAACAGAACAGTGTTTGGCAAAGGCTAAAAGCAAACTCAGTTTCTGCTTGCTTCTCCAGATGAAAGCAGTACTCACATGGGCTGTGGGTTTCCTCTAGCTTCACATTTAATTGTAAAGTCCTCGTCAAAAGGGTAGGCAACCTGGGTGTGAGATTGCTCCGTGATTGTTGGAAGCTGTGCAACTGAACACAAAGAGGTACTGGGTTAAAACACCATTCAAGCAAAACTTCACTCCGCTTAGGTCCTTTCTTCAAAAGGGACTATGTCAGGATTGCCTTACTCCTGCAAAGAGTGAGGCTCGCCTTAAAAAAAAAGGATCATCATCTTCCTGGCATCGACAATACTCTCTCCTCCCAAAACTGAACACTATCATGGCCTCAGCAGCCGGAGGAAGGCTTGACAGCACTGACTATGTTTGGCCAGCCACTCAGGGGCATCACCGACACACGCTTCCAGGTATGACCAACCCATGCAAGGCAGAGGAGAGCTGGGGCCAAGCTAAAGCTAAAGCCAAAGCATGGGTGTGTGGATTGGTACATTTGTTCAGTGGTGAAGTCAACAACTGGCTTTTTAATCCAGACACAGATACACGCACATGAAGTAGCAAACTGCTATCTCCATCCTGGATAAAATTGGGAGGAAATCCATGGACTGCAAAGATGATTTAATAGCCCCTCCAGGGTACAGCAAGGGAAGAGTCGTTACCAGTCACACAGGCACGCAATGATCTTTCACTAACTTTTTTTTTTTCTAAGGGAATTAAAGTTTTGCAAATGTCTGCGTAAAAGAGCCGCACGAGGGAGAATGCTCCCCGCAGTGGAGCTGGGGATAATAGGATCATCACACTGTTATAAACAGCCAGGAAGAAAATTAACATGCTCTTTGGTTTCTCTTTTAAGTCCAGGAAGCTCAAAGCTGGAGCGAAACGTGGTGTCTTGCCATACCTTGTGGTCTCAAAGCCGAACACTTCCAAGCCCACCAGCTTCACTGATCAGACATAATTCCTTTTTATTAAAATACAAAATGCTTCATTAAAGCAAATTAAGGGCTTAGATGGTTCCCCTGTGTAGGTACTTAAAAGCAGTGGATGCCCAGACAGTTTGTCCTGCACTTTACAGTCACAGCTCCACTTCTGCTTTATGTAAACACTAGGAGCCACTGCGGTACCTTCCTCTAAAAAAATTCTACTTCCAAATACTGTTAAACAAGTTTGAATAGCTTCAGAAAAATATCTTATAAACCTGCTTGATTGTCTTCTCCTTTGCAGCCAGGGCTGTTGGTAGACTCCAGAGTGCTAACAGCTCACGGCAGGTCCACACGATGCCCTGAAACTGGCCCGTGTCCTACTCTGAGGCTACAGCACCCAAAGCCCTGCAAAGAGCCTACATTTCTTTTTCCTTAGGTTTGTTTCTTTATTTATTCATTTATCCCCACCATAATTCATTCAAAACCCAATATTGTTGAGTTTTGTTTTGTTGTGGTTTTTTTCCCCAAAAAAACCCTGTAGCTTGTAATCCTCCTGGTCCATTTACGTTTGAAAAACGCAAAGCTTGGGAGGTCTGGGCTGTACTCCAGGCAGTGGGGCCCACTGGCTTTCATTGGATTGTCCCCTATGAGCCTCATCCCATATTGTACACGTGTCCTGAAACCACACCAACCGTGTAAAAGAGGCAGTTTGAATGCATCATAGCCAGAGAGGGGTAGAGGAGGTGCTCCCCAGGGCGGTACGTGAGACGTACGAAATACTTCTCAGGGGACTAATGTATGCCCTGAGACGTACACCTGCTCCTTTTTCAGACTGAAAAGGCAGGTTGCAAGACAAGTAAGTAAGGGTATATGTACATCAAACAAGCTTCAGGGAGATTCAGAGCCAAAATGAGGAATTTATGTGAAGGACAAAACCAAACCCTCGGAGCTAAGCGGTGTGTTGGATCGCAAACATAAATACATGTTATTAGACAAGTTTACTGCTACATTTAAACAGGTCCAAACAAAGTAGCTTACATTTTTATCACATCTGAATTTCCCAAAGGCCACGGTCTGGCAGAATTAAATTCAAAATGGAACAACTGAAAAGCAGGATTTAATATTTTTTTTCTTCAGGGAAAGGTTAAAAAAAAAAAAAAAAAGATACCAAAACAAAACAGCAAAGTATTCAGTAAATAGCTACAACTCACCTGATAACGGTATTTCAATAGCTGCTGCCAAACTCAATACAAAGAAAAGCAGGCATATGGTGATCCCTTTTGTGCTTAATAGCATCTCCATCACTCTTCTGTAAACAAGGAGTCCAAACAGAATGAGAAATACCTTATGCTTCCTCTCGCCGCCACTTCAAATCAGATGTAAGGATGTGAAACTGAAAGTCTAGCGAGGAGAAGAAACAGCCATATTAGCTTGCAATTATTAACTTGGCTCTAACAAGGTTACTAAATTAAAGCAATACTTCAGGATTTGCAGCTAAATTGCAAATTGCACTAAATGGTACAATTTCATCTCCTCTTTCCCCACCCCCTGGGTTCGGGAAGGTCCTCTATTAAATTTCTAACAAAAAAATACATGCACAAAAGTACAAATCCATTATAGCACAGAAGTAGAATTATTTTTTGTTTTGCAATTAGAAGTAGGGATGGTTTAAAAGATGGCATATCTGTAATCATTCCAGTTCATAAATTTTTCTAATGAGAGTTGTGTAAGTTGGAAAGTAATGTAACAAACCTAATGAGAGAAATTTGGTACACTAATGACACTGTTCGTAAATCTCATGTCTTTCGTTTATGTTTAAAAAAAGGACACAATCTAGTTTAGTTCATTAACAAGGACCAGAACACGAAACACTTGCTTTTCCTCCATAATCCCAGAACTACTCTACATAGGTTTTACACAATCCATTCTACATCCTTAGGTTCAGCATTAATGTCAGGCGCCTGCCAAAAGGAGACACATTCAGCTCTAATGAGCATTTAAGTGTAATTCACAGAGGAGTAAAGGAGAGAGTATTCTACAAACAGGAGCGTACGGAGGATTTCAGTCATCTGCATCATTCACAATATCTCAGTGAAATATTAACTGATGTAAGAGGTTTTGTACCTGTGCATCTTCTCACACATAGCACTTACAGGACATCAGTCTCAATTGTCAGTATAATTTTGCAAGAGCTATTTTCAAGACAAGGTTGCTATGATAGAGGTAAGGACCAACCTGCCAGCAGCCCAGCCCTGCACGGCACAGCGAGCTCTGATTCAAGCCACTGAGTTCACAAGCAGAGCTGTACGACCATGGCAATACACTTCCAGACTAAGCCTGGCTCGCACACAGCTCTTGTATACTTGCACATACCACCCAGTTAATCCATGGATCAGAAAAGCAATCCCGGGATCACCGAGAGCGGTTGGCATGCAGGGGCAGGCAGGAGGTGGGACTGGGGCAGCGCGCTGGGGATGCTCGCCCTTGCCCAGCACAGCTGGCTGCAGCTGGAGCAGAGACAGTGCCGAGCCACGAAGCCCACACACTCCGGTCCACGATGCTTTGGTCCTGACGGTTGGTTTGCTGGACCTCTACAAAACACAGCATGAAGCAGAGATTTCCCTTTTACCCGGCACGCTCCCTCTCGCATCAGATCTCGGAGATGAGCAACAGCTTGTGCTGTGGCCCTTTCTCCAGCGGCATTAGCAGGATAATTTCTGTTCACCCTGTCACCAGTTCACGAAAACTTTCTGGAAGTTAATGTCTTTGAGACCAAAATCCCTGGGTGAAGATTGAAATTGGCCAACGAGGGGACAAGAGACAGGCACTATAATCACATAAAAAACTAGATATCTTGTAAGTATCTTAGGCGTCAAGTGTTCGCTGGTGGAAGAAGCAGACTCATCTGCTTAGTGGGGATGGGGACCCGCTGGCTGAGCTGCCACCCCCAGGTTGCGTCTGGATGCAAATCAGGCAGAATCGGGCAACATCAGTAAGTTCTGGGTTTTGGCAGTTGATATTTCCCTCAGTTTGA
Source organism: Pygoscelis adeliae (assembly GCF_000699105.1). Taxonomy (NCBI): domain Eukaryota; kingdom Metazoa; phylum Chordata; class Aves; order Sphenisciformes; family Spheniscidae; genus Pygoscelis; species Pygoscelis adeliae. The sequence goes on from NW_008825411.1 coordinate 1,878,773, forward strand.
TTTCTCCTAGCTCTGACTTGTGAGCAATAGACCCTTCTAAACCTCAGTCCAATAAAATCTGGGCTGTGTCACGGCACGGAGCGGGGTACACACGACCCCCAGCCGCACAGCAGCCCCAGCCAGCAGCTACCTGATGGCTGCACAACTTCTGTCACTGCAGGACTGGGCTCTCCTACCCTGCCTTACCTGGTCCTGGCAGACGCTCCGTTCCAGATCTATCTGTGTCATTGATGGTACAACAGATGCTCTGACAGCAAACCCTCTAGCCACACAATTGTAGTTTAGGCTCATAAAAATCTGACCAGTGTTGCTGCTTGCAGATGGTACATTAGTGGTAGCGAAGCCCTTTTCTCCCCCCATCTGCTGACAGCTCTGGGGACCAGAGCAGCCTGTGTCAGGATGCCAACCAGAGGAAGGGGAGCTAAGATTACAGGAGGTGTGCAGCTTGCTAAGGTTGCAGACTGAGGAGTAGGAAGTTTCTTTTTATATGAATGTTACAAAGCATTGCATAGATTCAGATTAAATTCAAGAAAAAAACAGGAAAACAGCTTGATTCCTTAACCAAACCCATTAGCTCACACTTTCTTTTTTCTTTTTTAAATAAAGTGACAGAGAGCAAAGAAGGAATGTACTAAATAAAAAGGATATCCTTTATCATGAGGTATGGCATGACTTGCCTCTGCAGGCTGCTGTAATTAGTCGGTCTGTCTAGCACCTCGCTCTTTTTCCCTGTGTTGAATACTAATGCAGGGGGCTGACAGCACCAGCATTTGGAAGCAGCAAGCACTTCGGGACCGACAGTGCTGGACTTGCGCACAGCCATCGGATACTTCCAAAGACCACTTGGAAATCTCCCTGCAGCTGCATTTAACCTCTGCCATTTTACTCTGTGGCAGTTTCCACGAGGCACAATCCTGGGTGACGTGAATTAACCAACAGTGTCTTTGTGGAGGTATTTACCTAGTGATAACTATCCAGCAAGATAAGCCTCCTGTTTGTATGTTATATATATTACCCCTCATGGAGTAGCAGAGGCGTTACCCTGGCTGTGCTGGTTGCGACAGCAGTAATTACGGAAGACTAACACTTAATGCACATCTCCCCCGACGTGCCCCACTCAACCGGTCACTCTTCTGTGCCCTGTCTGGACAGTGACAGTCCTCGGCAGACGGACAGGTCGAGACACATGTCGTTCCCGCAAGAAGACCTGTGTCAAGCGATTAACCTTATTTAAGGTGATGTATAGACAGGGCTGCCAAGCGTTAGGCGTTTTGTACGGCTGTCACGCGTTTGGCTGTCCTACCAAGCCTCAGGCCCACAGCTCAGCTGAAACTGCAGAGTCCCTGATTAAATCACCCACCTTCCCTCTCATCTCCAGCACCCAAATATCCCCAAGCCCCCTCCTAATTGAGCAATATCACACATCCTCCAGACACCCCATCCATACCTGCCTTAAACACAGCCGCGTACCCAAACTTCAGGCAGCACGATCTTTCACTCCTATGAAACTCCAAACCAAAATTTCTCATCTTGTGCCAGTTCCTAGCAAATGAACAATTTAACTGCTTAGGTAATTTGGAGAAATAAATGAGGTAGCTGCACAAGCACTTGGTGGCTACGGGCAGGTTTCGGTCTCACTGGTGCCAAAGCACAGTGCCCTCCTGGGGTCTAGTAAGTGCCAGAAAGCAACTTGCAAAATCTTGACCTTGGTAAAAACATCAGCTCTGCTCTCCAAGCCAGTGTGCTGGATCAGGCCCAGACCTTGCTGTGGGTCCCTCCTTTTTCCCAGGAATCCCACATTCTTCTTTGTTCTCCCAAGGAGTCGGCTGCAGCATCCCTTGCACCGGGGAGGGGGGCAAAAGACTACTGAAGAAAACCCTTCCTCGGTGCAATGAATGATCATGTACGCTACAACAAATGTTACCTTTATGATCCCTCCTCTTCCTTTTTCTTTTTCGCCCTCCTCCCTCCATTTCTATCTTTATGTTCTCTTTTCTCCGCCTCAGGCTTAAGTCAAGTAATTTGAATTCACTGCAAATACTTATCTGTAGTTCCTTACCTGCAATTCATTATTTACTGTGCTGTTCAGTTAATAGTAAATACTGATTGCTCTAAGGACAGCTCATTTGTTTGTTTAATGAGCTGCCTTTAACTTACAATGAGCAAATCTTTCAAAATATCAGTATTTCCAAGGAGCGATGCAGTTCCAGATTCTTTTATTGTATGCCATTGCTTCCAGAAGCGTGTCATAAAAATATTGGACAACTAAACAAGAAAAAAAATTAAATTTCCATTTATCTCATAAAC
>NW_008825411.1:1881123-1887235 GCF_000699105.1 Pygoscelis adeliae
CATGTAATTACTACATTAAAATTGCTCATAAATAGTAGCAGGATGACAGCCAAAATTCCCAGATTACTGGTCTACCGCTTCCAAGAGAAATTATATTGCACTACAAAATATGGCATCAATCTCAGCTATTTGTTTCCCTCTTAAAATATGTAAGATTTGGTCCCTGTATAAGTCCTGTACAGCACAAATATTCATGAAAGTACCGGTACATTTCTGGGCTGACCTTTTCATTAGCTAGAATCAGATTTAATTTCTCAGTGACATATACATTACAAGATTGTTAAATAAAAGCCATTGGTAATTAGAAATTACAGCCTTCGGGGTGGCCACAGTTACAGAATAACAGAACAAAGCTCTGGAAAAAAATTGCTTCCCGGTATGAGAAATAAAAATTTGGTTATTTAATTATACCATATATTGCAAGTTAAGTGACTATATAGCACGGGAGCTTAATTAAGTACTCTCACTCTTTCTCGATTACAATCACAGAAGAAGAAAAAAAATCCCACCCACAGTCAAAATGTCCCCCACCCCAAAACATCCGCAGTCCCTGCTCAGCCAAGGGCGATGGCTGGGTTTTACCCACAGCTGGCAGTCGCACTGTGAAGCACATCGCGTCTGCCCGCGTCCTGGCGAGCCCCAGACGGCGCTGTCGGAATTCAGCTTGGTGAGCACCCATGCTCCAGCGCCTCTGCCTCCATCCCTGCACAGCTCACAGCCCGAGGTCAGCCCGGACCCATCGGCTGGGGAGGTGGCTCCCACCCACACACCCCTCTGAAGGGAAGCTTCCTGAAGCCCTGTCACCTTTGAAGTCCTCTTGGGTGAGGCTGGTTGCATGAAACCTGAAGAAGGTGAGGCTCGATCAAAAATCACAGCAAGCGACCTCGGGTGCTGAGGAAATTGAGAGTGGAGGGCAGCAGGGATGCTCCATCTGCCTGTTTCCATGCTCACTGCTCCGATCTGGGTGCCCTGGTTCAGGGGACACCATAGGTGACAGCTATAATGACAAGGACTTCTACTCAGAAAACGTTCACCTTCACCCCAGTGAGCCTCCATGCCCATCGCTCCCCTCCACTGCAGAGCCGTCCAGCAAACTGGTGGCAAAAAACACCAGGCGAGGAAGTGTGTTCAGTGTGGGACAAATGGGCCCCCAGCAGCTCCCAGAACAGGGGCCACGGTCCCCTGGGATAGAGGCTGAGCCCAGGGGAGCACGCAGGATTAATCACCTCTGTGCTTTTCCATGCTGCAAGTAGCAATACCTCCCTACTTGACTAATTAGCTAAGAAAGGTTGAGATTTATGCTAGCGAAGCCTTAAATGCAATGCTACAGCTACAGCATTTATGCAGCTATAGTTCTTTTTTTTCCCCCCTGAAAAAATCCCCACATGCAGAGTCACTCGTGTTTGGATAAGATGAGAAGGAATATTCATAAGGACCCATCGTTTTACTTCAGGTGTCAATGTTATACATAGCTTTTCCCCTAAAAGCTTTTTGACATCCCAGTGTTAGTACCAGGGAGAAGATAACCTTCACTTGACTCTATCCCAGTCACCTATTTTTGGATGTTGTCAGTTCTCAGAAAAGCAGTCCATGATGCATATGCTGGAGGTGATTAAAATAATCATCCAAATCAGAAGGACGTTCTTCCTTCCGCGGTAAAATATTTCCAAATAGACTGTAGCACATAGGCATGAAGATTTTTTTTAGATGCAATTCCGCTCTCAGGAGGTTTAGTGAGAGAAGTCTATGTATTATTTATCTTGCCAAGGACTTCATAAACATTATTGGACAGCACATGTAAAGTAAAAGTTTTCAGTGCAGCTAAACAACTTCAACATTATTTAACAAAATTTATGTGTTTCAAATATGATTGCAACTATTATGGCTTCTCAATTTTGTAATCCATCAATCTTTCAGTTTCTCAAACCACAAAACAACTCTAAAAACATGCCAGAATGAATATAAATCATAAAGAAATAGGTACACAAGGCTGTGAAATGTTTTACTGCAGCACAAGCAGCAGTAAAACATTCAATTCAATAAACAGTGTAAGTATTAGAATTAATTTCCCTGGGACAAGGTTTTAAGAAATAAGTAGGGATTTTGGGAGCCCAGCTTGTCTTTCTGGAAGAGAAGTCAGTCAGCGGCCGGGCAGGGCATCTCCCCAGCCAGGCAGACACAGCAGGGTGATGGCTGGTCCTGTCCCCGAGCCGGAGGTCTGCTATCGCCCGGATGTGACCCATGTCTCAGCTTGATTGTTTGTGCTGATTGCGTGGAAACTCAATTTACGCCATTTCTGTCTGAGATCTATCCTGAGCTGAGTGGAGGCTGAAAAGGCGTACGAGACTCTCCCCGACCCCGGGAGGAGGCAGCCGGCACCAGCTATCCATTTTTGCAAATATTCCCTATCTACTCCCAGCTGTTCCCAACAAGATCCTAAAATGCAATCCCCCTTAAATCTCAGCAGATCACACCCTATGCTCTCAAAGCATTTAAAAGCTAGCTGTAAATGGTTAATGATTTCTCTTGGTCATCACTCTGCCCATATAATGGCACAGCACCTGACAGATATGATTTAATTTGTTTCATACATCTGGTAGCTGAAGCACTGTACTACTAAATCACAGAGCGCAAGGACCGTATTTCTTAAAGCCTCGCATGTCTTTTACACACACACAATGATTGAAAACTAAAATGTGGTTTCTAATCAGTATAAATGATCTGCTTGTCGGCAGCTGTCTGCTGACGTTTGCCAATGTGAGCCTCCTTCCTCACCTCTAGGATCTAGAGGTGCTTGCTGCCAAAGAATGTGAGGTCTTCAGGTTTTCCTGAAAAAATAAATAAATGGATTCCCTATTGTCATTTCACCAATATGATTCATACAAACTAGATTATCTGAATACTTTTTTCCTTTTTTTTTTTGCTGACACCTTCCAACATGCTCCATTGGATGGCTCCTTTCAAGTCAGCAAGAGTCTGGTTTTTAAAAACGGTGTGGAACTGAGCAATGTTTCTAGCAACACGTGATATTTAAACTTAACAAATAATTTGTCAGTACCCATTTTGGTCTATCTGCTCAGCCCATCTAATGTCAACTGGACTTGACTTAGCCCAGCAGAGGATCAGTTGTAAACTTTAAGTCAAGCAATCTTAAATAAAACTGCCCACTTTTGTATTTGCTTCCTGTGAAAATTTGTGTGAGCAAGCTTAAGACCGGGAATATTTGATAAAACAACCAACTTAATACAAATTACAAAACTGCTGAAAACAAAGTTCACATTGCAGCTGTGGATATTCATAATGTAAACCTACTCAAAAGGTAGCAGCCCTGCAAAGACCGTCAGGAGACCGGCTTTGCCAGCCCCATCAGATCAGCTCTGCTGTAAGCTCAGAATGCCTCTGAGCAGCCCTTGTAATAAAGACTCTGAATAAAATCCAGCGCGGAAATCAATACCTGGTTTAGCTTTTTCATAACCAAAGAAATAAATGTTAACTGTGAACAGTACACTGTTTATGATGAATACATCATTAAACTTTAGTTATAACATTATTAACATGGTGCTTACAAGTAAATTGAGATAACCGTTGATGTGGTTATTCCTACCATTAGGAGCACGTAAACCTGAATACCCTGCAGCCAAATTCCACCATTATGGATGTTCTTAAATATGTGAACAAACACAAGCATCTGTATTGATTTAAGGAGAACAACAGTGCTTACCAACAAGCAGGACACCAGGTCACACCAAAGTCGCTCTGGCTCAGCCCTCCTGACAGGGCAGGCGCGGGTAACCAGCAGAGGGAGGACCGGAGAATCCTCTCCTGGTACATACATCCTCCCCACCTCCTATAGCTGTTTGGGGACTTTCTGAGCCAGATGCTGCATCCAACCCTTGGTCCGTAATAGCTACCAATGGGCCTTTCTTCCACAAATTTAAGTACCTTTTTCTTTTTTCTTAATTGATGATATACTTTGACCTCCATCACTTGAGATAATGAATCCCTCAATATGTGTGGTATTAAACTTGCTGCTTAATAGTCTCACTGGCTCTCCTCGACTTCCTACGGGTCCTCCCCTCCGCATCGCTTGCGATTGTGCAATTCCCGGTATCCTCCCTTTGCAATCCCGTTACCAGCCTGAACCCCACCAGAGCACCAGCTTAACCAGAGCAGGGGCATGCGGTGGGGTAACTTAGCTGCCTGGTTTGGTCTCAGGTCCTGCTTCTCTGGCCATCCTCGCTGCATGTAAAATTGTTCTTTCCCCAGTTCAGTTTTGGAGTAGGTCAACTGGGCAGCAACTCTGAGCAGTGGCAGCACTGGGCCACTACAAGCAGCTCCTGTAACAGATGAATTTAGGTCTGCAGACACAAACTTAGTCTTTCCTTGAGTGGGAACGAGTCCATATCTTTACATTCATCTTCTTCTAGCCTTCTTCCACTTCTACTGTGGCAGCAACCTCTCTTTCAGGGGAAAATCCAGATTTAAGATAGTGTACTTGAGCTGTATATACTGCAGCATAAATTGCTTGTGTAAATGTTTTGCTGACTTCTGAGAAATCTACAATTATTTAATGATCAAGTTTCTAAGGTATCTAAAGTTGACTAAAAATACCATGATGATACTTTAGATTATATTTCTCCATTGCACTATAAAGTGTACTTTGCATAATACTTGTACAAGTCACCATAAAATAAGGTTCCTGGCTTTATATATATGCACATTTACAGATGTAAGAGCAGCCTAATCCCCCCAGGTGTATCTGTTGTATCTCCTTTTCTTAAAGGTATGGCCATACATTCATTCCTTTTTTGTTAACCAATGAAATCGGAGAAATTATTCCAGCACAAGGAGATAACGCTGTAGTAGAGGAATGTTGTGAGCACAGCTTTTTCACAGACTTACAAATATGCAATGACAATTGCTCCCCCTTGCTGGTAACAAAACAGCACAGATTTGAGCTTTGCAGATACATCTGAAAGCACACCAGCCGGTTAAAAATTAAACCATTGTCTGAGGCTTTTGCCATTATGTAGTTCCTTGAGATACTACATTTCCTAAATGAGCTTACCACATTTCTGGCTGGAACTAGTTTTATATTAATTGAAATTTTCATCAGCGATTAGCATTTCAGCTCACAGGTCAGGCATGAAGCATAAAACAAAGTACAGTAGCAACTGGGCTGGATGGCTGGGAATGACAGCATGTCAGCCACGCACAAAGGAAATAAAAGCAGGTTGCAGTTTGTTTTCAGATGAGACTGCTAATGACAGCCTCCTCCAATGGAGGCGATGCAAATTCTCCTGAATTTCAAAATGAATTTGCAGCAAAGGCGCTTTCTTCTTTTGTATACTCATTCTCCCTCTTTCAAAGCACAAAATAATGGCAAAATCATGAGCTTTCTCATGTTAATAACAACAAACAAACACGTTCTAGTAAAGCAACACCTCCTAGGAGAAATCCTGCCTCACCTTGAAAACCACTCTTGAAAACCAGCTCATGCCACAGTTAGTTTTAGGCATTCCAGCTCCTGCTCCGCAGCACATCCTTCAGCAGACACAAAGCCAGGCAGAGCCCTATTGAATTGGAAATGTGGGCAGGGGATCTGCCAGGCAGAGCTCCTTGCAGGCCTGGAGTCTAATGAGGTTGTTCATTCAGCATAAAGCTCAGTGAAAACAGCATATCCCCCTCCCAAACGCATATGCACGGGGGCTCCTTGAAAGTCTGCCACGGGAGAAATTCTGCACTTTATCAGGTAGTAAAGGAGGGGGGGGAAATTTACAGCACCCAGCACCTAATGGGCTCCATTTGAGAGCGTGGTGTGCTCGTGGTACGGGAGGAATCCCTGTGCCAGGAAAATCATCTGACAACAACAGAAACCACTGCAGAGGAATGAGGGTTCCACTTGGCGTTAGTGATTTTCACAGCATGGTTTTGTGTTTACTTAAGAGTTCCCTGTGCTAGTAGCAAGGTGACAATATAAAGGGGGGGGGCAGGGGAAAAAAGGTGTTTAATTGCAAATGAATTACCTCTATAAAGAGCAGAAAACAGCCGTTATTCCCACTTGTGTCCTGGTTTCGGCAGGGATAGAGTTAATTTCCTTCCTAGTAGCTGG
>NW_008825411.1:1887688-1896802 GCF_000699105.1 Pygoscelis adeliae
ATTCTCTCCCCCATCCCACTGGGCCAGGGGAGTGAGCGAGCGGCTGCGTGGTGCTTAGTTGCCGACTGGGGTTAAACCACGACAACTTGACACATTAAGGATCATTTTTTCCTGATGCACCCCAGACAGGTGAGCTCATTCACAACGTACATCACTGGTGAATACTGTCAAGTGTTAAAAATCCTAAATCTGAGCTCACTGCTTCATCTGTGCCATGCAAGATGCACGCTCACAGCACTTCTCTCCCTCGTGGACTCGAGGGAGGCTCAGCATGTTCCCAAGATCCCGAGAGGAAAATCCTGGCAGGCTTCACACATGAAATCTTAAAACCAAAGAAAAACTAACATCAAAACTGAAGCGAATCTCCTTCTATATCAATGTTATTCTTTTATCTTAGCACAGTAACGCTACAGGACAGTGAAAGTCATTGGGACACTGTGTGTTTCTAATTTAAATTGCAGTCAGCAACTCGTGACAACAGAGAGTTTCATGACAAGCAATCTCATGTACTTTCTGCCTTCCTCTGATTCGTCCTCCTTCTGTGCAATAAAAGAGATTTGCTCTTCCAGCTTCGTGGAGGATCTCACAATGCTTGCTTTTCCTGAAAAGTCAAGGCCATTAAGCTTCCAACATTTTCCACGTTACCAGAGATACAAGGGATTACTTAAAAAAAAAAAAAAAGCTAAATGTAATGATTTAACCACAGACACTGCATGAAAGCATTGAAGGATACAAGTTAAACACCACCCATGTCACAACAGGTCAAATTCTGAAATCCTGGCACGCCCTGCCTGGACAGGGAGCATCTCCTCCCAAAGCACTGGGACAAATCTCAGTTTGGGTTTGCTTCTACAGAAGGAACGTCCACAATTACCAGTGGCATTTGCAGTCTACCAAGGAAGAAGTACCAGAAGAATTTACTTAGGGCAGTAAGTGCAGGATTTGGCCCAGTTTATGCATTAGGAAGTCTAATCACTAGAGCAAACGTTGTAGCATAAGAGAGGAATGGATATTTCATCCTGATTATGCATTTCCTACTTTCCTTGCGCTTGCCTTAGATGCTGAAGTCTACAGTAATTTCCTTTTTCCATTAACAACTTTACAGCTAAATAATAAACACTAAGCTTAAATAAAAATAGACATGCAATAGCCCAGCCCACATATGTGAGACACTCTTGTTTCACCTGTATTCTCTGGGAGCTGTTACGATCCCAGCAGAGGAATGAGAGAAACTGATGGGACAAGGTTTTGGCTGGGATCTCCAGGGAGGAAAGAGTTTATAATCTTAATGGAAGTGCCTGAGACATTCTTCTAAGTAGCACAATGCTATAATTTATCTGGTCATCATTTTGTTTCAATAGCTTGTGTTAATGGAAACGTTTTGTACCAAGGCTTTCAGGGGAACTAAGTTGTTGATAAGGTGAAGATTATTTCTGAGCATGGGCAGCAGTTTTCTGCACTCATGTAGTTTTACCATTATAAGAGAAAAGCGTCGTTCAAAACGCTCCAGATCCCAATGATTTTTTAGCTACAACAGTTGCTTCTCTCCATTGATGCCTTTTTTCAGCGCACTGAATCAAAATACCAATCAACTGAACTGAAGACAGTTAGCTGACAATAGATTGAATATATCTACCGTAGCTGTGAAAGAAAGGAAAAAGACTTCGTAATTCTGTTTCTCTCTCCCTTGGATCCACGTTCATCATCCCTTTCACTACTGGAAAGATGCAGAAAAGCAGCCGTCAGTGACTGCATTATTTTCAGGTGATCACACAGAAGATATTTGATTAGACAGGTCACATACACACACGCTATATTTTGAGGAACAGTAGATCTTTAGAGATACAATTTGACTCCAACTAGGTGCCTGAGCAGAGAACAACAAAGAAGCAAAACACGCAGCGCACACACTATCCAGACAGTCTAAAAGCCTTGAAATACACAGGGTTACTCACCTATTTACTAAGTACCAGGAGAAAAGAGTATTGAAGGAAACTGGGCAAAACTAAGTCCATTCTCTCAGCTAGCTGGTGGGAGTTTGGTAAAGTATCTCCCGAGACCAAACAGAAGTACGGTTTAGAAACAACCCGGAGGTAGTGCCCACAAGTGTAGTTACATCGTTACTTTTCCTTTCCCTTTACTTTTGGTGTTTTGCTTTCCATGGGAACAGTAAAACACCTGCACCAAAACTACACCACCAAATATTAAGTCCTTGTTCCCAAAGTGGAGCTGCTGCCGGTTCCCTGTATGTGACTGTACAAACACCGAGCACAAACACACAATATTTTCTCCTACCCTATTTTTGGAAAAAATCTGAACTCCACCTTGCTGGAAATTAAATTAGAAGTACAACAAACATCAGGAGAGGAAAATTCTGCTTGAACGATTAAAATCTGTTAAAGTTACATAAAACTGTAAGGAGAATCCTAATGTTAAATGTCGAACGCGCAGAACCGTGGTCTTCATTACCCATTCTGCCCATAACACCATGTTCTTCAGAACAAGTGTGACTCTTGCTTGCCAGCCCGTCTGCAGATGTATCGTACTAATCAATTACATGCACATTGGGGAAAAGCGCTCTCCATGTCACACGCATGAAAACTGTATTATACACTTCGTACAGAGCTTCTACAGCATCACACGTGTTGTTCTACCTTTTTCTTGAAGAAAAAGAAAAAAATGGAGAAATCATAAATACTGTTGGTCATATTGGTTTTTATCTCATTTGTATTGCATCATGTGGATAGATCTCTAATCGTTATCTCACATAACTGATTATGCACCTTAGAAAGACTAACCAGAAAATGGCTAAGAAAACCACAGAGAAGAGTCAGTTATTAAAAAGACAAGAATACCTGCACAATACCTTTCATACCCTTTACTCTCAAATATCTCTGACTTATCTTCTGCTTCTTCATGCTTCCCTGCAGCCAGCTGTGAGCCTGCAAAGGCCCCCAGAGCATGGGAAAGACAAGCTGCATGGCTTCACTCCTTACAGATCTGAGCATTTCAAACAGCTCTCCCCAACACATACAAATGCACGGACACTTCACGCTCTTCTTGCTTGTCCAACCCAATTGGTGTGTCCATTAGGTTCATCCCCTTGGGGCAAACAACATCATTTATTATATAGCTGAACTGCATCTGGAAGCTTGATGGATGCTCTTAGGTATTATCTGAAAAATGTGGCTGTATTATTATAAATACTATTTCATGTTAAATGAATAGCATGAGCTCTTCAGAGGCCCAGGTCACAGTGTGACAGATCAAGAAGGCGCAAAGGGAACTCACAGAGAGGCAGCTATCAAATGCAGAAAACTGCCCACAGCCGGGGCAGCTCCCTGGCACGAGGGCATGAGGCCAAACCTGCTGCAGTGGGGAGCCACACACTTATCTACAATTTAGCCAGTGAATACTAGAAAAGGATTAATCCTGTACCTACCAAATTCTGTTTTATTCTACATGGCAGAAAAGCCAATGGGAGCCTTTCTTATTAGACCTCGTACATCTAAAAGACGGGTAACGGGAGCTGGCAGGCAATGTATTGACTTCTTGACACTCCCCTCTCTACTTTTTGGCAACTGTATAAAAATCCCAGAGCTTGAAGCATCCTGGTTTTCCAAACAGGCAGAGAAGGAGCTAGTGGCTACTAAAGACATTGCAATGTAAAAATGAAAACCACTTCTGCAATTACAGGACATGCCCTTTGAGCTTTTCCCTCCACTCTCCTATTTCTCCCTTTATTTAGCTGAGGTTATTTAAAGGACAGATCTCTGTTTAAGCAGCTGCTGCCATGACTAGTCAGCCCAAGCAGCTCTTTTAATTAAATATTTGCTGCTGTGTGAGTTTTCTCTCCCATCCTTGCTACCCTTGTGGACAACGTTTGTTCTTGCAAAGATAACAGGTCTGCTGAGCAGCCTCCACCTTCACCTGCAAGGCCTCCTGCACTCCGAACCCCCATAATGATGCGAAGTCTCCACAAAAATTAGTTTCATGATATGCACCGTGACATTTGCTATCAAGGACAACCATCAACAATAAGGAAAAGAAACAAAACTTGCTGGGATTTAATAATCATTATTAAATTATGTCATTTACATAATTAGACTTTAGTAATAACTGTGGCATATCTCTTTTATGGCACAGTAAATTGGCAGAGCACTTCACAATGATTTTTTTTTTCCTTCTCTTCCTTCTCTCCCACCAATAACTGAAAAGTAGATCAGGCAAATGATATCACAACGCATACTAAGCAGGTTTGCATAGAGGATGGAAATGGAGATGAGTATCACCATATGAATAAGAGAATTCTTGAGAAATACGGATTTCAAGCAGGTTTCTTAGAAATTTCTTTCTCTTAGAATTTCTCCCCAGTCAGCAGAGCAGTTTCCTGTGCACAGTCAGTTACAGCAATGCCTCCGTGATGCTTTATGGTATTTCCCAGCCAGGATCAGCAAGGCATTGGGTTTACTCTACCGTATGTGTTAACAGAATTGTTCACTGTGCTCCTCCCAGCAAGGCAACCCAGGGAATAGCATTAAAGGCAACTGGATTGACCAAATACCAGTAAAGGCTTGACTTGCTTGGGGAAAAGCTGCTTTCCTACTGACGTCTCACAAAGCAGATGCGTGTCTTGACTCATCTTTACCTGGTCTAAGCATGACTCAGAGATTCTCACCTATTTCCATACTGGAAACAACAGCCAACTTACTGTGAAAAAACCCTATCCACTAGACCCAGTTTGACACCGGAGGCAGAAAAGGTAAAGGGAAAAAAAATAAATTAAATGCTTTTTGAGCCAAGATGTTTCCATAGTGGGCAACGGACACTCGTGGTACCCCTCCGTGCACAAATGAGAAAGCAACAAGGGATGAAGCTGAATGGGCAAAGTGCTGTGGAGCCGCACAGAGGAGCACAGGACTTGGAATGTGAAAAGGAGATGGAGAGAGAAAGGTTTCAGGAAAAAAAGAGGCGGAAAGAGGAGTACATGAGGAAATTAGACCAGACACCAACAAGCCTGGTACAGCCACGCGGGGCCTCGAAGCAGCTGCCATTAGATGTAGATGAGGGAGTAAACAGATCCTGGGAGAGCATCAAAATAGCAGGGAATGCAGATAAGCGAGGGATCAGTGCTGTGCAGAGACAGGCAGGGCAGGGGCTTGGGAGAATTTGTGAGGCTGGAGCAGTAACTCACTGGGAAGAAATGAAAAAGAGACTGGGTCTCAAAGCACCGAGCAGGGAACTGGAGATCCCGCGATGGCGGCGGCAGCCTGCGGGGATCGGAGAGAAAGGCAGCTCACCGAGGCAGATCACAGCAGTGCATTCTTCATTCAGCGGAGTATTTCAAACCTGCCTGAACTTTCCAAGCTGAGAGACACAGCGGGAATTTATTTCAAAAAGACAGACTAAGAGCACCAAGCAAATTTTATTTTTTCATATATAAATAAGAAATATTAAGACAGACAAGACTGTACAAGCTATTCAGTTGCATCAGTACACTGGCACAAGAAGACTCAGCCCTCACTTACTCTATTCTACACCAGACTGTATCCTTTGAGGTCAGGATAGATGCTCCTGACTGACACCACCTCCACTGGCAAAAAAAATTCTGATCTTCTGTTTCTATGGGAAACCTACCAAATTCCACTCATGCACCAGATCTCTTCCCTGTCTTTCCAGCTAACAGAAGCAACTAGTAAAGCAAAGCAGGGCTGGGGTCGTGGCCACTCTCTGTTACCTATCTCAGGAAAACCTTTCTTGGGGGGATTCATTTAATAGGATTTATATGGTTTATAAACATTACCAAATAACTGCAATTCAGTGTGTTTCCTGAGAGGCACAGAAAAGGGCAGTATCCCAAGTCCCGCTACTTTCCTCAGATCCATTCACCAGTAAACCCGAGTTCATCAGCGCTCTCCTGGGCTCCAGGCAGGTAAATGCAAACTGACACCACAAACAGGTCCTTCAAATCAGTGGAGAAATCAGGGAGAGTCTGAGAGGTATTATAAAATGCCTCTTACATTTAGGAGTAGCCAGAAAATTTAAAAAAATAAAGAAGAGCGAAATCTCCAGGTAGGCTCCCACCTCTAATAGTCTTCACCAAAATCTGAGCGCTGTCAGGCTGGAAGCACCGAAGACAAGACAAACAAGTTTCCTCTTTTGGAGGTAACGCCTTTGGCAGCTGCTAATCCAGGTAAATGTTAAGTTTCTGTTTCCTGATTTTGTCTGCTTTTCTTTTGTAATAGTGTTTCTAATTCTGCAACTTTTGCTTTATTAGAATGAAAGTAATTTTCATTCTCATCTTGTCTAATATTTAAATGGGCTCACATGAATTTGCTGAAAATGGAGAATACTGCTTTCACACTCAAAGAAATCGGTGTTTTCAACAAATGCTTTAAGCCTCTATAATCCAGGACAAGTTGGGGCATCCCAGGCGTTTGGGAGCGGCTCTGACTAGCTGCAAAATCAGCTCCAGGGCTGCTACCATCAAGCTGCAGTCCAGGAGGAACCGTCCCAGGAGCTGTCTGTTATCTCTAGCACCGCTTCTCCCTCTCGAAACGGACAATCCGGGACTCCAGAAAACAACCAGACTGGCACGCAGTGCGGCTCATCTGTTTTTGGACCTGACGGACTGGTGCACGGACAGGACCGGCGTTGAAGAACATGTCCCAGTTCAAAGCAGACTGAGCCTAACCCAACGCCTGCTTAAGGTGACAGGTCAGCAGTCTGTAAAATAGCTGAAAGCGAAGCATACACCCTGAAATCCTCAGCTCAAACCCACGCCTTTACTCCGGGGCTAACCAGCATACTGGGAAAGCCTCTCAGCAGAAATTTAGCAATGAATAGTCAGGAGGGCGGCTTTAAGTTTCATCAGAAAGCTGGCACTACCTTCGCCCCGGGCTTCGCAGAGATCAGGGGTTGAAATGTAACCTGCAGGGAGGAATGACACTGACCCGATCCCAAAGTCGTCCCAGTTTCTACAGGCAACGGAGCCTCCCGCGGGTGCCAGGATCCCAGCGTGGCCACAAGCCCACATATTACCCACTCAAACAGGTCTGCCTGTAAACGTTTCACTAATCCTGAACCACAAAAAGGCTTAAAATATCTGTCAATCACACTGCCTCCCCGCTGTCCTCCCTGCAGCCCTTGCAGCCTTGCTGGGAGGATTGCTGTTGAGATCGCCGGCACAGAGCGCAGCGCTGGCAATATGCGGCGGAAAATTAAACCCCGGCCGTGGAGACAATAGCTATTGCAAAGTGTGTAATCAGCGGGAGATAGGATGAATGTTTGTAATTCCAAGCTGTAGAAAGCGTTTTTAAAATGCCTTTAGTCTCATCCATACTTTAATATTTTGCTGCCTAATAGTTGCATTTTATAGCTAGGCCATAATTTTATTGAGGTACAAACTTCTACTGTGTAACGTCAAGCTATGTGGTAAAGCCAAGTAAACATTTGTAGTAATTATATACCCAGGAGATTGCATAACATCATAGAATTAACAAGCAGCTCAGTAAATTATATATCACTTGATCTGCAATTGCTACATCTCCAGCAAAGAACTCAGCTTCATCTACAGCAACTCTGACACGACATGTCAGTGCGTGGTGCAAACCTGTCAGGCAGTTATTGTGCACTAATATTAGTTACCACCTTATCTCGCAATATTTCTTTTCAAAGAATTAAAGCGCAATTTCCTTGCACTTTCTTTTAAAGAGAAAACACAATCCCAAGTAGTAAAAAGAGGCAGTTTTCTCACGCCTTGTGATTTGCGCTAAAAATCGTTTCCATCCTTTACGTCACTACAGAGCAACCGTTCAAAGGGACTAGCTCGATACAAAGATGATAAGTCCTAATTCAAAATGGGTGTCTTGAAACATTTAAATGCTACATGGATAAGCTAAGCAGGGAGATGCAGCCTGCCTGCTGAGAGGAGCGGCGTGCCCAGCCAGCAGGAGCAAGGTTCTTGCTGGAGACATATGTTACTAAAGCGGTCGGTCTGGCACAAAGCTCATTAAGCGCCCTGACAATCTTTTGATAAAGCATAAGCCAAAAGCTACTGCCTCTCCGGTTGAAAACTTAAGGAACGAGAATGGTTCAAAAGATTTGCAATAAAGAAAATACAGATTTTTTTAAAATATCTCTTTATAGACTACTTCAGCGATGCCAAAGTTACCAGTCAAAGCGTTTACAAACCATCGACTCGATTAGGTATTTGAGCACAGCGATAAATTGCCAAAGCAGCTGCCGCATTTCAGCTCAGAGGTGAGTGCCCTTGAGTGTTTGCTAAAGTGACTTCCTACAAAATCTCTATCATTTGTCAGGCCACTACCTGAAAAGTGTCACACACTTAAAGAACTCGCAGATTCATCACCAGCTAATTCTGTTTTCTGAACAGCACAAAAAAAGGAGACAATGCTCAGGCATCAACTCCTTTCATATTTTACATGAGTTTTAAGGCAGACTATTTACTGCCTTACACATGTCCAAGCGAGGCAGCCTGAGCCCGCTGAACAGCGCTCCATGCGGAAGATGTTACTCCACTCCAACCCTTCCAGGGGTGAGCTGAGCCACAGCCTTTGCTTTGCACCATCTGACCTCTGCAAAGACTGGAGCAAAAAGATGGAGATGCAGCTGGGGACGCGGACAAGCTGTAACAACAGTGAGCTCCTTTCTGACATAAGAAATTATCTATTAATTTATTTAATTTTGCCGGCAAATTTGATCCTGCTTCTAATCCTTTTGGTTGCAGGAGCGCTGCACTGGAACTGCATCTCTGAACAGAATTTACCTTATCACTTGTGTATTGTTTTCTTTTACTAAATGAAATGATCAGGACACTACATGTCCTGATTTCGGCTGGGGTAGAGTTAATTTCCTTCCCAGTAGCTGGTACAGTGCTGTGGTTTGGATTTAGGATGAGAACAAGGTTGATAACACACCGATGTTTTAGCTGTTGCTGAGCAGTGCTTACACTAGTCAAGGACTTTTCAGCTCCCCGTGCTCTACCCACTGAGAAGGCTGGAGGGGCACAAGAA
This sequence comes from Pygoscelis adeliae, assembly GCF_000699105.1. NCBI lineage: Eukaryota > Metazoa > Chordata > Aves > Sphenisciformes > Spheniscidae > Pygoscelis > Pygoscelis adeliae. The sequence goes on from NW_008825411.1 coordinate 1,896,724, forward strand.
GCTGGGAGGGGGCACAGCCAGGACAGCTGACCCCAACTGGCCAAAGGGACATTCCATACCATGGGACGTCATGCTCAGT
>NW_008825411.1:1896848-1897425 GCF_000699105.1 Pygoscelis adeliae
CTCGGGGACTGGCTGGGCATCGGTCGGCAGGTGGTGAGCAACTGCATTGTGCATCACTTGCTTTGTATATTCTTTTATTATTATTTTTATTATTAATATTATATTTCTATTATTAAACTGTTTTTAATCTCAACCCACGAGTTTTATCACTTTTACTCTTCTGATTCTCTCCCCCATCCCACCGGGGGCGGGCGGGGAATGAGTGGCTGTGCGGTGCTCAGTTGCTGGCTGAGGTTAAACCACAACAGACTAATTTATACTGTGCAGACTCTAATACCACAGCCATCTGCCAAAAGGTGTACAAACCATCTATATCGTAACAGTCTATTAATATGTATTAAAAGTCACATTACAGTTGACATAAGCCATTTCTGTACATGAATATGAAAAATATGACTATTATATTTAAAACTTTCAACTAATCATGCACCACTGATTTTCTCACTCTGAGTTTATAATTCAAACCTTTAAATGTTTCATAGCAGCCTCACCAAACCAAGATTTCTGATGGCTGTACAGCCGAGACAGCCCATTACAGTAACAACAAAAAAAGAAAAAAGAAAACAAATAGGAACCT
>NW_008825411.1:1897477-1910629 GCF_000699105.1 Pygoscelis adeliae
ATCAAAATAAAAGTAAAAAAAAAAACTTAAGAAATAGTGTGCACCTGCTTCCTTCATTTTTCCTATTATATTGGTCATAGTGCAAGTATGGTGTATAACATAAATCTGTCCAAAAGGGCACGATGCCCAGCAGACAGAGCAGCTTTGAGGAATGACATACACAGAACAGACAGATGAGAGGTGAATTCTGTATAAGCCTATGACCATAACGGAGCTGGTCCTGGTAAAAGCTGTCTAGATATCAGATCCGATCCAGTTCACTAGCACAGCTTTGCCTTCTGCAAAGTGCAGGAAACGTTCCCTGATTCCTATTTCACTTGCAGTTTTAGGGCTTTTACTCAGCACTGCTTATTTAAAACCCTGGGACTCAACAGCCTGAAACCTCTGAGCCGCTGAAGCCCAGAGCAGGAGCACAAACTCCCAACTCTCTGCAGAAATGGTTCCCTCCAGGACACCAAGCCCTCCAGGCAGTTGACATGATTGAGACCAATATTTCAAGGGATTTGGATACTCTGTTCACATTAATACCATAAGCAATCTGTGTGCCCAACCTCTAGGGGTAATTTGAAAATCCCAGAGTGGGTTTTTGGTTTCCTATTTTTGGTTTGCGTATTCTCCCCGAGCACTGAGGAAGCAGATCCACTCATGAAAGCATTTATCAGACTTGCTGAGCTGTCTTTTTCCCATCCCTGAGCTACCTTGTGTGAATGTTAATGACAGTCATTATACAGTTTATCATCTATTAAATGCTTACCCTCATTCCCACACACACCCCCAACGAAAAAAAAAAAAATTAAAACAGGTCAGGAGAGAAAATGAAGAACACAGGCCCCAAACTGGAAGCCATTTGATAAAGAATTATTTCCAGAGATTCAGATCCCCACCCCACTTGGCCACACTCCTCATTTCCAAATTATTCCAACCACCTCTTCATATAACTGTCTTCAAAAGCAATGCTAAGAGAGAGTGTGGTGCTCTTCCCCATTAGGTAGGTGGAAAGCTGAGAGACGAAGCAGATTTTTTTTGTGAGCAAATACACAGCTCAGTAAGGGTACGAGGGTTTCAGGTAGGCATAGTATCTCAAGTTGTTCTGTATTCTTCCTGGCGTGTGCGCAGGCTCCTGGAGCTCTCCACTGCATCAAGCATGCACACGCAGGTCTATATGCATGAATGTATGTAGGTATATATGCATGAACGTGAAAAAGAGGTGGACAGCAACAAACTCGTTCACTTGTCCTTACCAGAAAGATTTTATTTCTGTTGTCAAAAGCAGTGAGACAAGAGCATTGCTATTCATTGCTGCCTAGTCTGCACCCTCTCGCAATCAGCAACTCTTCTAAGGTAAGGTGACAACACCTAAACCAAGGAAAGTCCATATATTTAAGCTAGAAGAGCTGCCATAAGCACCTCTCTTGATTCACAGGCCATAGCATGCTCAAACGGGAACACGGCTCTCACAGAAATCGTACCTTTTCCTTCAGCATCCCTCTCTAAAGGAAGATTTCCTCGAAAAGTGATGTGCAGGAGAGTTTCTACTTTGAGTTTACCTTCTTGCCTCTTCCAGGCCTTTCTGTGATTAGCAATGCCCTCTGCAGCACGAGCGCAGACCTTTTAAACTGCTTGTCCTGATAAGAGAATATTCCACTATTTTCACCTCATCTCAACAGATCCATGGGTTCTCAGGGATTTTGGTAAAACCAGAAAGAACCAAGTGCATTTTGGTGAAAATCATAAGCCATTAAAAAAGACATACACACAAATGAACAGGGAACTTTCCTCAGAGTAATTCTGTATTGATTTGACATACAGAAACCCTCTGTATGTAATAGTGAGCTCTGAAGAAGAAAAATCTCTCAAGCGTTTTTCCACCCCGTGTGTGCTGGCAGAGCCACGGGCTGACTGTGGCTCCCCCCGCGCCTCCCCCGCCAGATCCAGCAAGCGCTGGAATACAAATCTGAGCGACCCCTGTTCAAAATCCACTGATAAAAAGACTTCCACATTTGAATTTTGTAGCATGCACAAAAACAGCCCCTGGGGCCCTGAAACTGCTCTCAATCCAAGCATCTTAAAAGCAGGAGAGATAAGCACCTCGACCTCAAAGGAAACATTCTTTGTTTCTCTCCTTTTTGTAATGTTGACTCTGATAAATCTGCCTCCTATTTTAATTATCTCAACAAGATCTTCTAGGAGGACCTGCTTCCTGGTTTAGAGCTGCTTCAAAATCTAATGTAGATGATTAAGTAAATGATACAAGTAATTAAAAGATTCTATTAATCTAATTACCATTTAAGTCTTATTCTTCATAGTATATATCCAAATCTCGGTATCTTATTCTATAGTATTCAACTAATATTTCTAAGCATGTAAGCCCATGACAGATTAAAGATATGAAAAAAACACTTATCTTTGTCTGATGTTTACATATCTGCAAGTCTGTAATTTTAGAATAAATCAGCTTGAATGACAGTCATACAACAGGAGCAATCTGCTGCTCATAGGGTTTACTCCTCCCAAGACCTGAACTTTCTTCTAACACTGACTTGACGTGAAGATGACCTTAAGTCCAGATGATGGAGCTTTAGAGGTCAGAGCATTTAAAAAGAGAGTGACAGTGAGTTTTGCAAACAATATACAGTTGTGGTGTGAGTTGGTGCAAACAACATACCCATTACAGGAGCAAACTACAGCAAAAACCCAGATGACATGAAACACAACACAAAATATCTGGTGCCTCAAAGCAGAATTTCAATGAAAGCAAAAACCTGTGAGTCTCTGGATTCTCTCACGAGTCCTAATTTTTATCCTGGCCTTTCTTCAGGAGTCACTGAATAAAGCACTAACCATTGGAATCTAAAATGCTGCACATAAAATATTGCATTTAGATCTGAAAGGTGAATTGGGAAAAGAGATGAGGGCGACAGAAACAGGTTTTTCTAAGGACTTGGAGGACTGCCATGTTTTCAAGACTGAAATATATTCATTGCTATGAATCTATGAAGTTAAAATTACCTGGAAAACTAATGCATGTGTAAGAGTCCAGACTATAAAATAAAGATGCTTCCTTCCCATCTACTCTCTATTCCAAGATAATCTTGTGTAGTTTGTGCCCTGCTTCCTTTGGTGACCTAGTACCTACTAAATTTTCCAAAGTGGTTCATACGTTATTGCATGCAGCCAACTCAATCTCTCATTTTCTACCCAGGTCGCTTTGGTCCGCCTAGGCTAACATTACACCCGGTTTAGTACAACCAAAGCTCTTTAGCTCTTTCTTCAGGCTCCCTGACCTCTCACTCTTGCCATTTCAGATGGGCAATAACCATTTTGATCTGTAATGCCACAGATGATTTGGGAGAATTCACTTACATCTCAAAATAAAATAAAATAAAACAAAAATATCTGCAGCTGTAGCTATGATATGAAAAGGGCAGAGGGCTGGAAAGGGAAAGATCAGGAAAGATGAAACAGGTGATTTCCTCCTGTAATATAACAGACATTGCCCTTAGCAAAAAATGCAGTCCAGTAAGGAAATCAAACATCCTATTACCGCATTCAGGATTTATGAATAAAATTCATGGCAAAATTGTAATCATCCAGCTTTTTGCAGTGTTAGTTGAAGCAATTTATAGGACTGAAATACTGCAAGAAAACTAATTTAAAACAGACATGTGCTGAAGAACCTTTGGAGAAATAGCTGGAGTAATCAAGAGACATGACTTTATAAATTCAGCATGAGCACTCTCTCTTTAAAGTATTCAGTTCATACACCTAAAGGAGCTCCTTCATGCAGACTTGCTTTTCTTTCATTTAAGACTTCAGATGTCACAGCCAGTCCGGGCAACCCTGACAGAAATAGCATACCAGCTGCAAAAGTCTCCTATCCGCTGCCGTGGACCAGAATTGCACCAGAGGCACTTGATATTGCACTGGTAGAGCTGGGGCGCTGGTCACGCACCCCGACATCGCCTGTGCTCACTGCTGGCGCCAGGTCACTCTGTTGCTTTGTCACATGAAGCAGCAGTAGCAAAGCAACACCCTCTGAATTCTCAAAAATAATAATAATAATAAAAAAATCAATCCCTTTTGAATGTATTTCATTGCAGATATTAATGTTCTTGTCCCCAAATGATTGTAAAAACGTAGATAACATGTAGGAAATACGTTCAACATCTTTTGAATCACAAAACATAAGCTGATGTTGAAGTACATTACAGAAATCCTTGTATCAGGAGGTAGACTTGCATTTATCACTAGGATGCCTCCAGATAGATAGGTAATAATGTGATTAATTTTAATCTATCAGAATAATGTTTAAATATTAACAACATTCATCCCCAAGTTCATTTAAATTATTAACACTGGATTATCTATTAATTGATTGTATTATTTTTTCATCAAGTGCGCTGGAGTCTCTCTCTAGGACTATTGCTATTCCAGCTCCTTCCTACCACGCTGAAATCACCCATGGCCCTGCTCACGGTAGCAAACACAACACATAGTAATGAGAAATCAGCATTTGTATCTCATCTGCGTCAGAAATTTGGAATTCAGAGGAAGTCTGTATGAAAAGAAAATATCTTTCATTCTAAGATTGTATCACTAGTGACAACTTAATTTTACTACTCGGCATACTACTGCATACAGACAAAATCCAGTCCATCAGAGAATAGCAATCACCTCACCAGGTAAGTGTCTGCTGTATTGCAGATCTGTCGCTGTACAAACTTAACAGTTAGTTTGCTTTTCTTGGTAGCAAAATATTTAATCGTACAGAAAGCAAATTGTGCAGTTTCTTTCAGGGGAAATCATGTATCTGATAAAGAATTCTCTTTAACCTGGACGTGAGTAACTTATTACTAGCAAATGCCCAGATGCAATATAGCATAAAACCATAACATCGCACTATACGTGTCATTATAGCTTCAGTGCAATGAACTGCACTTAGATTATTAAAATGAAACAGTTATTTTCGCAGGATCTTGTGATCATTGCATTCAGCAATCCAAAAGAGATGAACCACAAAGGGCAATGAGCAATTTCATGGTATTAAGGACAGCGATGGCAGGGCAGCAGCCTGCTCACTCAGCATCAGGGACTGTGCTGATGCCAGGCAGAGACCAGGACGCGTAAGCAGGACCTGCACTGAGCACTCACTGGTAGCTCTAGTTTTAGGAGGATAGCAAAGGTGCCATTGTGCTCTAGCACCTGCAAACTCAGTCCCCAGATCCACAGGACGCAACTTGTATGACAAGAAGCTTGAATTACAGGCCCACTTATCCCATTATTCATAATTACTGGCTATTCATAATAAATAAAATCAACTTCTGTAGCTTTCCCCCATCTTAAACCCCCGTTTTCAATACTGATTTTCACATTGCTGCTTATCTTCATCAGCAGAACTAAGACTACACTTACAGGGACATACAATTACTTACAAAACCAATGATTATGGTATTTCAGTGTTAACTAGCAGGGCTTAGTTATGACTGGGTTCTGAGTAAGACTAAGGCACAAAGACGACTTCATATATGTGTCTGCAGATTCTGCTCCTACTCTATGGAAACACGCCACAAAAATGCATACGGCATTCAAACGCAATTTTTATGTAAATTACTTGGTATTAAAGGACAATGGGCAGTCAATGTTTTCAGCACACTCGCTTAGAAACGAACATGAACACATCGTATCGGAACAACATCAAATCCGAAGTGAGAATTTGGGATAGAAAGTAGTTGCACGAAAGCTGGCTTGGAAGGATGAAGGAACGAGATAACCATCCAGACACAAAAAAGGGCTGTAAAGGTGAAAGGGAGGACGCAAGTAGCTTTAAGAAAGAAACTGCAAAGCTGGTCCCTCTCACCTCGGCTACTGTTGTCACATTATGAACGTGGCATTCCCCTTACAGCTCCCCAGCCAGCACAACGCCGTACGGCAAATCCCTCTGGGACACTATGTGCACACGAACGGCCCAATGCTTCTCTTTCCCCCATCTACCACGGCCATTCTTCTATATATCACACATTTGAAACATACTGAAAAAGCAGGTATTGAGGACTGGTCCAGCTTTAGGAAGAGGTTCGCCCAAAGCCAAAGTGCATGCCAGAAGTCAGATAACGTTCATGATGCATACGAGTAGCCATCCACCAGGACACACGATGACATGTGGTACAGCTGGGAGCTGCTGAGGAATGAAGTGGGCCAGAAGCAATGCTCAGATGACCTTTACGCTCGTAAATTAAAATGGTACAAGTAGAGAGTGGAGAGAAGACTTTTTGAGTTACAGCATATTAAAAGCTTGCTGACATTGAAGTCATAAGAAATAATGAATATTTAACTTCCAGTTCATATTAAAAAACCTATTAATGTTTTACTTTGTCATCCATAATGAAACAAGAAATTAGGCTAGTGATTCCTAATGATATATATAGTGCAATAGCAAAATTGCTGGACCTAAACGAATGCCCTCCTTAGTAAGGACAGGCAGGAGCGGGCAGCTGAGGTCCACGCCAGTCTGCATTTCGACTCTACCAGCTCCACACACAAACCAGCGCTTCTCCTGCACCCAGTGAAATGCCTGTGAGGGCAGAACGTGAGCTCAGAAAAGGATGATGTGGATTACAAATCTCAAATGTGACCTTGTCACTGCGGTCCTTTGCTTTCCCAAATCACTGTGGTGCTTTTAATTAAGGAGATGGTCTTGGACTGGAGACAGAAATTCAGTTCCCAACTCTGGCAGACTTTATGTGTGATCTTACTGAACCTTTCTGTGTGCAGCCACAACGTACATTCTTCTTCCACCTTTTGTAGACTTCTGTTTATACCAGAAGTTTCTCAGGATGGGACACGTGTGCAATGAGTATGCTCCCTGGACTTCCTATAGGATACACAGGTCTATTCTAATAACAATACATTAAATCACGGCCTGAAAGTAATATTTAAGCCTTATTTTGAGGTGCATTTGTTCCAGATTTGCCACAAAATCCAGGCCTTTAATTACAAACGAAAGGATGCCTAAATCAGCCCTGTACCAGCTCATAAACATTACACGGAGGTTTAACAGAAGAATTGATAATGCCTGTGATCCTATAAAAATGATGAATTAAAGTGCACAAAACCCAAGTATTACGAATAAGTACCCGGGATAAGCAGCAAGGTGAATTTATTGGAATTCAACACTTTCTAAGAGCTGACCGGGGAACACCGCCTGCTCCTGCACAGCACTGTGAGCCCACAGCTTCCACAGTCAGCGGGCTTTCCAGTGCAGACTGAACGACACCAGGAAACCAGGATATAAGCGAAGACTGCCACTTGGGTTCCTGACACCCACTGCTGCTATAAAAACCAGGGAACTGGAGAGACTTGGGGCATACAGAGGAGCTCCGGTCACGGCTCCAGTCTGGAGGCGACTGGCAGGAGCTAGAAGCCACGTGCAATAAAACACAAGTGAGATAAAATCCAGTATTTTCCTTTCTGGAGGAATCAGTGCCAATGACAAAAAACTAAGTTCTCCAGCGATTCCTTCCTCCTACTTCCCCACACAGTCTAACAGACATGATAAGGTCACACTGATAGCACCAATACCCGACCCAGTGCAACCTCCCACCTCCATGGCAGAACTCCTCGCCCCTCTCCGCCTCCTCACAGCTTCACCGAGTTCACCCTGCCAAAGGGAGAAAAATACTCACTATTTCTTACCCCTTTGGCGCTTTTCCCTCTTCTTCTCATTCCACCAGGACCCAGGCAACAAAAATGATGTGCCGCTGGAGAATGATCCTGACTTGCTGAAAATCCAGGGCTGTGTGGATAAGCAAGCCTGGGGGACATGTCTGAATTTCAGATTATAACAATTTTATTAACTTGGGTTCAGCTAATAGAGGTTTTACTACGGCGCACTTCCCCGCTATACTTCACATTCATTTATTACATGACAGGACCTACGAGTGCAGACCTACTTTGCATATACTATTACTTATCAAGAGCATTTAGTAATAAGACCCTCTGGAGAGTGTATTATGAAAGATTACGGACTAATTTGGCCAAAGACATCCCTGGAGAATACTAGTGCTTCGGTGCAGAAGACAGACATGATTGCTGCTAGAGCCAAAGATAAAAGAGTTGAGGAAGACTAGTGAAAGGGTTAAAGCTTTCTGCTCTGGATTCTCTACAGACTAAACTGGTCACTAATCCCTAATAATTTAATTTATTTGCATGAACGTACTAGTAAGTCAATATTTGCTGTATCCTATTGCACAAAACAGTCTGAAATGTTTCTTCTGAATCTGGTTCAATTTCATTTCTTAATGCTAAAACACCTTTATTTCATAATATACCAGTAGCCTAATTAATATTTCATGCTTATTACTTAGGCTCAGTCTCACAATAATCAATTCCAAAAAACAGCTTTCACAGGACTCTGGTTAGGGTGCTTAAACTTCCTTTTTGATATATGTAGTGCACCTCTGATTTGCAATGGATTTACATCAAGCTGATTTGTTTCTATTATCATACATGGACCTTTACCGTAAATTAAAGAAGAAAAATAAGTGTATCTTTGTCTCTACAAATGCGGTGTTTATTTCCTCTCCATCTTCTCATGTTTTTCCTCTGCACTTTATGCCTACAAGGCATAAAATACAGAGCCATTTTCAAACACAAAGTTTCTGAATTTAATCTAAATTAAGACCCATGTCCAATTTGATAACAAATCACTGGAATGTAAGTATTCACACTTGCTAAATGCAGCATGATTGTAATTACATACCTAAAAATCATAATGTGATAGTGTTAACTGATGCTTTGTAACAAATTTTTCTACCATTCTATACACAGAATACATCCGATATGTCTATATGCGATTGCTCTGTTTGGCCTTAGGCTAGAAATTAAAGGCAAATCTTTCAAACTATTTCTTCCCGTTATAAATGTTTCTACCGGGAAAACTGAACACTTTCTTTCTCATTTGAAGATCTTTGAATTCAAGCCATAGAGCTAATAAACATGTCTTGAACTCACTTATTTTCTGGAAATACCAATTTGGTTTGTACTGCAACACACATCACCGTGTGACTCTTGACTTTGGGAAGTGAAGTTGGTAAACTTCAAAGGACTCTTCTATAGCAAGAATCATCAAACAGCCAATTTTTTTTCCTAGTCCTTTTCCATAGCCTTTCCAGCTGCAGTTGAGGAAGAAAACTATGGTTGGAAATGTGTCATTCATATTCCCAAGCACTCTGATAAAGCTGGATAAAACAAAAATATATTCTGATTTATTTCCAAGTCTAAGATTGAATTAAATCACCTTTCTGGAGTCCAGGAGCATCCTTCGAACTTTCCCTTCTGGGGAAGAGTTGGCCACCAGTGTGTCCTCCTTTTACAGGAATCAACTCTGAAAATTAGGCAAAGCTTTCCATACTGCTAGAGCAAATCTGGGGCATATTTTCCACTAGGACAAACTCGCAGAGCCTGTGAAAGCCAACAGGGCCTGTGCACACCCGTGGAGAGCCCAAAACCCTCTGAGAGCATGTGGCGAGGTGCAATGGCACAGCAACGGCACCGGCTGGATCGGCCGCTTCAAAGGCAGTGCCCTGGCGAGGGGCTGGGGAACCCTGTACTGCTGATAATTAACATCCAGCTCTTCTCTGCAGCAGGAGGATCCCTGCTGATTTTACTGCCAAAAGATGCAGTATTTTTAATATTCAACAGCCACGGGGGGGGGGGGGGAGAGGGAGGGGAGGGAGAAAAAAAAGGACTGTTAAATTCATAAGTTTCTGTGCCTAAAGGGGATCAACTTCACTCTAAAAATATCCCAGTTTGGACACGTTATGGACAGAGCTCTCATAACTCGGGTGTCAGCTCAGACAGCCAAGCTGAATATACACAAATACCTCACCCAACACACATAATTGCCTTTTCTTTAGCAAGGCAGCCAGCAGCTCTGCTGGCATACTGTGGAAAGAATTGAGAAGATCTCACCTAACCGTAGCTTTTTCTGTATAGCTACATATTCAATTGACTCTGTGCACAGCTTACAGTGAGGGGGTGAGTGAACCTGTGGGTTCAGTCACTGTTTCCATCAAATATGGTTTTTTTGCAAATGCAAAAGCCTGTACAATGAGGCTTAAAGCTTGCTCTCTGGAAGCAGCACTACAAAAAATCCTAATCGCACCAACGCTCATGGAAAATAAGGTGAATTATTTTAGAAAAATCAAATTAATAGTCATCGAAATCCCCCCCCTCGTCTTTCGGTGTTTTTTGCTTAGCAATAGGCCTGACCTGGCCTTCCACAGATAAATGGAAAGAAATCATTGATCCAATGGCACAAAAATATCTCCATTAATATGAAAACCTAAATATGCCAGTATGGAGCATTTTGAAGATAATTTTATCTGACTGAAACTTGTTATCCAAATGGAGAAATGTCAGCAGTGTATTAAGCAGACAGGAAAGCTGGAAGACTCATTAAACCACATTTAAACTACGAGAACATGCAAAATTGAATATTTTCCAGGATCGTTAAAATAAAACTTAATTACAGAATTCAGGTTTATCTGTGTCATCCAGTGTCACAATACTTCAAGATAGATGATGAGGGAAAAAGGCAAAAAGTCCCCAACAACTGCATTTAGCGCCACAGCAGTATCTGCATTATTCATCACCAGTTGTGCAATGACAGATCCAAAATAATTACTATTACTCACATTAAGTTATGCAATTCCCCACCTAAAAGAGGAGCCATAAAGAAATGCAAACTAATTATAAGCCAGCCACATGCTCTGCTGCTGATACATAGCCACCTCAGGCCAACGCTGCCACCCTGGTGCCTATGCTGGTTGGAAAGCTACAGCAGACCAAACCTCCAGCTTTCAGTAAGGAGGAAGACCCAAGCTCATTAATACCATATAGTGTCAAAAAATGCAGCTATCAAGACAGAAAAGTAAACAGATTAAAAATTCAGGCGTGTACCTTACAGCTTAGTCAAACCTCTGATCTTACATTTAAAAAAAAAAGAAAAAAGAAAAAAAGAAATTCAAATGTCTGTCTTCTTTAATAGTCAAACCTCAAGAACACAGCATCTACCTTAGAATAAGAAAATTCACCACCATAAATGTCTCTTTTCCTTCTAAAGACAACCAACGTGTACCCATTCCCACCAGTTAATGTATACATCCAACACAGCAGAACAGCGCTGGTCACCAAAATGAGCGGCACGGGACACGTGGGAGTCCTGCATCGCTCCAGGGAAACCCCAGGGCAGGCAAAAACTCTCACTAAACCCCTAGATTACCCAACATCATTCGGCAGGGCCACATTCAGACCCCAGAGCAAGAACAGCCTCGCCATAACCCTGCCTTTTCACAAAGGCTGAGAGAAGGAGATAGAGGAAGAAATCTGATAGAGGTTTGGGAGGTTTATCCAGCAGGTGAACAGGGGAAGGCTCAAGATGGGTCTATGAGAGCTGCATAGTGCAGCTCACAGGACACAGAAATTCACGTCAAGAGCTAAGAAATAGTATATATGTTCTGAGGGTTTGGTTGCTTTCCCCTCTGCCTTACAGAGTATAATTTTTTTCCTGCTAATTTTCCTTCAGCTGTCACAGACATGAAAATTTACTCACATCTTACCAGCAAGACAGATTCCTGTTTCATCTTGAGATACAAGCCCTGAAGCATTATTGAATGGGTTTTCCTGGAGAAAGAATTTACCTGAGGCAAAATTGCTCTGCTTGTACTTCGTAAAGGAAAATATTGGTTTACCACTGCAAAACACACACCTGTGGAACATACACAGACATGCTCCACATAAAGACCTGGATTTCAGGGTGGAGACTGACAAGAATACAAAACACTTCAACAGAGGCAAAGGAATCAGTACCTAAAATTAAAATTGATTCCATGACTGGTAAATAGAATATTCCCCTTCTTTCCCAAACTCAGGGCAAATAATGCCATTATACAAAGTTTGTAGAACAAATCACAGCATTTCTTCTATTCAATCGCACCTAACAGCAGATAGCAAGAAAACTTATACTATTTTCCACACAGTTTCATACACGAGTAACGTGTATCGACACTCACAGCAACATGTATAATATTCATCGACATACATGTCCATTTTCCCCAGCACGTCCTCTTATAGCAACCCAAGTATGTGCTGGGATGTACTCAAGGATTTTGTCCCTCTGCCTCAGATCAGATGAAGTGAGAACTTTATTTGTACCGGCTGCCACAGAACACGCTAGAGAAGAAGAGAGTTCATCCAAACGTGTTGGGATTTAGATGACGGTATGTCAACCTGAATTCCTATTTTGATGTTTATGAGAAAATAAATGTTCTTGTTTCTTTTCAGGTGCATTTAGTTCTGTTCATTTTTTCTGCCCTCCCCAGTTTCAACCATTGTTAAGCAATGGATTACTTTCCCTCCTCATCCTTCCTTCTCCCTTCCGCCTGTCCCACGTAAACTTCTTAACATGAGATTTTTCCAGTAATAGGAATAAAATATGTATATTTTATTTAAGTTCCTTTATTCGGAGCTTTCATGACAACATAGAGCGGTCCCATTAAGTATGGTATCTCTACAAGCACCTCGGTCTGAAAAGATAACTGACATTTACTTTTACTTACTGTCCATATAAAGCCAAAAGATAGAATGACTACTAAGGTAACATGAAAGTTAGCAAGAGATTCACGTTGACCTCAGCAGTCATGGAGGATCCCCCCTCCATAAGGAATTGCACAGTTCTGATGAATCTTCAAAAACTAGAAGCACATATAACTGGATTCTTCCTATTTTTCTCTCAAGGTTCAAAGAAGAAAAATGAATAATTGAACACAGGAAGCAAATATGTACCAGTGCACCCAACCAAATAGAAAAATTCAGTAAAGGTTGCTCAAATGTGGATCAGAAACTATGAGAAATAACCATGAAAGACACTGCCTCGATGCACAGCTCTCTGTTTATTGAGAAGACAGAAAGAAGCTGGTTCCACTCAGAAGGAGGCAAAAAAGGCTGTCAGTCTGTGCAGGTTTTGGCTGGGGTAGAGTTAATTTTCTTCACAGTAGCTAGTGTGGGGCTGTGTTTTGGATTTGTGCTGAAAACAGTGTTGATAACACAGGGATGTTTTAGCTAATGCTGAGCAGCGCTGACACAGAGTCAAGG
>NW_008825411.1:1910880-1929940 GCF_000699105.1 Pygoscelis adeliae
TGAATTCCTTGTTCTGCTTTGCTTGTGTGCGCGGCTTTTGCTTTACCTGTTAAACTGTCTTTATCTCAGCCCACGAGTTTTCTCACTTTTACTCTTCCAATTCTTTCCCCCATCCCACCAGGGGGGAGCGAGCGAGCGGCTGGGTGGGGCTGAGCTGCTGGCTCAGCCATGTGTTAAACCATGACACAGTCAAAACCTGGCATGTACCAAAGCAGATAAACACGGAGCTCGTTAGGCATGAGCGCCTGCACGTTCCTGGCGGCTTTACCTACCCGTGCCAGCTGTGACTGTTCAATGTTGCAAATGGTTGTAGTAGGATACTCTAAAAAATCTGATAAATGCTTAAAAGGACATGCTTTTCAGCAGATGAAGTTAGTGTCTTCTGGAAGGTAGGTTCCTACAGAGCACCTGAATTTATGTTCTTCAAAACTGAAGCACTCCGTACCAGAAATATACTTTGTAAAGAAAAACAACTGGCAAAAATCAAATTCCTGTATGACCAAGAAGACAGAAATGTTAAAAGGAATTATTCCAGTAAAGGTTATTTTGTATGTATTTTAACAAGCAAAAAGCACTGGTCACTTGAGAATAAACTCAGGTGTCTCAGCTTTGCACGAGCTCAACATTTGTCACTTCAACTCTGCCCCATCAGCATGTTGAGCTGTGCAGAGACGTCAGGCGTAGCTGTGCCCTAGGAGCCTGCTGCTGGCCCGGCAACAGCAGTGAGAGATTGAGAAAGCAGGTTTTATTGAGCGAGAGAGAGAAGAAAAAGAAAGAAAACCAAACCAAAATGAAAAAGCCCCCAAAACATCTGGGCTAAGATAGAAATTCAGAAATACTGACTTAATAGAAGAAAACCCTGATCTTTTACCAAGATGTGCTTTAAGCAAGGCTCTGTGATACAAAATAGCAAAGAGAGCAAAGGAAGATGGAGAGACAAAGATAGATACAAAATACCGCCTACAGTCCATGCATCAACAGGTTGCAAACATTTCAAAGTGGTCTGATACATCACCGCGATGCCCAAGCCCTGCCTCACACACCATAAGCAGCGCGCTGGGACACGAAGACAATATTTCACACATGCTCCTTTCTGGTGACCCCAATGGTTAACCAGCCATCTGACACCCAAAACCTGCTTTAGATCAGCTTTTAATCAACTCAGGAATTTCAAACCTTCTTAGGGGTAGCCTCGGTGCTCCTCCTCCTCCTCACTGCTCAGGATGGCTGTAGGTGCCTCTCTTGGCCCCCCGTCCCTCTTCCAGTTGATGCCACTTCCCTTCCTCCCGCCTCACCAGGACCTCAGCAACGGGCTGCTGCTGCAGCACTGGCTCTGCAACACAGAGGAGCTTCTACAAGAAATCATGACTGTTTCAGAGAATTTAACCTGAAATGCTCTGCAGATGCAATGAATGGCCATTTAAGTAGTGAGTCATCTTTCCTCAGATCCTTTTAAGGAACTTAGCTGGCACATTTTCAAGGCATATTTCTTCATACTTTGCTTTGCAATTTGCAGGGTGATACATCCCAGAGCTGGAAATATGGATCATATGGCAGCAGAACCACATTTGTCAAGGGGAGAGCATTTAGCACTATATTTTCCTATATGCGGTACTTGCAAAGCCTGATCTCAAAATATCTGGGTTTGTCCTTCTGCCCTTTATTCAATGAACTCTTCTTTTACAAGAAGTCAGCTGAACTTGAACAAGAAAGATTTTAAATTCTATCTTCCATTACAGCTGAGCAAATTATATTTTAAATATTTTTAAAATGTATTCCCAAACTCAGCTCGTTTCTGTCTTTGACTGTCATAGCAATCTCAAGCTTTTCCAAAGCTTTTCTTCTTTGTTTTTTGCAGTTACCATTATTCTATCACCTACATCTGCACTCCCTTTCTAGGAGGGTTTCTGTTAAGATCAGCTTCAAACTGGGACTGTTGGCCCATCAATATATTTTACACAGCCTTTATACTGAAAGTACCAGGAGGCTCTGTGTAGCGTGTAAGTAACTAAAACTACTCAAGTATGATCACTTCCAACAAGTACGTACTAAGGCCGTGCTGGCCTCTAACAGAGTTTCTCTTAGACCAATATGAAAGGACCTTCTACAGGTGCGTTTTTCTACACTGTATATATCCAGGCTGCAAATCTGTATTACAGAGGCGAACAGGTTCCTTTCAGGGAGATGTCAGGACTCACCAGAAGACCCTCTACCAATTTATGAGATGTGACACCTTTTCTTTTTAATTAAATTTTCAAGCAGTGAATTATTTTTTATTACTCTAAGTTCTCTAGCGGGTGTCAGTGTGCACCTGCCTTTAATACGTCAACAAATTGCTGTCTCTCGGCAACCGACTGTTGAGATAATGCCTGTTAGTATTTTTAGGTCTCTCTTCCAACAGGCAACGGAGACAGGTTACAGATGGGTGAAAGTGGCAGACTTCAAGACAGAAAAAAACCAACTGAGTCAGAGAAAGCTGACAACTTGTCTAAAACCAGGGATTTTATTACTGGAAATAGGAAGAAAAGAGCTTTGCTCTCGTGTCTTGGTCTAAAACAAGTAAATTATGTTACCTAATGCATCCAGATCACTAATTTGGACAACTCAGCAGGGAACTGAACAACCACCTACATAGAAACAGTCAAAAAATAACAATTCATAATCATTTATTAAGCTATATCCTTATGTTATGATTACTTGTTGTCAATTAAATGACATATGATGACTAGTCCTGGAAGTCTGACAAGATTAATACCAAAATAATATTCTTATACATACACACAGTGACGGTGCAGTGATTAACACCTCGTTAGTCCATAAAGAGCAGAGTGCGAACCTGTGCTTTGGATGTCAGAGCTCACTACCTGGTAATATAGAATACAGTATTTATTCTATCTCATATATCTATACAAAATAGAAATATATATGATATCCATATATGATCTGTAAAGGACACAACTCACATTAAGAAGATGAATCAATGGCATTAATTAGATATTTTATGACTGAAAATTTTTTATTCTTTGCAGATCTACCAGTCTGCAGTAAAACACTCTCTTACCCTTTCTCACACACAGAGAAAAAAATCCCAAATAAACCCAATTCCTTTAACCTTTCATCTAAAATATTATTCTCTACTTCTTACTGTTTTCACAGAAACATGATCCTTTTTTTTACATATTTCTCATCAAGTGATGGCACAACATTCATTTGCTGCCTCATGGAACAATGATCCTCTCATCACCAGCATCTGGACTACGGCTATTGACTACTATGATATCCAGCACGGCACTTTTCCATCAGACACAGCATTAAATGACAGGTCACTTGATTTGCAAGTGTGAGAATGACTTTGAACAGAAAATGGAGCGAAGAGAAACTGAAGCTCAAGTTAATCCAAATACCGAGCAACCTTTTCTCACTGATTTTTAATACTTACTACAAGAAGGAAAAACAAACTTGCAGGTCTGGACATCGCCAGCAAACCACAGGGAGTCCAAAGGCTACAGCTCACGATGGGAACTTCAAAAAATATGTCAAAAGCATTAGCAGTTTAGAGAGAAACGAATGACTATTTTTGTATTCAAGCCCATTTGCTAAAGAAAGCGTTTAATAATGAGTGGCATCAAGAGCTGGCCTCAGTTTTTCTTAGTTGCAAAGCAAGCAACCAGCAAAAAGTTTTGCAAGTGCTTTCTTAATATCGCTGTTTCAGCGCTTCCACCAGTGCCTTGACAACACTAACGTACTGAAACCTTTGATAAAGCCACTGCTTCCCAAAATGCTGTTTTAAAAAGTAAAACGCCTCAATTATCATCTTGAGAACATCAGGGCAAAATTGTCATTTACTCAGTGGATGCCAGGTTGGGTTTTCAGAGTCTTACCGAAAAATGCTCAACTATCCAACGTGCCCCCCCCCAACCCCCAGCTCTCCTCCAGCTCCCCCCAAAGGAAAGTGCATCGCTCCCCATCAGTGGGGGCTGACTCCATCCTCCCCCACCGGCCCTGGGGACAGGACAGGAGCACCCCAGGGGTGTTGGGGGACCCTGCGCACACACACCCCCACCCCCAGGAATTCACCCACCACACTTGCATAACAAAACTCAAGCGTAAGCCCTTCAGAGAGAAATGAAAATCCTGTGTAATGAGCAGGGTTTTGGCAAAAACTGTGCATCTTTATTTGGGGGATAAAGGTTATAATGTTGAAACAGATTGGTTTGATGAGAACTACTTTTTTTTCTTGGCAAAGGAAAAAATGCTATTTTCTGGGACAGCTTGTTGAGGGAATGAGGCTTTTTACACTTGTGCAACCTCTCCCATCTATCCAAACCCCTCAATCGCTGGTGAATGGGGAAGTTTAAAGGAAAGAAACTTAAACTAGTGACTCCACTGAGAAAAAGGACATTGTAAATTCTGTTTGAGATCAGCGGACTGGCAAATTTCAATGTATTTACTGGCAAGCCGGTCAGCCTGTACATAACATAGGCTGTGAGTAACCCAGTATTATATCCTGCCTGCTGGGGAAGACAGAAAATGCATGAGCACTGCCCTGTGCAGAGCAATTTGGAATGCAAGTCAGTAGGAAATCACGTCAGGCTTTTAGGTTCACAGGTTACAGAATATCTTGTTTAGTAAGAAAGGCTCAATTTTTAATTACCCGGAGAGAATTACTTTCACTGTTATTTTGTGCTGTATGAGTATTATTAACTTCTTACATAAATCTGAATTGTAGAAATGTAAACCAAAGTTGGTTAATGAAAACAACCACCCTGTAGGGACACAGCAGTTCAACAGACGATCAAAAAGACCTTTTGCATCATTAATCTGCATGATTTCATGATACTGCCTTCGAAGGAATTAAGAAAAAAAAAGTGTTTCTTTACTGTAGGCGTGAAGCATCCTTCAAAAGGTCTATCCCTCCCCCAAAACTAGTTTGCCCAGAACCACTGCACAGCAACAAAGACTCAAATTTGAAACTAAATCATTAACCAGAAAGCACTCAGTGGGAAAGTACTTCTTGCCCAATATAAGAGGTTTCATAGCCATCACGTCTGTAGCCTGCCATTTGTTCATTAATTTTCAAGCGAAGGATTATGAGCATAGACAGTGTCCCTTTGTCTTCCAGCGTGGCACATTGAGGATATAACGCTGAGTCCCTTATTAGTGGGTGTCCTCCTCACCCCTTGCTCGGAGACAGAACTTCTCGTATGACGACGGAAACCACGCGGTGACCTCCAGCCAACGCAAGCTGTCGGGTAACCAGCTAACAAAAAATGCTTATTTCACAGCAGCCTCTTCCAAGCTCCCGGTACATGCAAAATCTGCCATGGTAGCATCCCTGGGCGCTCACACCTCAGGCTTTTCCGACAGCCCTTCTTCCACATTCATCAAAGCTCCAACCCTTGTCAGATGCAGAAATCTACTGAGCATCTGTCAGGTGTCTGCATGCCATGCAGCAGATTACAGAAAAGCAACCCTTTGGAAAAAGCATGTCTATTAAATCTGGAGGAGCGATAACAGTATCCAAGTTCTTGAATTTAATGAGGCAACATCACTTAGGGCTGACTCTTTCTAAATGTATATAAGGAAATAATTCCCTTGTAATGAACTCATGCGGCAACTGGCTTTGCCCTTTCTGCATGCTAATGATAATAAATTCTATCCAAATTATTTCAGGCACTGAATAACTGGTATACTGTACTTATACTCAGCCCTGGATGCAAGGACAAAACGGCAACTAACTAAAGGGACAAAGGTGCATCAGGCCACTTAGTAATAACTCTTTTTCCTCTTTTGCCACACTTGGACTTGATCAGCGATTTTTTTGGCAGGATGTAAAATGCTAAGCTTTGCAGGGAAGGGTTTAGAAGCATATGACTTTTTTCAAAGGCGGCAGTGAGAAAATATGCAAAGTGAGATATCTCCAAGAGATACCTGCCCACTTGGTAATCCTACTTCTAAACAGCCAAGGAAGATGGCACAGCCAAACAGATTACTAAACACGGGTTGTCAGTACAATTGAACAACAATCTATCTTATAGCTACACAGGAATAACTTCTACTGCAACAGTTTTTGATCTAGCATGACAGGATGGGTTTTGAGGAAATATGTCAATAGTATAGCAGCATTTAAAGAAAATCCCCGAGTAATTTGTCACATCTCTGTCAAGCCCGATTCAGGCATGCAAGTCATTCTGTAACGAGACATCAGCTTTTAGAAATTGGAGTTGCAACGACTTTCAAGGCCTAACTTTCTGAAGTGTGGTTGATTTGGTCAGCTAAGGTATAATTTCATAAATCTACTCAGTGTACACGGGTGGCATGGAAAACAGGAACCCATACGGGCACATACCATGCATCCGTAATGCATGATAAAATGACTGAGGAGAAAGCAGCCGTCCTTTCAGACAAACATTAACTCCTGCAAACATTTTCCCGTTACTACCCTAAGCACTTGTCATACATGGGAGACAGGAGCACTTTGCAAAGCATATGTGATTTGGGAAGAGAAACGGAGGGCTGATACTAATAAGAGCTGGCATGTCGCCACGGCTCAAGCTGACGAGGAGGGGATTTGTGAACACCGCCTCTGTCGACTCATCACCCGATGGATGCCGTGTGTTTTGTTTGTTCTTTTCTGGAAAAATGTCAGTTCAGTTAATCCAATCAAGGATGGATCAGGGTGTCAGAATCAGTCTTCAGACTGTCAGAAAATAAAGCAATTCCTCATCACTTAAAGACCGAGTTACTGTTGCCTCAAGATAAAATATTGGTAATATTAATAATTTGGTTCACAAATCATATCTCTTTATGCGATCACTTTTCAAAATCTTCCTAGTTACCACAAACTACATTCAGAGAAAACTGTTAACTCCAATTTCTAGTCTCCTCATCTTCATGGTTTTTATTAACTTCATATTTTACCTGCTAAGAAAAAAAAATAATATAGATTTTTTTTTTTTTCCTATTCTTCTTCAACTGAGTCTTTTGGTTTTGTCCCATTGACTTCATTAGGGTCCTCGCACATTAGGAGTGTTATTTATGTGAACTGGCCTCAGGACTTTTCCAAAATAAATGCCAGTGGTAAATTAAGTCTTTAATCCTCTTTATGCCACAGGATGCAAATCTGTACACATAACAGTTGCTTATCTACTTTTTGCTATTAACTCTTACATTTTTAATCACTTTCCATTCTCTAGCATTTACTATTCTGTCAAAGAATGAATTTAGAGAAGGAATTCAATAACTCAGTCACTTTCAAAAAATTTATCTATCTTTTCATTTCATGGAAGGGTACTGTGTTGTTTTGGTTTGTTTCTTTTTAAATAATTTCCTTTATTCCAAAGTACAGAACTGTAGGCACCCTCTTATCAAATCTGCCTCAGAAATACCTAACTGGAAAGTGGCATTGCAGAAAAGGTGAGTATTCTTCATAGCAGAATGAAATACATTAATGTTCAAGTCTATGAGAACAGGACTTGGAAAGAGAATAAAATACTAAAACTTAAAAAATAGGCTGTACTTTTTCAAGAGAATCTTATAATGCACGGTTTATTACACACCTTTTTAATACATTTATTATATTGACCATATATTTATTATTCCAATACTCTACTGTTCTATACTTGTGTTATAGTGGACATCAGAGGACAGCACTATACTACACACTGTCCAAATCTATAACTAATATTGCAACCAATGCATTAATTTATTGCATCCATATTTACATATAATGTTGTGGTAAAGCCTCAAGATTGTACACATTTTTTCCCCCCACACAAAAAACCCCTCACAAAACAAACCATGCATTTTAAGAGCTCGTTTTGGTAACAACTTTCACTTTCAAAAGTTGGCCCAAATCTAATTTTTATTATCTCATCAAACCACAGTCTTGGAAAAGGATCTCAAGAAGTCATCTAGCCTGTTGGCAGACTCAACCACAGCTCTGTTGCTCCTGGAAGGATCTCCCGAGGGACTGCTCCTTCTCAGCCGCTGGAACCTCAGCAGCCACACCGGCAGCCTCGGGCAGGGCTTGCTGGCTTGGCCATTTGCGAGTGTCTCTACAATGTCCATCCTCACTCATTCGTGCCACAGTTTTGGCCTTCCTCCCTATCCACAATGGGAATTGGCCTCTACGTTTGCTTTTTCTACATCTGAGGACTTGCTCCCCTACCCCCACACTTTTTTTTTTTTTTTTTGAAGAGTGAACAGTCTCTCAAAGTTTTGTTTTTTAGGGCAGATTCTTTTGACTCATTTCAACCAAAATGTTTTCTACATTTCCCCAGGGTGAAGACTAGCAAAACTACACTGCTTTCTTTTGCACATGTTACAAATCCTTAAGCCCTTTTCCTGGAAGTGCTATGTCTCCCTTCCCCTCCAAATTCAGCACAGGATGCCAAGGACATGCCCTTTGCCACCGTCATGACAAACCATCGCAGTATTATTGAGTTATAAGCCTCTAAAAAAACCAGTGCACACCAACTTAGGAGACATTTTGCAGCTTAACCCTCCTCACCCCTCAAACCCCCATGCATCAGATGCTCAGGCTGCCGAAAGAGCAACTCCTTCTTGTCCCTCTCAGTCCTACTGCTGTTAGACTTGAGAAGCACCATCTCAGAGTGACTAACCATCACCTAAGCAAGGCCGCTGGAGCAGGACATTCCCGCAACGCTCCTGCCAGAGCAAGGATCACTCACCAGGACTGCAAGAAGGTGCTGCAAATACAGCTGGGAAGGAAATGCAATAGGAGAACATAGCCACAACCGCGGTGCACTTACAGAAACAATATTAATGCTGTATGATTAACATGGTTTTGGTGTATAATACAAAAATACGAATCTTCAAGTCTTCTGGTTCAACTAATGAAGGCTAATTAAGCGATAAGAAATACTTCTTATAAATCTTAATGAGTTTTTCTAACCCTTCAGTAGTTGAATTAACTGTAATTAATCAAAAAAATAAAGATGGCAATTTGCTAAAGAATCTTTTACTTTTGATAACAAGATCCCCTCTTCCTACCTTGTCTGCAAAAAGGGATTTAGAAGATAAAGGGAAACATTAGTCCATTACCTAACAGGGAAAGAATAGCAAATCACGCTCCACATATAACAGGTTGGCATGTTCCATGCCTTTTTTTCCTTATGTCTTCACAAAAAGATGTTTTACAGTGACCAGAATCTCAATATAATTCATTTTAACTAGGAGCTTGGAACCTGAGCAGAGAGTTAAAGACTGTGTGGGTAGGATACAGCTGAATAAGTCATTAAGGATTGAATTTATTTTGAAATACTTCAGGTATCAACTGAACTTCTCTTTAAACTATTAGTAATTACTTTTTAGTACTCTCAGGGAATGGCTGAGGTCCCAGAGGGTAAGAGATGGTCAAACATAGCAGCTATTACTAGAAATGGGAAAAAGGAAGACTACACAGTCTAGATTCAGTACATTGAAAGACCCAGGAACAGATGATTGAACAATGAAATTATAAGGACCCAGAGGAATATAAAGTGAGAAGAAACTGCCAAAATGTATTTGTGAAGAACTAATCATGTCAACCCAGTTTTTCTTTTTTTTTTTTTTTAAATCAGGATAATTACCCTATCATAAGAAGGAATTAGATGTGATACATTTTGAATAGACAAACATTCCTCTATCACAGTAAGGTAGATTTACCAACTTCTTATTTTAGACTAACAAACACACTCGGAGAACAGTTTTCAACTGTCCACTTCCAAATTGAGGGAACGCACCAGTGTATCTCCACAGGTCTTTGCACTTGGTCCCATATTTTCATGAGTGACTTAGGTCGCATGAAGTGTGGAGGATCTGCAAGCACTCTGGAGGATAGCACTAACATACCAAATTATCTCAACATGTTTGGGGAAAAAAAAAAACACATCCGAAATCATGAAGATAATTTAATAAAAAGATATGCAAAGTCCTACCTATTTTTTAAATAATCAAGCGCAAACTTTAAAGCATGCTTTATTGGGTAGGCAGCAATAAAAAGAGAACAGAGAGGTTAGAAAGGATAAAACATAAACGTGAGTCAGCAATGCGAGTCTGCTGCCAGAGAGACAAGTGGTGTTTTGGGAAATATTAACAGATGTTAACCACAGGACACAGGAGGTAATTATTCATATGAGATTTAGAAAACATGACCTAGGAAGAAGGATATTTGTTCACTCTATAGAGCGAGAGGTCCGAAAAGTAGACATAGCAGCAATATTCCAATACGTAACAGGTTTTAATTAACAAAACTACGATCAGTTGTACTTTATGTGCATGAGTAGTGACTGGCTTAATACACAGAAAGGAAAATTAAGGACAGATATTATGAAAAGTTCTCTGAGCTATATAGATAGTTAATCATTTTAATACGTTATCTCCAAGCAGGCAGTTGGGACCCATCACTGGACGCCTCTAAAAAGACTTGACACAAACATCTCTCAGGGAGACAGGCTACGCAGTGTGGTCCAGCACGCTGAACTGGACAACCCATTAAGATCTTATGTCCGATTGGCATTCTAAAACTTCTGGTGTCAAAAAAACAAGAAATAACATCATATAGGAACATTATCTCCTCTGGAAGAAAATAAGGGTAAAAGAGTCATTTAATTTCGCACAACGGATGGCTGCTGCTCAGCACAGCACCAGCTTCATTTATCTTTTTTTAAATTCATATTACATACTTGCAAGTCACATCAAATATGTACGATTAGCTATCCATACTTGAGAGTTCGCAAAGAATCTGTCCACAAAAGGCGCCTCTTTATTCCAGTGCTGCCAGTTTTAGGTTTTCCCAAGAAACACATTCAAATAAAACCAAAATAGAAAAAGCTACCTTGTTTCACTTCTGTTTAGCACTCCTATATACATTGGTTTCTTAACACGGCCTACTCTATATTATCTTTAGGAAAAAGCCATTCAGGAGGAAAAGGGCAGCATGTAATACACTGCCTTCATTGTGATGTTTTGTATTACATATTCTTATTCATTCTCCTTAATTTACTATGCATTTGGTAGTCCCACAGAGTACTTTGCAGGAAAGCTTATTTCAGCATCAAAACAGAATTTTCTATTTCAATTTACTGAAGTAATACATGAGCTTTGCTGACACTGAATTTATTTTAACATTGTATTTTTATGTGATTTTATTAACTCATTTATATAAAGCTGAATTACAGTCTATTACCAATCTGTTTTCTCTGTGTCTGGAAATATATAGTAATATAGCAGACACGTGAAATAATAGGAATAACAAAAGTAGTATTATGCACAATTATAGCTAGTAGCACTCAAAGTCAGACGTTGTTAATAATAAATGACAATATTATATAAAAGAAATACCATCTGAAAACTGATTTTACACGGCATATTAAAGACTTGATGGCTCAGAGATGGGTAATAGAATAAAAAGCCTTTCATCGCAAGGTCATCAATTCAAATACAAGTCAGACTGATAGTAACTGAAAGCCATTTGATGGGAGCTCTAATGAACCTAGCTTCGTTACTAAAAATTTAAGAATAGCCTTAGCATTTCGCCCTTTCTCCTGCCTCTGACAGCAGTCAATACAGAAATCAAAGAGTATGGAGGAGCAGATCCGATTCGGCAGGTAGAGTTGCGTTCCCCTTGTTATACGCTGTCAGCCCCAGGCTATCACTATTTTAGCAGCTTCCTAGCAGGTACCTGTTTGTTCTGTTTCAAAATTCAACATCCTCAGCGCTGCTGTGTCTTATTGCTTGGAGGATTGAAAAATAGAATTGGGCTTTCAGCTCCCTGAGTGACCACTTCACTTCATGCAAATGCAACGCTCCGGTCGTTTGTCTGAGCCGTAACAATTTGGTACATTAATGCATTACCTATATTTGATATCTTACGATTTTTCTGGGATGTATCAAATAACATACCAAAGTAAAGCAATGCATTGGGAAAGGGAAGACCAGAGCAACTGTTCAGCTAGCCTCACATTAGCCAGCAAATAAAGCAAACCACATATTGCGTGACTTGACAAGCAAACTCAAAGTCTTCTGGAATAAAACTCCTTGTATAACTTCCTTTGTTCCAGTATAACGCCTACATAATTTACTGTTGGTTATAGTATTAACATGATGCAAAGCAATGATAAGAAACCCATTGATGTTGTCTTTTTGCTTGCCTTTGTATGCTGAATGAGATTTTTATTTAAAAAAAAAAAAAAAAGAATTTTCAATGATCCTCCAGAAAAGCATCCCAGAAGGAACTTTGCTTTCATATTTTTCATAGGCAAAGCTCAGTGTTTGCACATGCAAACTAACACCTACAAATACCTGTTTGCAGGTATAAATGGGGACACATAGAAGCATCAGTGTGACATACAGTAAGAGGACAAGCGTTCCCCATAATCTCTATTTGGAACCCATAGATTCCTTTTTGAAGTGAAGCACCCAGACAACCTCCCCAGGTCCCTTCCAGCCTCAATTATTTTAAGATTCTAAAAATTAACCACCTCATGACTCACGTAAACTCCATCTTCAGCAGTACCTAGGTTTAGCAGAGCCATTTTGGTTTTCCGAAGTGACTAATGGATTCATTTTAAAGATAACTAGGTGCCTAAAGATGCAGTTTACAACCAGCATGGGTTTACGATGTCTGGATAATCAATTCCCTTAACGCATTTTTTCCCCAGTGTAGCACAGGTGCCTAATAACCATTATAAACCCAGCCCTTACCCAGGGGAGAAAATCCCCATTCACTTTCCTGCTGTGTCTAGAGATATGCCTCAGCACCTACACTTCTACTACTAAAACCCTCTTGACACCTGTATTTCAGTGCTGAACTTTACCATTTATTCCTAAATCCTGATGATCTCATGATATTTATAACCCATAACTCAGTGGAATTTTCAGATACAACACTATTTCAGATTACTTCACATTTAGTACCTAAGTACGCACTTCTGGAACATGCCCACTCGTCCCAGCTCAGCCCTCTCAGAAGCAGATGGGAAGATGCCAGCCCGAGCTGCACTGGGACCACGTTACTTCCCGTGGTGCGCAGTAACAGCCCCATCATACCACACGGCAGTGGTTTGGCGATAGTTCATCTGCAGTTTCGGGAGAGAGAATTTGCTGGTGATACATACAAATGTGAGCTTCACCCAAAAGCTTCAACTTTATGGAAGCTCTTCATGTGATGGAGACGGTATAACTTTTTGAACCCCCATCGGCCCAAGATGTGCCTGCCTCTGGCGTCGCTGTGCAGCCTGCAGCACTAGAGTGCTAACCTGATTTTCCCTTGCAATGGTCAGGATTTAACCAACTCTGATTATCTGAGGTTAAAACCAGAGATCGTTTTGTTTCAGCAAAAAGCTACCCCGTGACTTGCAACACCAAATGGTCCTACTCACTTCATGTCTGTCCAGAAGACTAACTGTCAAAAGTACAGAAATATGGATTTAAGTGGATTTTGGAGTATGGAAAAATCCCGAATCCATCAGTTAAGGCCATTAGCTCACGTGACACACCTCACTGAAGTCAATTTTCAGAGATAAGCGTGTGACAATCTGACTGGAGGAATTCTCCTTTAATGCATTATTAATTCATTTATTATTACAGTTATTATAATCTTTATGCAGGGCACTGAAGCTCAATTTGTTCTATATCAGCTAATGTTTTTAATGAGCCCTTTCTTCTCCTCAGGACAGGAGCTTCCTTACCCAGTTATTTGGCTTTTAAGCAAGTCAAAAATGACATGACAGTGTATCCTCTTTATAAATACAGCTTCACATACCATGCCCTAAATTTTGAATGAAAACAAGTGAGTACTAACTTTCACATTGCCAAATATCTTTTAAAACATAATAGATTCACAAACTCTAAATATAGGAACTTTATCACATAGTTAAATGCAATGAAGTCTTAATTACAATTCCCCTATCCGACAAAGAGGAGAAATACGTTTAAATAAAAAGATCCTGAGTAAATGCAGTTATTTGTGGGGGAGACATTGGAGCATACATTAACTTAAGTCTGAAGCCCCATCTGAATAGCTTCGGGTTCATTCTCTGGTCACGCAGGGCAAAGAGGTCGCGAGGCTGATCCCTGCACGGAGAAACTGGTTCAGTTGGAGAGGAAACGGCTTATTAGCTAGAAAATTGGGTGTCCTGAAAGTTGTGAACCAACGGGAAGAAAATAGCACATTTCCGACGCACTGAGCGCCAAGCGTCCAGCTGGTTATAACGGCTGCATCACTGCGACCTTTCTTGCTAAGGGAGAAGGTCAGGGTGTTTAAAAGACATGGAGGTGTGGCGCTTAGGGACACGGTTTAGTGGTAGACTTGGCAGCATTAGGTTTATGGTTGGACTCAATGATCTTAAAAGTCTTTTCCAACCTAAATGATTCTATGATTCTATACAGAAATCTGCTCAAGTCTACACTTGGAATGGTATGCCTACATTGCCAGTATTTCTCCCCCGAAATGGAATAGCTCAGCCCGTGGGATACTCTCACAGAGAATACAGGAGAAGGTTTTGGGGTGGGGAGGGGGGCATGCATTTTTTGGGGGTGTGTAAGAAGAAACAAGACAGATTGCCCCACAAGAAAAGCAGAGTAAATCGTTATTCTCTTTGCTCACACATACCTAAAAAATAGCCAGCCTTCACATGGTGACCCTTCCAGATGGCTGGTCTTGAAAGAGGGGAAGTTTATAAGCTAACTTACAAACCGACAAGAAAGTGAGCTTTTCAGTTCAGAGCTGCTCCTACAAAGAGATGAATCAAAATATAACCAGATTTTATGGAGATCTAGATTCACACAGCATCTGAATTCCGCTGCCTGATTAGTCCAGGTTTATCAGAAATGAATACATTATTTTCTACTTGAAACAATCACTAGCTGTACGAAAAAATAAATTTATCAGTGGGTATAATAAAAGAATAAAAATATTTTACTAAAAAAGTTAAAGCAATATTCAGACAGAATACATTTTATCAATAACGTCGTCGTTGTGAATTTTACAGACCACAAAAATACGCAAAATTAAATTCAGCAGCAGAGACATAAGAACACTGTTCTCAGCCCTGCTCTCTGCAGTAGTCAAGGCCAGTGAGCAGAATACAGAAAATCCAAATAAACGGTATCTCAAAAGAAAGTTATGGTATAAATAAACCCATTATACACAAAGCTTTAGCCTTAAAGCTCCTATTAGTAAAAGTTAATGGAAAATGCATATTTAAACTCCACGTATCGGTAAGACAGGCTCCCTTTTCATCAGCCACAAACGAGAAACAGAACACAAAATTATAGTTTTGGGGGTTTTTATGAGTAGGATTTTAAAAAAACAAAAACAAGACAGAAATCCCTTGCCGCTGTGATTATTTCCTCCAAGCACATCTCACTACAGGAAGGGTCCACAGGCACTAAAATCCCCTGGTAACAAGCTATCCTGGAGAAGCCCAAGACATAGATAATTCCGTGGCTCCAAGTCCTTTTTTCACTGACAAACAGCTGTTGGCAATGCCACCACTAAGGCCCTGCTCTTCCGCTATTTCTCTTCGACACGCCCCAGGGGTACTTTAAAGAAGGGCAAGGTCCATCCACCGCCTTGGATCCAGCCCCTCAGGTGTCTGGGGTAACCTCACTGCCCCGATGGCCACCACCACCAGCTGCTGGAAAGCAGAATGGAAGACTTCCTTTGAAATAATCAGAATAGTATAATTACAGCACTTTTTCCTAAAGGTTGAAGGACCAAACAGATTTGAGGGGTTTTTTTTGAATGTAAGATCACAAGCTCCTTGCCAGTTAGACACTACAACAAGATAAAGCCTAGCTTAGGGCTCAGCTACACATATAATAACGAATGACTGTTTGCTTAACTTGTAAAAAGAGAAGACAAACAAGCTCCATCTGACATTAGAGAGCTTTCAGACTTTGAAAGCATATGTCTGCATACTTCAAGTAATTAAAATCACACGGAATTATTCCAGAACATACATACACACACAAATAAATATACACACACATGTTTATGCTTTTATAGAAAGCATATTAAAGACAAAAATGGTATCAAATGGGTCTAGAATGGTTACGATTACTTTAACTGTTATGATTCAGAAATAAACATAAAATTTACATCCAAAACACAAATACTTAATTTAAAAAAAGAAAAAAAGCATCTCTAACCAGTACATGCAGCTGTTTCTTCATCAATGCATGGTCAGTTTGCAGCTTCACATCTGAATTTTTCTCCCCTCTTTACTGCATCTAGAGAGAAAGACAAATTTGTGATTTGAGTAATGGTATGTCATATCTTGATTTTATCTAAAAATAGCAACTTTATCAATATAATTTCTGTCTTTTCTTTTTTCTCTGTATCACTGAGTTTATGTCTGATCTCATTCTCTTTGCCCTCCATTTAACTGGAAAAGGACAGGTTTTTCTATATTTGAATAACAGAAGCAACATACCCCATGGAATAGAAAAATGGGCTGAAGTGAGAAGATCTGATTCTTATTCTAAATCTGGTTTGTGACCTTGGAACAAGTCACTTCTCTGCACCTCTATTTCCCCTCTCTTTCTTTGCCTTTCTTGTCTACTTAGATTACAAGCTTTCTAAAGCCTGTTAAGTGTTTATACAGTACCAAACAGATAGGATTCAGTTTTCATTGGAATCACTAGATAACGCAAAACCAGGAACAATAAATCTTAGCAATCACCACTTACATTATTGCTCTCCTGTAGCCCACTAATGTGAAACATTATTTCAAATGATTTTCAATAGTTACTATCATTTAAAATAAAAAAACAGAAAAAAACCATGAAAGAAAAGCGTATTCAAGAGGAAACAGATCCCTTAACTGTTTTTTTCCAATAGCATTCCCCCCCACTTTAAACACATTGACCAAGATTTGAATTTCTCTATCGATCTCTCATATACGTGGACACGTCACACCTCTGCTATTGAACTAGCACCTCGATATTCGCTCCTGGCTGAGCCATGTCGCACTACAGGCTTCAGTCTCTGTTCAGCACCCTGCTCTGTACCCACAGGATGCTCTGCTACGTGTGGGAGCAGCAAAGGCAATGGGAAGACTTTGGAGCTTTAAGACCACTTTTCTTGCTCTTCCAAAAGAGAGTACACATACACAGTGTAAATGCCAGGCCATATTCCTATGCCACCAAGGAGCAAAAGAAGCACACAAGCACCATTTTTTCTTTTTTTCCCCTTTGTGGGTCACCTTTAAAAGTGATTTCCTTTCAAGACTCTCTGTATGCATGACAAGATATTCAGCAAGATGTCTTAAGGGAAAAGAAGTGATAAAGAGAAATTCAGCTAACCTATTTTCTTTCTTGTCACTACTTGATAATCTCTTTATCTGGTCTCATTTCACCAGTTGCAGACAGACTTATTTCCCCATGGACAGACCCAATCCTTCTTCCAAAGCACACATGTGCACATGCACCTCCTTTCCCACAGCATTTCAAATTCATATTGTAACATCTCTTTGCTATTTTAGTGTATCTATAGCCAAATTCAGCATACATAGATGTACATGCTTATTGCCGCCACACACATCTCTACTCTTCCATATAGTTTCTGTGGTTATGGGCACACACACAACATTTATACAAACCTCCCCGTCAAAAGTAGTATGCAATTTCACTGAAACACAATTCACTAGCACGTATATTTTAAAGCTCAACCCGTTTGTCAATAAATTACGGTTTCTGATGTGAACAGAAAACATTTTCTAAAGCTCTGCAGTGATTTAGGAACCTCAATTCTACTTTCAGTTGCACCTTAATCCTTCTTGACTTCTATTGAGGCTTTAGCTTAGAAACGTTTACTCTCCTGCTGGCAATACACTCAGCCTTTCATAGCGCCTTCACCTTCACAAAGTAATGCAACTGCAATTTGTAATGCCAAACGCAAATTGCCTGATCTACAGCTTGTGCCAGCTGAGTATAACCCAACAAAGCTGTGGCAGCCTGGTCCAAGGATTGCAAGACGTGCCTCAGCTAGAAAGCACAGCAAACCCAAACCCAGTCCCACGCACAATCACCAGGGCTTGCAACGCAGAGCAGAAAATCCCTATGCCGTGAATCAGGGTAAAACAGAGGCTACTTTCAGGATTTCAGTTTATCACAGGACTGGATTTAGAGAGTTCAAGACCAGAGATGCTATTACATCAGGCCCAGGCTTCCTGCCATTACATTTCCCCCAGCTACCTCTATATTAAACCAATTCACTTGTAATTGATTAAAACGTCTACTCCAACTAAAAAAAATGCACTTTTTATTTAGAGACATTAAAAAAAGAGGAAATTCACCATTATTTTAATCAGAGATTCTGAGGGAGGAGGGACTTATGATTTGTATGTCCCCTTCCCTTTTTTTCAATCTAAATCAAAAATCACAGCATAGTAACTCAAATGCTTTATAGCTGAATTCTTTTTAATCAGCTGTCTCCTATCTTTACCAGCTGTTTGTCTGCTTCTCCCATTTATGCTGTGCATCTTGGACTTATCGATCTAGTAAGCTTTAAATTACAGCTATCCATGGAAAAAAAAAAAAAAAGCAGAGACAAACCGTAACAGGAAAAAGCAGACCTGATAAAGGATTTCTGAAGGGCTACTCACTTTTGCTAAAAGAAAATCTTAATAGAATTTCCTGGAGAGAAGGTCTGTAGGACTGAAGTTATCAGAGTACTGTAGGGAGAGAGGAAGGGTAAAGAGAGCTCACAGATTGAAGGAAAGGATTTATATCAAAAACAGTTCCAGTGAGAAGTATAGGAGAACTTTGAAAAAAACCCCACAAGATACAGTATTAGTAACCTAGTCTGTATCGCTGGGTGTTTTTATTGCGTTTATTAGAGCCAGCCAATTCATAGCCGTTCTTGTTTCAGGCACAGTATAAACAGGCAGTAAGAATTCACAACTCCCCAAAAACATTAAAAAATGTTTAACATTAAAAAGGCAGAGTAGGAGCAGAGCTGATTTCAGTGCTCAAGTGCACCTACTGCAGCTTCAACTCAAAGATTGCTAAGGGGTATTGCTTTAGGCTCTCACCACTGAGCTATCAGGAC
>NW_008825411.1:1930224-1936560 GCF_000699105.1 Pygoscelis adeliae
CTACCCAACAGGCACAGACGGCTCTTGCTCCCTTTGCTCAGGTAAACAGCTGCCCGAATCAAGCTACTTAAATTTAAAAAAAAAATCAACCATGAGGCTTATTTCACAGAGGGCCACGGAGATGCTCTGTGGCACTCTGGGCTATGTGCTGTTATTACTGCTGTGCACAGAAGTATCCGCACGGCCATTTCTAGGCTGCAGAAAATTTGCACCTGCAAAAAAGGTCTAGAAAGATTGCATCTAGCACTAGACTGGAAAAGAAAGAGCTACTGAAACAATGTATGTCTTAATGAAAAAAAACTGTCTCCCAGTCTGTGTTGAAAACTTAACCTGCTGTTGGGTTTTCCATGCCTTGCATGCTACAAGGGAAAAATCTGCAACCTTACAAATTGGGATTTATGATGACTGTCCTAGAGACCTCGTGGCCTGAATCAAAGTGGTTAGGTGCCCTGGTCTTGTAAATCTGTTGGGATTTTTGAAGATGAGAAATAAAAATATAACCTTTTTCCTCTGTGGGTATGGGCAAAGTGTCTGCATGTCTGGATTCCCAGTGCTGCTTCTGCTTCCAGCTTCGCAATGGCATTTTACTGTTATGATGTTCTGCAAGTACAGTCATTTTGGTCTTTCAATTTTCCAAAAGGTTAGAGGGAGCTGACAGATTTCTAAGCAAGGGAATGCAGTTCACACTTTTATTCACTCAGCTGGTCATTCACCGAATTTGACACTGTATTTCAGCCGCGTTACGCGTGGTGCAGAGCAGGGGAGAAGCAGCAGGGCACAAAGGTGGCTTTAAGACACCTCTGATCCCTGTGTCAAGCTACCCGGGGGCTGCTTGGTCTCTGAGCAGAACCGGGAGCAAATGCTGCAGCCAGGATTAGGGCTGGCATCACCCGCTGCCTCTGGCCACGCCACAGATGGCACAGGCGGCTTCCCGGGCTCCTCCGTCTACTGACTGCAGAGGAAGAACAGACTGGAGCACGGACGAGTGGTCCCTGCTGCAATGTGACCTTCACTTTTCATCCATCCATTTCTCTCTAAAAGAAACATGAATCGATGAAGTACAAGCCTCTGAGTCAGGCTCAGATAACGTTCTGAAAGCGAGAAACTAAATATTTAAACGTTACTTGAATCATGCCTGCTGCAGATCCACACATCGCTGAGGAAGATAATTAATAGGTTTGGCCCAGAGGACTTGACAAAGCAGAACGGTATCAAAAGGGGAGCGTTGGCCAGGACGAAGCTCTGATGCTGCTTTGGCCACTCTCCCGCAGCAAAGCCCTCCTGAAGCCAACCTGTTTCCCCAGTGCTGCGCTCTGCCCATCAAATCTTCCGAGACCCGACTCTGCCTTGCGGTGCAGACCGTGAAGGTTTATCCCATTGCGGAGTGCATCGTGTGACGCGTGGGTGGCACAGGGATGAAAGGACCCAAAATCCCAGCACCCAGGCCTGGGCAGCGTTCCCATCAGCTCCAGCACCACCGCGAATGAGGAATAAGCTTCACTTGTGCATATTAATAGCAGAAGGTTTTTCGAGGAGGAAGTTTTGTCAAACAATAAAAAGGTGCATTAACCAGCGTGGAAAATAGCACAGGATGAAATGGATGAACTGTAGTCACAGCAAAAGGCTGCTGTCCTTACAGCTTATGGATCCCACATAAGTGCAAATGTGCTAAAGGGAGTATTTGCAATGACATCTTCAGACTAATACCAAGTATGTAAAATTAATATGGGTTGAGAAAAAAAGAGCAAGAAAGAGAAGGAGCTCTTAATTATTAAAGAAACAAACATTTTTAGATGTAATTTTACCCATGTGCATTATGAATACAACCCAACAAAGCAGCAGTGCTGCTGAGAAAAGCCAGTACGACAGTCTTCCTACTTCTTAAATAATATGATTATTTTCTTTTAGCAACAGTAGGAAAGTACTAATTTTACAGGAATAAAATTAAGATATCCAGTTTAGTAGACATGCTTTGCCAATATTTCAGTTTTTCTGCGGGGAAAAAAAAAATTAATAAAAAAATGTGTTTCAGGTCAGTCTCACACTTAGAATAAGGAGGCTCATAATTACTGCAAGCACAATGTTGCAAGTTTCTCCAATATCTATTTATTACTGAAAGGGCTATCGGAATATTAAGAGTGCCTTGAAATACTAATCATAGCCGTCTAAGACCATTGCATGAGGTTAGCCAACAACAACTGTGATTTACTGTACCAATAAAAGAAGGCAGCCATGAACAAGTTTTTGTAAATCAAGCGTATTGGGCCAGATTCTGGTCTCAGAATCTTCCTCAGGCATAAGAAATGTTATAGCGCTTTGCCGGTGCATAATTCAGGTCTGTAGTGAACTTAGCAATATGGATGTATGGCATTAAAAGCTGTTATAACTGTTACCAGAAGAAAATCAACTTGGCTCTAACATACATACAAAGGCTAATACACACACCTGCACACACACTCTCTTTCTTAGGCTTGTCACTGGCCAGGCACATCCCTGCTATTTTTCCGTAAAGAAAATGTCAAGGTCTGTGCAAAAGCACTCAGGTCTCACGTACAGCACTGCCACGCCATCACGGTAGGTAAACGTTCAGCGGTTAAACCCCGTGCCATGACACACATGCATGCATTCAGTTTAAATTTACAGTGAACACCAGGTGTTATTGTCCCTTAAGGGAAATTGTGAGTGGTAGAGAATCACCTCTGTCAATATTTCCCTCCTGGGTCAATAAATCCTGATAGTCAATAAAAGTCAGCGAGCAAAACCGACACCACCACAGGAGCCAGTGTGTACCTTGGGGTAAAATTTGGCATACTTAGTGTCTGCTTAGTAGTTAGAATGATTTCGCATTTAAAGTCCCCAAGGTATAGAGCGCACTTTCACTTGATTTTAATAATCTTCTAACACACAACACAACTCTGCGCTACAACCTTTCCCTGCGCTCTTCAACACGGAGCACGTGCAAACTGAATGGCACGTGGGCTGAGAAAAGCATTTCTCCTGAACTGGTAAGGCAGCATCGTGAGTATCTACATGCCGGCTAAAAAATATCCACCAGTTTTCATGAGTCCCATGCATTCCTACCGCGACAGTGGGGTTTCAGGAAAGAATACAGCCAGAAAACTTAGTTCTGTGTTTTCCAGATACAAATTAGATTTCAACTATTCACACCCACGTGCCAAAACACACAGTCATTCTCAGATATTCAGAAGCAAATATTCAACTGGGATAAAAATAACTTCAAAAAACCTACACTGGTTTATTTACACCACCTGACAAACTATTTCCCTAATATTTCCTGGTTAAAAATTTTATGCGTGCAGTATGCAAATTTAACCGAGGATGCTTTTTTCCACTCTACAACACAAAAGTCAATCATATGCAAACTGCCATGATACATGAACTCAGAAAGTTCAGAAGGACTTAACCCATGAGTCTAAATGAAACAATGTAAAAAGGTTTTTGAAATAATTTTTAAAATAAACAATTTTGTTGCTGCCCTGTTCACAACAGATTTAAAGTATAGTTTTAATGAAGGTATACTTTTTTCCTGTTGTAAAAATTGTTCACTGTTAATCTGTAATTTTCAGGGCTTTTTTTTCCTGGAAATGCCTTTTAAATGCACTTGAAAAATGTCCAGCGCTGAAATTGGAAACTTAACCTTATAATATGCGATTCTATGTTCAGATTGCTAATGATCATACAAACTAATAAGTAATTTATTTGGCACCTAAAATGATAAGTAAAACCATGAAACAAGCAAACTTAAAAGATTTCTAAACCCAACTGGCAAATGATTTACAGACTAGAAATTTCTCTAGAGATTGACTTACAAAAGCTAATGACTTTCAGACAGGAGGAAAAATTAGAGTCAATAGACTGAAGTTGTTCATTATAACTCATTTGTTCAATTCTAATCTTGATTTGGTCATCAGCTCTCTGCTTGCTTATAAGATGGTCAAGCCATGCAAACAAAGTGATATTTGTTCACGTAACAATATCGAACCCTTATATAGCACTTTTCATCATCAAATCTCAAAGCATTCTGCAAAGAAGGAAAGCTTTGTTATCCCCAATTCAGATAGGGAAATTGCACCAGTAGGATAATTGCAGAGCCAGAAATAACACTTCCGAGTCCCAGGCTAATGGCCTAACTAACATGTAACAGCACAGGGCATTTCATTAACACAGAAGACGACCGAGGTCAAGATGGACAATTTCAGTATCGCAACTTTTGAACTGCTGAAAGCGCAAAGTACAACTGAAAGAAATACATCAATTCAATGAGTGCTTTAGATTGGCACTTAAGACTCGAAGCATGCTATTAACTCCTTCTGTCCACAGATACGCATGAAGACTTTATACCAAACAATCCCCCATCAAGAAATGCTATTAAGCATATGCCTAAATTATTACAGCACCCCAAATGTTTAGAATCCAATAAGGTTTCAAAATTTTTTTTTGTCTATCAGAAAAAATGTTTCTGCTGGAAAAGGCACTGTATAGGATAAAAAGCTGTTAAAATATATGTTCAGAATGTATGTATGTTCAGAAAACGGACCTCGTTCCTCAGAAGAGATTAAGGACCCAGCATTATTTCTCAAGACTTTTATGCATGGAGCTGTGCTGTGAAACAGGTGATGGGTTCGTTGGGAGCTAATGCTTATGGGTCAGAGTCAGAGGCGCCAACAAGGAGGACGCTGTTGTGGCTGTTTGCTGCCCACCACCCAGTCAAGAACTGGAAGGGGATAAAGCTTTATTCAGCCTTCACAACCAAAGGCCCTGGTCGTCCTGGAAGACTTTAAGCACTCTGATATCCGCTAAGATGGCAACTGGTGGTGCACAAGCAATGAAGATTTCATGAGCACATCAAAGACAAGATTGATGCTGAACTTCAGGGGAGCCGTTTGGCTTGCTCAGGGAACCAGCAGGTGTAATGTCATGGATGACTGCCCTGGGGTACAGAAGGGCACAGGGGAGCTTCTTGATCTTCAAGGAAAACCTCCTTAAAGCACGAGAACAATCCACCCTGATGAGTGGGAAGTGGAGCAGACATGGCAGAAGGCTGACTTGGCTGAACATGGAATCCCTGACTGAGCTCAAACACAGAAAGAAAGCGAACAGAAGGTGGAAGTGGGGACAGGCTACCCAGGAGGACTACAGAAACCTTGCCCAGACTGCAGGGACAAAATTAGGAAAGCCAAAGCCCAGGTGGAGTTGAAACTGGCAAGGGATGGCATGGCCAACAAGAAAGGTTCACCCATAGGTACATCTGCAGCAAAAGACCAAGAAAAACGTGGGTCACTCCTGAATATGTCAACAGAACTACTGACAAAGGATACAGAAGAAGTATGAGGCATTCAATGACTTTTTTTTTGCCTCAGTCTTTACTGGCAAGGACGACTCTCAGGCTCTCCAGGTCCATGTTCCTAATGTCTTTGTCTGGGGCAGGGAAGTCCTATCTACAGTAGAGGAAGATTTTATTAGGGACCACCTAATCAAACTGGACCTACACAGGTCTATGAATGTGCAGGAAACAGGCTGACATCATTCTGAGGCTGCTCTTTGTGTATTTGAAATATTGTGGCAATTGGGGGATCCTTTTGATGACTGGAAAAGACAACTGTCATGGCCATCCTCAAGAAGGGCAAGAAGGAACAACACACACCAACATCCAACCCAACTGGTGACCCTCACCTCAGTCCCAAAGAAAATTACAGAACAAATCTTCCTGAAGGCAATCTGTTCAACCACTTAATATCTTCATTAACAACTTAGACAATGAGAGGGAATACACTCGCAGCAAGTTTCCAGGTGACACCAGAGCTGGCGAGCAGCTGACATGCTAGAGAGTGGGACTGCCATTTAGCAGCACCTCAACAGGCTGGAGAAGCGGGCTGACAGAAAGCTTACAACATTCAAGCCAAAGCAGACGTGAAGCTCTGCAAACAGAAACCCACGGTGCAGAAAGCAGCTCCGGGCAAGACAGCCTAACGGTGGAACAGGAGTCAGCAGCAACAGTGATGAACGCCAACCACACACTGGGTTACATTCACAGGAGCACAGCCAGCAGGTCAAGGAAAGCAATTATTACTCTCTATTCAGCACTTGTGAGACTGCATCTGGAACAGAGTGTCCAGTTTTGGTTTCCCTGTTACAAAACAGGCACTGACAAACTGGCAAAAATTCAGCAGAGAGGACCAAGATGATGAGAGGACTGCAGCACATAACTTACGAGAAGAGGCTGGGAGTACTGTGTTTGTCTAGCCTGAAGAAGAGAATGCTAATTACTGTTTTCAACTGGACAAAGTCCTGAGCAACCTGATCTAACTTCAATGT
>NW_008825411.1:1936601-1958692 GCF_000699105.1 Pygoscelis adeliae
GGAGGTTGGACCAGATGACCTCCAAAGGTCCCTTCCAACTTAAATTATTCTACAGTTTTAATGGTTTCTCCTTCATTTGTATTTATCATAGGGCATTCACTTGTAAAGTATCATTTGGAAATAATTATTCTGACTTTGTGCAACATTTTAAAATGCAATAAAAAATTCCATACATATTTGAGATGTATCCAACTGCAGGTGAAGAATATCATGGCCTAAAAGCCAGTCAGCTGGAGCCAATTAAAGCACGATCAACCTCCCATGACACCAAAATGCCTAACTGAACTTCTACCCTCTGTGCAAGATGGAGATTTTTGCCTTCCCCACAGAAGCCCAAAATGAGGAGTTCACTGCTCTGTGTCTCTGTAAATCAAGATCATTATCAAAACATAATGATCAAAACAGAGGATGCCTTCACTGATTAAAACAATGGTATTCCGTCCTCTAAGAAGGAAGAATACTTCCTTTGCAAAAAGACGACCTCAGATGTTCAGTCTCAGACACCCATTTTTACCCTCCTGGCAACTGGAGAATGTGAGCAGGAGCAAGTGACACACATGCATATTTAGAATTAAACTTCAGAAGCAAGTGGTTCATTAGTGTAACGTGAGAAGAACTAAGACATGTTTGAATGAACAGCTATGGTCTAATAAAACCTGACCTTGGTTTTAAAGACGAGAAAAACTAAAATGTATGTCGCCTGAAGTATATAAACTTACAATGAAAATCAATTGGTATTTATAGATACTGAATAATGCACTCATTACTATTCATTCTCATTACTGTTCATTTTGCAACCGTCACAAAAAATACGGTGACTGACTGACAGCTTTTAAAATATTTTTATGCCTGAAGAACCAAAATAGCGGAAAGAGATCTGGAATTTTGAATTCAAAAAACTGTACAAACTGCCAACAGTATAGTAATCTAATCTTTTCTTAATTCTCTTTTTTTTTTTTTTAAGTTCAAATCTCCCCAGTTTTTTGAGTAATCGTTTTGCTTTTGTTCTTTTTTTGGGGAAAAAAATCATGTTTCACTTCTATTTGGCTTTACTAAGCTGTGACAATATCTGTATATCAGAAAGAGTACAAGCAACATTTTCCCCTAATTAGTCCATAAAAATGCTAATTTTTCTAATGAATCAGATTGAAATATCACAGGAGTAGGTAATAGTGCAAATACAGAGTTTGCTTATGGGGTAGGCTTTCAGATTCATTTTGCTAATCACTACCACAGCACCGGGCAACTTACAAAGCCAGTATTATAATGAGGTTAGAGAGGCAAAACATGCTCATCTTAATTTTTGTGCAAAATAGAGACAGTTACATGCGTATGTGTTCACAGCCAACCATGCATTCATTTATATATGTGAAGAAAACCAGACCCACAGTATTTACAGCCCAGCTCCTCAGCTGCAGCGAGCCCTTCTATCCCCATTACAAGCAGAGGTCCTCTGCTTGTTTACTCAAGCTGAGGATGTGACCATAAATCTTTATTCTGCCCAATTTCACTGTTAATATAATCCATTTCTGAAACCAATAAAATAAGACTTTCTTTTTTCATGGACCAGTAGCTAATAATGTCACCAGTTTGAATTGTACAAGCGAGAGACTGAAATCATTGTCTCTCTGCCCCACAGCATCTTTCACTATTTTTTTTCCTGCACTTACACTTTTGCTCCTGCCTTCTGTGCTGGCACATACTAAGGCACTTGTGTCCACGCCGCAGATCTAGGAAGGAGTGGTCTTTTTTCAGGTCAAAAATCTAGTAGAATCAATGAGCTCTTAGAGGAAATCTCTTACGGCTTGACCTTCAGGATGGCCTTTTACTCCCTAAACCCTGTGCAAAACAGTGATTCGGCCAGTCAGTCCTTAGTAAAAGATTTAAAGAAAGGGACTGTTGCCTATTGGTGGCACCAGAAATCTAAGCAGGAATTAAGCAGCTTGAAAAAGCCTTTAAATTCAACTTACCATTCTCCCAGAGCTCTCCATATATTCTTTATGGCCCTGTGTTCCCTTACGCCTTTGATCATTTTATATTGAAGTAGTCTCTTGTTTAATACGTAGCTGACTGCACGATAACATCAAAACAGAAGGGAACATAAAGAACATGAAAGAATATGAAGTCAATAGCTTCGCCAATCACAATACATAAACAGGCCCAGTTAAAAGCCACGGCATTACAGTGCCGTCTTTATGCTCTCGCAAAGCTGCACGCAGTGTTAAGGCCAACTACAAACTGAAACTAATGATTAAAACTACATTGGGCTTGCTTGCTTCTGCTTTAATTGTTGTTCGCTTTGCTCAAAGGGTATAGATCCACAAATCCAGCACCTATCTTTGTGGTTCATCCCAGAAGCCTACCACACCAGCTGGTCTAACTGTCTTTCTGTTAGAAATCAGGGCTTCCAAGCCAGGGCTTCCTCAACGCATGGAAGCTGCACGCATCCGTAAAACATGGTCCTTCACACTTGTACCATCACCCTTACAACAGAGCTCCAACCATGCTCTAACCAGTTCCAGAGGTATTTTTGACGAGAAGCAAAAAGGGAGAAGTTGCATTGAAACCTCTCTCATGCTCTTTTAAGAACATTAACTGAAGTCAACAAAAAAAGAAACAAAGCCTAGTAACACAAGACTTGTCTTCTTGATCCCCAACATCTTCCTGTTTTAGTGTTTACATAAAACTATGCGGTATGTTTCGGAGGCCAGACAGACGGAAAAGTTGATGTCTACTGTCTAGAACTCATCTCACACTTGGTTTTCATACCATATTTCTTGCCTGCCTACGCTCATGCTAATCTGCTAAAATCACTTTACCCACTTGGAAGGCAACATATCACTTGTACTCAGTTCTATTATTCATCAGACAACCACGATGGCAGCTCCATGACTGACTGCTAATTATCCTTTCCCACTGGATGTCAGAGACAGTTGCATTTTCGGCAGCAATTTATTCTTCTTCCCATGGAGTCATGAGGTGGAAGCTGAGGCCTATTGAAGTCAGTGACAAAAGCCCCATTGACTTCAATTGTGCCGGGAATTCATCTTTTAATGGAAAGAGACCTGCTTAAGTGTTATTTAGTATATGATGTCAACACTTTGAGATAACAACTGACACGAGAACAACACGCACATTACCAATGGTGCCAGGATTCACAGCATTCAAAGGCTCTGCATGCCGTCAAATCCCTGTCACAGGACCAGACAGGATGGTGGTACATTCACATTTCAGGTGCCTCCCAACAGAGAACGGCCTCGTGTCTGGTCAAGCCCAATGCACACAACATGATCTGTAATACCTGGGAACAGCCGTGCTTTGCCTGTGTGATGGAGACATCTCATTTGCTTGGTGGGCCGGATCCACGCTGCAGCCTGTAGGCTCTTTTACATATCTAGTGTCTAACAGGGAGACACAATCCCTGTCTACAAAATCAGTTTGGAATAGCTACGGCATTATACATGCACAGCGTACACTGCACCTTAATTTCTTTAATAGAGGCAAGAGCTAAAAAGGCAACGAATGAGAAGGCAAAGGAATCTCACCTTTCACTGACTTCCTTTCTGTTTCCCCTCCTAGACATGCTGGCAAGGAGCATGGCAGCATTGTTCAAAATGCTCACTTCTTACAGGAAAAAAGTCATAGCTTTCATTTGGAGGATGTTTCAAGTAAATAAAAAATGAAGGATAAAATCCAAGTGTTGACAAACACATACCTTCTGAATTACAACATACTTTGATGATAGTTTTGCTGGTCTGCAGTTTCCCCCCCCCCACTCCAGATAAGCTATTCTGACTTGCCCTGTCGCTGAGCTAGCGAGCTCACTTGCATCAGTGTTCCACTTTCGCATCCTTTCACTCCCAGCTGAATGACCCCCTTTGCCTGAACTCCCATCTGGAATGATGGACACCTCTTCCGCACCGCTCCCCAGCCCTCCCTCCCTCCTCCACCCAGCTCTGCATCCTATAGAAACAGGAGATGTTTTAATAGCCCATCACCACACCAAAACAGCAGGTACCCAAGCATCCACAAACGCACACGCTTGGGACAGGACTATTCTCTTATTTCTGCACAATCTCTTCAGGCTACATCTCTTCTGGCTGTCCCTGGATTCCCATGTTTCTTCCAGCTCATGCTCACTCCCTGCCTCCTGTGTTGCTTCCAGACTGTGCAGAAAGCTCTTTCAGCTACTCATATAACTTCTCCAGTTTACAGTAGCTGAGGACGTAATCACCAATTCCTCCAGCCAAGTGAATAGCCGCAGCTGCAGCAGAGATGTTTGCGTTTAGTGATGGTCTTCGCAGAGCAAAGCCATTCCTCGGGGTAAAAATATCAGCAGGCTGCAGGAACACAGACAGGTCCAGGGGCAAGGAATCGGCACGAGCCCATCATCTTTTCCCCACCTGAATGAGCCTGAGCAGGTAAGGGAAGGGGAGTCACCTCCCAAGGGCAGCAGCAATGACGAGGCAGGCTGGAAGGCATTTTTTAGCAGTTGGTCAAGACCAGCAGTTGTTTTAGCAGCCATCCTGCCCAAACCAAGCTGAAGAATATTCTGCATAACTCCATCTTTCTCATGTGGCTAAACAACACAGGTAGTAAGACAGAAGTCTTCTGTTTGTGTGCAAATTATATTTCAAGAACTTCACTTTAAAAAGGAAGCCTCCAAATACATTTAAAATTCCGTTCAAGCCAAATTCTCAGCACAGCCTGTGAGATTTTATTCAAATACATTGGTCTATGCTTCCATATCAACTGACTGCAACTTGCCGGTCCTTTGTTCTGTCTGAGGCTCGCCTTCTCTTTGCTATTCCTGTCCCAGACAAACCAGCAAGCTGACCTCGGAGGACAAGAGAAATCCGCTCTCCTCATTCAGATTTGGTCTCCAGAGCATCTAAACCACAGAAGCCTTATAAAAATCTGAATTTGCTTTCCTGATGCATCCTTTTATTTGTGTGGTTTAAAAACACTTTATGCGAAAATTCATTGTTTAAATTAACAGCAATTCTTACATATGGAAGGACAAAAAGAAGAATGATAAAAATAAATCACGATTCCTATGTAATATGTGCTATGACAAAGTGGTATAAGTAAAGATGGATTGTAAAAACCATCTTAAAATACAAAGCAGAATCCATGAGAGCAACACATCAGACTATAAATAAACAAACAAACAGAAATCAATGTGCACTGTACTGGTTGCTTGCGAAATTAGACAATTAATTCTGTGTAAACTAACCTATCAGGAAACCACACTGTGGGGATTCTGATAGCTGTTATTGCAGTACACTATATTAAGAAAAGAGCGCTTTAATGAGATCCCCGGAGAGTCTCCACAGACTTGGATCTTCCTCTTGAAAAGACCATTTTTACCCCATTTAACTGCCAGTATGTTCCATCTCTGATACACATATGAAAAGAAAAAAAAAAAAAACAACCAAAAAAAACGAAAAAAGCTATTAACACAATTATCAGTACCAATAATCATTGTGCTTCTCAGGATCAAAAAAAGACATTATGCCATTTTCAATATATAAGATCCATCAGAAATAACATCTGTATATTAAAACCTACTGCACTTAAAACCACTTACAGCCAGAATAGCAGCAGCACAAAGAAAGCTTTTACACAGGGGGGTGTAAAAAAACGTAATAATAATAAAAAAAAATAAAATCACATAGTGCTTACCAGAACAATCTGCAACCTGACTTTTATTAATATTTTATTTTT
This sequence comes from Pygoscelis adeliae, assembly GCF_000699105.1. Lineage (NCBI taxonomy): Eukaryota > Metazoa > Chordata > Aves > Sphenisciformes > Spheniscidae > Pygoscelis > Pygoscelis adeliae. The sequence goes on from NW_008825411.1 coordinate 1,942,329, forward strand.
CTATAACAAAAGACCTAGTGCAGAGCTTGCCAAATACAATAAATGACCCAGGTTAACATTTGATTTTTCAAATAAGTACTGGAGAAAACCACCTTCAGCACCAAATTCAAAATGGCTGTATTTCAAACTGATTGCTTGCTGTAAAATAACAGCTCTAAAATAGCAAGTCAGAAGCTTAGTAATAGGGTTAGAAGCTGTTCTTCTATTTGCAGATACTCTGTAAAAACATGTATAACCACATTTATGTCTTAAGTCTGAGGAATCAATATTCTCAGGTTTCGAAAAGCTTTTCCAGTGAAGCCTGTGGATTTTTTTCATTGTATTATCTGTTTAACAGAAGTGATTCTGCTACGCGATGTCTTAGATTACAGGGGCAAAAACCTGAAAAATTATTTTATTAATTGCACTTAACATGAAGTGCAAATAAACAAATAAGCCAAGAAAGAAACCTTTATAAACCTTTAACCCACCCTGCAAATTTAGATGAATTACTGCATTTCTTCTCCAACTGTACTATTAGACCTTATGTAAGTACCAACTCTCTGCATCACTAGTGTAATGGACTGGACATTACTAATATCATGGACCAGGCTGCAATATCAATGTTGATTTGCAACAGTTTCATACTTCAGCAAGTTAGCAGGTTGAAGAGCTAATGGGTTAAAGAGCTAATGGGAATACTCAGAGCTTAAGCAGTTAATGAATGCAAAACAACACATTAATATATGCTGAATTATTATTGTGCTGCTGCCATTTTACCTGGGCCAGCTTATGTGACATCCTCTGCCATCACGGAAACGGGTTCCTACCTGCACCATCTGAGACACACCAAAAGCAAAGTTGGAGGAAGCCAACCTGCAGGAGATCACCTATGGACGGCCACTGCTGAAGTCAGCTCTCCACAGGGAAGCAGACTCTAGCATGTTTTAAGCACCCCTAATTGATTTTACAATGCTAGGAAACTGAAAGAGAGTTCAAATGCAATCTTTAAGTCCTAATATTTTCATGGGCAAACATTTGTTTATGTGTCAGCTGTGTAATCTCAGAGCCTCTGTAGAGCCCAGGACAGCCTCTTAAGTAGCTTTCCCCAGTTTTGATTAGCTGACTCCATAGCCAGCCCTATAAATATTCTTAATATTTGCACCCAATGGACCAAGTATTTTGTTGAGCAGACTAATTGGTTCACAACCCCTGCTAAGTATCAGCCATATCATCCTTGACTGCCATAGGCTACTATCGTCATTAGCCAAGTGACAATCTCCTAGAGAATTTTGGCTCTTTAATCTCCATTCTCCCCGAGGACATCAGACTTATTACGGGTTAAAGCTATCAGAGTTCACTCTTGTTCCTTTCATACACTGTAGTCGCAGCACAGAAGGAAAAACCTTGTGAACACGGCGACACAAGGAAAGCTCATGTCCATGGCTCCCTAAAGAGACCGTAAGATGCTACAGACCTTGGGGCTAGCGCAGCCGAGGCAGAGGGCTAGATCCTGCCTGCATACAAATTTCCACTGTTCCACCGATTTCAGAGAGAAGTGTAAATTAACAGATCCCAGCTGAAGTCACAGATGGATGAAAGCAGTCCTTGATCAGCATCATTCCTTTTACTGACGCCATGGTCAGGATTGTCCCGGAGGCTGCAGAAACACCTCGTGCCCGAGTACGCCTGCCCCGAGACCCAGCAGTGGGGGGATGAGGAAAACCAAAGAGGGAGAAGCAGAGAAAGAGATGAAACGTGGGTCAAAAGCTGGAACAAAAGGTGAAAAAGAGAATAAAGGTGGGAAGAACAAAAGACAAACTCTGAGAAGACATAATATCCTTGGAAAGCCAGAACCCACGCAAAGAGTACCAGCTTCAAACAATGCAAATCCGACCTTCGTTATGGCTGTGCCATAAATCTGGAGATTTAGCCAAGAAATGGGGGATTTCTCTTTATTTTGTTTCATTAGAAAGAAAAAATTCTGCTCTTAAACTCAGGAAAAACTTTAAAATGTTAGAGATTGGGAGTATTAAGGTCTCTTACTTCAAAAGACACACAACACAGATCACAGACACCAGTAGCTCATGGGATAATATTCAGAACTACAGATGTTCCCTCCATTAATTTTTGTGAAATATTTTTAAAGAAAAACCACCACAATTAAGGAGGCATTCCTCTCATCATGGCACCTCTCCCCATTCACAGGGGGAAAAGCGATCATCCTGGTACAGACAAAAAGCCCTTCATGGCCCTCTGGCAGTCTTTGGCAGGAAGCAACCTCTGGATTGTCCGCTTTCAGACCGAATCCTTTGTCCTCTTAAAAATATCTTCTGCTCACTGATGCTAGAGATTCACCTGACCATTTAAAACAGGGAGGGGAAATGAGATTTTAAATGACCAGCCACCATCCCAGCCTTCCTGAAGGCAGCAGGGAAAAACCAGCTCTGTCATGTCGGCCTTTATGACGTTTACAGAGGAAAACGGTTATTAAAGCTCACTCACGGACACTGCCTCTCTTGTGTCCAAATCTGTAACAAGGCAATAAACTACGGGTTTCAGTACCAGAGCTACACCACAGCAACACCCTCCCACCGCAGCAAATGATCAGCATGCACAATAATTTTTTTTCTTTGAGTCATGCTGAGAAATCTCTGCAATTTGTAGCTTTGGAAAGCCTCCACATTCATATTTAATTTGAAATTATATTCTCCCTGTCAAAACATGCCTGGGGGCAAGTCACTTATGAAAAAAAAAAAAGGCAAAAAAAGAAAAAAATCTGAATCTTCTTGTCTATTCTGAGTCATAACATCTGCTACAGCAAGTGTCTGCAGCCAAATACAGGAAGATGTTCTTCTACGGAGAAGAGCCCCCAAATAAAAGCAATACCCCCAAATAGAAGGAAACTGAATCACTTCTCCATAGCTGTGATAAGACCTAACTTAAATATTAGGAACCAATAAAATTGGTATATGAGCTTTCCAGCACTTCTCATGTGCTTGCACAAGACAAAGATCTGAATTACACACATATATATTTATACACAGGCGGTAAATGTGCACTTGTACGTGTATACGCATGCAAACACACATACATTATAGGTGTGTAATTTCAAGTTTCAAAATTCATGTCTCCGGAATAAATCTAAAAATTTGATATGCTCCATATTGAGCTGCTTCATTTTTGTTTGTTTCCCTTTCAGTCACATCAGATGTTGCTGGGACTCCAATTATTTTCAGGGAAGATAAAGTAGTATCAGCTTCAAAAGCCCACGGCAAAAGCTATTGCCCGTCGCACAAAATGGTTTAGAAAAAATATATGTGTGAGATATATATATCTCTTTCTCTCTCTATCTCCCAAATGATCATCTTTTTTCTATGAACTGCCATGACGGTTAAACAATTCCATGCAAGAACATACACGTTTAGTAAGCAATTTAACTAATTGTGTGAGTTTATATATATACATATCTATCTTATAGTGTATCACCTTACCACTTTATCCACTCAAACCACTACCTCTTAAGAAATGGCCAGGACACTCAGTTCAAAGGAAACTGTGAAAAACCTTGCAGGAGGCAGTTACAGAATAATCTAGCCAGGGAGACATTAATTTCCGATCCCTATATTTAGAAACGGCCTATGATCTAAAACATCAGACTTTCTCAGAGGGTCAAAATAGATTTGTTTCATTTTATTTAACTGAAGTTAAATTCACCAAATAGCCCCTGGCCTTCGGAAGGCTGAAAGAGAACAGTGTTTTTATTGGATTGTTTTCTTTCTACAAAAAAAAAGGAAAATCACTTCAATAGAAAGCATCTGCTCAGCAGACCAAGGTGGTCAAGATGCAACTGAGATGGGAGGTTCTGTACAGAATGCATTAGAAGGGACTAAAAATAAGTATGGTGCGAGATTAGCAATTTAGATGTGTTGCTAATATAGTCTTACCTTTGACGCTAAGTATAACTGCATTCAAAGGGCATTCAAAAATTATAGAAATAGGACTAAACAGCTCAAAAATAAGGAAAATATTAAAGGTCCCTTTAAGAAAGGAATGAAAAGAATTATCAGTATTTTATGTACAGTTGAAGTGTTTCAAGGAACGAACATGACAGACACAAGTATTTATGAAAACAGGTGAAACAAGGTCAAATAGTCACTTTAATGATCACAATGGAATTAAGAGACAGCAAATTTAAAATGGGAAAGAAAAATCACAATAATTAACTTTGTGAACTCTCTGACACAAAAATGTTATTGATACAAAGGGCATAATGATCAGGAGAATGATTAGATATTTAAAGTGCTAATAATAATACTTTCCCAAGCCAGGGTAAGAATTTATAAGGGCTATTGATCTTATGCTTCATGATGGAAGCCAAGCAGTAAGTGCTTGGTAAGAAGGGGGGCGAGGAAATAAAAAAAAAAAAAAAAACCACCTTTCGGGGACACTTTGTTCCTTAACTGTGATAATAAGAGTTCAGGGGAGGAGGGAGGAAGGTTTGGGGTTGGGTTTTTTGGTGGTTTGTTTTTTTTTTTCCCCAGGATGTTGAGTCATGTAGTATTAGTTACTAACAGAGGTAGAATTCTAAGTTAATTGGATCTTTAATCGGATTGAATAGGGTAATTCCTACCTCTCTGCGTTCCTAATGGATGTCACAATGTCATGAGTTAAATGCTGAAGTGCTGCTCTGATTTGAGAACAGCTTCTAGGGAAACCTTAGGCAAAGACAATTATTCGGATGTCCATTGAGAAAGAAAATGATCATCAAGGTCAATATACTTCTAACAGTATTTTGGAATAATTGCTGTCCAGTTAGTCAATTATTACAGGTAGTGCAGACATTCTGGCATGATATCTTGCAGTTTATCACAATTTATCGGTCTTCCTAGTTCCAAGGAGAATATTACCATAATAAGCCCAGGTTCTAGCGCAGTCCTGAAAATATCCGCGCTCCGGCCCAGAAGTCAGAAAACTGCGATTTGGTATTGCCAGCAATGTAAAATGTCTGTGGCCATACGAGGCAGAAATAGCTGACCCATGCAGAGCTGCAGGTAATCGGGTGCTCTAATTGATTACAAAGAGTTTATGTTTCTGTTAAGTAGTCCAAAGGAAACACGTTGCCAATTTCCATTGAGAAGATCCTGAAACAACTACTCTCTTCAAATCCAAAAACAATACAGGAAATGTTGCTAAACAAAGGTAATAGCTTTGTGATGGAGTTGTAAAAAATAACGTATGTGAGTTATTTCTCTCCACATAACAATTACAGTAGTATTCTCTACTGCGGACATAAGACAGAGCTTTTGAAAATTTTTCTGGAAAAGTGATTTTCAGTCCTGGCTAAAAAGCTTCCACGACAGCAAAGTGACTTACAGTCCTTAAGGCATCTGTTTCACTTCCATTACAACTGGAGATCCACAGGAAAAAAAACCAGCAGCAAATTGACCTGGACCATGATCTTGTCTGCACCACTGCACTTCCCCACAGAAGAAACGCAACATTACATTTAAATTAATGATTACCTGGTTATTAGGCACTGTGAGCACTTGAAATATAGTATATTTCTTTTTTGAAAAAGATGACAAGTCACTGACCTGGTGAAACTATTTCAAGAGGACAAACATACAGACAGACAGTACTCATCAAAAACAGCCAAGACCACATTGGTTTCCCTGCTGGATTTCCCAAAAATTTATTTTTAATGGTATAAATATAGGGTTCATGATTTCTTTTAAAAACTGTATGTATAACGCTTATGTCAATAAAGTGAAGGGCACGCAAGAGACCACAGTGACAGCTTGCCAGTGAAAAGGTAAATCGTGCCATAGCCCAGGCGATACATGACATGCGCTTCGCTTCTGGGGAACGTGGCACGGCTCTCGCAGTGGGATAGAGCTCTCGGCTCCATCATGTCTAAGCAAAGTTGATTGTGCTGTCTTCTCTCACAGCAGCAGAACAGGGAACCAATGGTGCCAAAAGCCCAAACCACAAATAGGAGGTTTCTTCATCATCATTAACAAAGCACAGAATCCAAAATTGCTGTTTTGACTACAAAACAGATGAGTCCAGCCCTGCCAACACTCAAGGTGTTTCCAATGCCAAAACTTACTTTGCTGAGACATATGCTCCCATATTTACAAAAAGAAGCTCCTTCTCCAGACGAAATTCCTTTCTTTGCCCTTTTGGTGCTTCTATTTCTCCTTTTTGTGCTTCCCATGTACGTTCCTACTTTTTCTTATCTTCTTCCTTTGATTGCCCTTTCAATGCTCACAACTTTAAGGCCTTTGCACCCTTCTGTACATCACAGGCTACTGTGCGCTTCCCTATCGCCTGCAAATCATATCCAGTAACTCGTGTTTGACTGATCATATCACACAAGGTATCCAGTCTCAATCTGAACACATCATAGTTCATTCCAGTGGTTAATCACAGATAAAAAATTGTTTAATATCTAATTTAAAATTGTCTGGCTCCAGCTTCCAGCTATTGGATCTTATTTTTCTTTTCTCTTCTTGATTAAAAAGCTGGATATGCTTTCCCCATGAAAATACTTGTCCCTGTAATCAAGTCCCCTCTCAATCCTCTTTTTGATGAGCTAAGCAGATTGAGCTTTCTAAATCTCTCACTGCAGGGAATTTTCTCCCCTCTTCAAATCAATATTGTGGTTATTTTCTTGACTCTTCAGTTTTGCAAACCCTTTTTTCAGCTGTTGACACCAAAACTGGCCATAGCTTTCCAGCATTCTCATGCACTCAGATAAAAACCCTGTGTCAAAGGACTAGTCCCACTAATCCTTCAGCCATAGCATCCTGTTGGGAAGTCATCTTCCTTTCTTTGTCCGCTGTGACCCCTCCATACCCTTTCACGGTAACTCTTCTCAAGGATACCCTCTTCCAGTGCATTGGTTAAGGCACAGACTGTTGGGAGGACAGGAGAAGAGGCAACATCTTGCCAGCTGGTCAGTCTGCTCCACACAAATTATTATTTTTTATTATTATTATTTCCAGACTACTGATATTGCCTCATCCACAACTTTGGCAGCAGCCATTTAATTTTTGTGTCCAGATTATTGATAGAGATGTTGAACAGTTTCAGGACTAGTTCTCATTCTTGTGAAACTGCGCTAAACCCACGCATCTTTCAATCCCCACGGACAAATACCTTTTCAGCTCTGTTAGTTAAATCTTAATCCATTAAACAAGACTGCTACTAATTCTACATCCTAGCTTTGTTGGGTTTGTTTCTTTTTAACTGAGATTTCATGAAGTACCAAATCTAACACCTAGAAGACTCTGCCACAATGCTCAGTTACCCGTATCTATCAAACCCGTAACCCCATCAGGAATGGGCTCCCTTTTCAGAAAGCCATGGTGACGGGCCTTAATTATATCTCTATTCTTTAACTCTATATTAATTCAGTCCTCTATCAACTTATCCACTATTTTTCTGGGATTGGCGCCAAGCTCTCCAGACAATCATCCCCTACCTCTTCCCGCTTTCCCTCTTTGTACATGGGCTGCTCCTCCGGTATTCCTGCAGAACACCAAGATACACGGGATAATGGAGCCAAAAATACTTCGTCATCCTTGTATGACACATCACCCTGTCTTTTCCAAAAATACTAAAAAAGACTTTTTCCAGTAGACGTTTTATCCCTTTGATCAGTCTCGCCTTGCCCTCCCACCACCGTTTCTGTCTGCCCACCCCAGTTTATCCGTCGCACAGGTACGGAGGTGCCAAATCCAGCCGCCGAGAACACCACAGACCACAAAGGCTGTCACCACAGCCTGCTCGTGAAAGCTGTTTCAGAGACTTCAGTGTTATGTTTTAGCTGTAAAATTTGATTTTTAGGAGAATTCAGCTTTGGCCTATCTGATATTAACTTAGTAAGAAGTTTTTTTCCAGGGATGCCTGTTTCATCACCCCACAGCACCCTTTCGAGTCCCTGTTCGAGAAGCCCATTTAGCACCACGCATTAATTGAACTTTCAAGCGCCAGCCCAGCGCTCGCTGATCCTAAGTGGACCGGACACCGTCTCCTTCACAAGGTGCGCTGCAAATTGCCAGATTAGCACTGCACAACCATAATGCGGTCAAGCATTTGGAATATAAACTGTCTTACATTATTTACCTGTAGTGAAGTTACAGTCCAATTTCTGAAGTAATATCCCATTCAGGCAGAACAAAGAAAAAAAAGTATGCAAATGAGTGAATTTAAATTCACTTAATTTAAAGGTCTAAAATTTTTAAGGGCGCATTCCCTTTCTGGGGAGATTTGGGTTCGGGGATTATAAAATACATAAAGCTATAAATGGTTAAATGGATTACCATTGCCTGAGCTTCAAAAGTTTGCATATGTTATTCCTTCCAGTGAGTGCATTATATAATTAACACTGCAAATATACAGTGCTCCTGCCTACGTCCTATCCTATAGAAGGATAAAAATTTGGTCTAACCACCACCTATTACAAGGAGCTTTGTGCACAGACAAGCTTAGCATACATTTTGGAGGATGACAGTGGAAGAGGTTTGTATGGAGAATGCTGCTTATCTGCTGAATACAAAGATTATTCCAATATTTTTTTTGTGATACACATGATAAGATTTGTGAATAGCCCTTGATGTTTGTTGCCTGTTGGGTTTTTCAGTGGTTTGTTTTTTTTTTTTAAATAAACACTGAGGCATATTTCTTATGCACCAAAGATGAAATTTTCATCTTGCTATGCAGTTGGAATTATGTGAGGTTTCACTGCACAATGCTGTCTGACAGGGGGAATGGCTGACAGTGAAAATCTGCTGTACTGGCAGGATAATTAGGTACAATGCTCCGAAAGGTAGGATCCTGCACACGTGGAAATAAGTGGGAGAAACTTCCTATTCTTTAGGGGCCGCATAACCAGACCAGCTGTATTACTTTCTGGTGCCACCACACTTACTGCACTTTAATAAAGCTTTGTGCCATAATACAGCTCAAACAGCTCTCAATTTTCAGCAGTTCCCTGGGACGTAACATGAAGCTGAAAAGGCAAGTCCGAGTGTTTCCCAGCAGGTAGGCACCGTCTGGGCAGGTATTAGCTGAAAAGCACCTGCCAGCAGGGCGGGCAAAATCACCGGTTGAGTGCTGCAGAGACACAAACAGCAGGGATGCTGCAATTCAATACGATAATGAGAGAGAATAAAAATCCCAGATTTAGGTGAAAGCCCACGACAAACCTCGTACAGTCAACAGCAGAAAGGTGCATTTGTCATGCAGGTAGCAAACCCTGAGCAATTACGGTGGATTTCAGTGGTAACCCTGTAAATTCAATGAAGTAGGTATGCCTTAGCTTTGTGCAGCTGGGACAGCCCTTTAATCACTGTTACCCTATAGCTTACAGTACATTTGTAATTTGTATGACTCAGAAAACAGGAATATTCATTACTGTTTCCTTGTTATTTGTTTCCAGTCAAAATACGAGACAAGAATATGCCACTTGATATGAGACACCATTATAAAGCTCCTAATATGCCTGTTTGCAGCGAGCCCGAGCGCGCAGCCTGTTACAGCGTGCTTAGTGATGGACACGGCGAGCCCGTGCGGACATCGGACACGATTCTCCAGAAGCCCAGATGGCATAAGTCAGTGTAATTCAATCATCCTCAGCTGAACCACAGTAATTTGTATCAGTCAAGGACCTGAGCCATTATGCCTATTTCTCAAACTGGTTAGGTTGTAAATTAGATTTTCATCACTCTTGGGACAAAAACCTGACTCTGCTGAGGTCAGTGGGAGTTTGACCATCTATTTCAGTGGCGCCATGACTTCACCAGTGGGTTTCATGTGCAATATTAATCCTGAAAGTCACCACAGTGTACCGGGTTTATTACTTTCCTAAAAATATATTAAAATCTTCCATTAGTACTTGCAGATACTAGTAGTTCAGTTCTGTGTTATTTTCTTCTGCTCAAATGTAACAAAAGGAATATTTCTCTCAAAGGATTTTGGATTTTAATTACCAAAATAGCCACAGTTTTGATCGATGCTTCAGCAGAGCTCATACAAAGTAAGCACTGAATACAGTTTATTCAGCTGTAAAACTGTCTCATGACCAAGAAGGTCAGATGGGACCTTCTCTGACTCATATCAGGTCAAAATAGAAATCCTCTAAAACCTATTCCCTACGATAAAATTTTACTAGAACAAAGTCATTGGTGGAGTAATATAAAAGAATAACCTGTGAAAAATAAAGCACAGGGCCCTTATCCAGTAAAATACCTGAGCAGTAGCCCCAATTTTAGTTAATAAGTTCACTGAAATCAGCAAACATATTGTGGTTTGGAGTATTTTGCCTATGAAGAAGTAAAACCAACAAAATTAGGCAAACGGACATGGGTGCAAGCACACACACAGACCTGTATCAACCAACACAAACCACCCCAGTACCGCAGAGGGAAGGGTTTTAGTGGTGTGACAGACAGACCACACTGGGCTATGAAATCACTCTTGGAAAAAAAATATGTAGATGCTTCAAAACCTACAGATGAGCTTTTATTATTAACAATTCTCTGATTTCAGTAAACTGAAAAAAAAAAAAAAGGTGTACTCCATGAGTATGTCTAAAACAAAAAAAAGCCATTGAGTTAATCACTACTATTAGCTGAAAGCATTGTTATAGTATTTTCTAAGAGAAAAAATCTGCCCCGGAATAATAATTTCACTTTTCCTATAAGCAGAGCAATCTTTCATCAAGACTAATTTTATTTCAAGCACCGGGGATACAGCAGTGGCACCAGCCATTTTTTACTGAAACATTGTTCCAGGTTTCCATCGGTTTTAATACTGTAATACACACGACATAACTGAACGATGCATTTTTCAAACAGACTTTAAAGCTGTGGGAATACACCCCTTGAAGGCAGTCCTCTCTTCCTTTCAAGTGCCATACAAGCACAGCAGGCAGCATTCAAAGCCACCTCTTCTGTGTCAGCCGGTGGGAAAGGCTGACAGGGAATTGGTTGTGTCACACTCGAAAAGTCACCAAAGGAGAGACAGACTGAAAGGTGGATGGGCCCAATTCTGCGATTTATTTTTCCCTGCTCCTCTTAGGAGATTACTGCCCTAACCAATTAATTTCAGCCGGGAGGCTGTCCTGAATAGCGACTGCCAACCTTTCACAGTTGTCTCTAGGGTCTCCCAAAAAATGGAGAAACTTGAAATGAGATTTTTAAAAGCACTAAAGTCATCTGACTAAGCTATATGGAAAGGTAGGAGGACTTCGGCTCGCTGAAATGTTTAGATTCACTTCTTTGGAACCGGCGTCCTGTGCTTTCACTACTGGGCTTGTTTATAGTTAAACTTTCTATTCACGAGGGCATTGAGACTTCCCAGCCACTACAGACCCCCGTCGCATGGGTTCATCCCACCTTTAAAGTTACAGCCCTGCCCACCTCTAGGAAAAGACCAGCAGCCACAAGCACGTGTGAATGCACAACCCATGTGCTGCCTTCCACCCTCCTGTGAGGAGGAGGAGGAGGGAGCGGTGGCAGTGAGTGCAGCAGGAGCATCGCCAGGCAGGCGAGAGCAGCATAGGCGGGGTCCAGGCTGAAGACCAAGAGCATTCGCAGGGCGATGCGACGTTCTACCGGCGCACACCTTGCTGCTGCGCTGGGGCAGCCCAGGGGAAAACAAAGTCCACGGCAGGTACACCAGGTTCACCTTTCCCCACCTCCTTGATTGCAAACGAGGGGAGGATGAAACGGGGCCACTACGAGAACCACAGCGAAAGCGGTTGTTTGGAGGTTACGTGTCGGGAGCTCGGCGTGGGGCTGTCCCCAAGGCAGCTCAGCCTGGCTGACAGACCGGCTATTACAGCCACAGCCAGACCAGGAACCATCTGTTGAAAAGATCCTGGAAAGCTGCACTCTTACAGAAACAGCCCTGCCCAGGCTCGACCATTGGCTCCTTCTCCCCCAGCTGCTCAGGCCTGGATCCAGACATCTCTGTTTCTTCTGCGCAGGAGAACAGGAGCAAAGATGAGGATGAATCCAAGCAGACTCATCCCTGTCCTCCCCAGTCTCCCCTTCACCCTCCCTAACCTGAGTCAGATCCCCACCACACCTCTAATTTAATTCCATCTTCTTGCTGACTCAGCAAAAAAGGAGAAAAACACCTGAAAAGTGAAATTGGCAATTGTCTTGATAAATGGAGAAGGGAGAGGGCTAGCGAGGATCAAAAGAAATTATGAAGACTTAAAAGCCCTAATGAAGAAAGCAACATACATCTTGTCCTTCTTACACAGAGCAGGATCTGCACCCGGAGGTCACACTCAAAACAACTAACACTAGTTCAGCTGTAACAATAAACACTAATTTTAATAACAAACTGTTTTCCATCTGCATTTTGTGGAGTTTTATACATTCAGGTGTAATGAAGGAAGAAGGAAACATCTGCTAGGGAATGCTGCACCCTCGGAAAAATAACACATCGCAACGGCCATCACGGCTCCACACTGTGCGTTTCATACGGGGTGCTTGGACGTGCTGGGAGGATAAACCCGAGACACCAAATATTACCGTGTACCTTCACCTATTTATAATGCAGAGGCAATCACTACAATGGCAAGCACTAATCAGCATTTGGGTATGCAAATGCACTTACAGAAATCAACACATAAAACAGAGACAAGAAGAGTAGCTGTGAAAAAAACCCCAAACACAACAACCTTGAGTTTTGGGCATTGACTTTGTTACACAGAAACAACAGCAAAATAAAAAACACAACAAAATCAAACAATCTCACATGTACCTAAATCTTTACCTAAGTCTGTCTAAGCCTAGAAAGGCAATTACAAGTACACAGATTATGAACTATAATAACCTTAGTCTAGGAATATTGATAACGAGTTGAGATTTGGTTCACTGTGGTCCAAATATGGCAGCAGTTATTATGGGCACTGCTACAACATCCCCTTCTAGTCCAATACGCCAGTAAATCATGTAATACCCAAGCTCTTTGTCTAAGAAAGAGAAATACCTGGATTCCTTCTTCTCACCAAAGGAGAGGAAGAAATCTTCCAGAACGCCAGCTACTATCTAAGTAAAATAAACGCCATGACAGCCTGCAGTTCTCCTAGCCCTACTACGCTTTTTCGTAGTTACAATTTTAGAAGGAAAAGCATATGCCTATATTAGTAAGTAGCAGAGCTCAAAAGGACGTAGATAAGTAGAGCAAAACGGTGCTGGGAACCCCAGATCCACCCACACACATTGCAAAGGCTTTGCTTCACCTCCAGTCAGGAGGCCACAGGTGAAAAGCCCATTAGCAGCTGAAGTGCACAAAGTAAACTCCTGAAACAGATACTCCGGCTCAGGTTCATCCGAAATGAATCCAGTTTGTGCGGTCTCTCCATAACGCAAACCAAAGCACAGTAAGCGGGGATGGGACGACTGCAAGATTCCCTTCCAAGGTGCGCTCCAGAGCTAAGATGCCACCATACATGGACCCAAGGGTAACAATAAAGAGTTCATGGACATAAAAATATAATTCAGCAGGTATGAACTGTATGCGGGATGCCACAACCCAGTTAAAGCCAATATTGGTACTTTGGGTATACATAACCACGATAACATTTATCTTCCCTCTGCTCTTTGAAGTAAATCTGTTATTTCCTTACAGAAAATAGATCTGTTAAGAAACCAGTGTCTTCCGCAAGGACAACCTCGCAGAGATCTCCAGCCATATGGGCTATAGGATGGGCCAGACCGCCCTGACGTAATTTGGAGAACGATCAAACCGCACGTTCCGTGTTGCATTTCATTTACTCATAATGAGGCATGGGGCAACGCCACAAGACCTTGCAGGATCTCACGTCTCGAGACAGCATGAGGGGAACTGTTCAAACAGCATTTGGTAGATGACTGTCTTTGTTAAGACTTACTTGTCCCACTAATGATTTTGGGTTTTGAACAGAAGTCGAACCGAGAAAGGACAATTGAAACTTGTTATAAAACACTGAGCACATCACCACCAGAATATGGTTTACAAGTAAGATTCCTGCTCTTTTTCCCATACCCGTGCTGCTCCCTAGACTCTATACTGAGGCATCAATTTTAATTATACATAATCTAAGGTTGTTATAAGGTGGGCTTTGTGCTAGCCAAAAAAAAAAAAAAAAAAAAAATGATCTTTAACAAAACAGAATTTCTACTTTACTGGACAAATATACCAAAAGAAATTGTGGCATCTCGGTGGGTTGCTAAGCAACCAAGAGCTCCAGTGTCACTTGTTTGTGATCAATTCAAGTCATTCATCAGGCTCTGAAGCACCAGCTCAGGAATTCCAACAAATCTGCGCCTTGGGAAAGCCACGGGGACTTCCTGCCACACAATAACACTTTCTTTCCTCCAAGATAAACTTTGTAGATGTTCTTTTGATCTGTGTGATATGTTAATTCATTATTCTTAACATACTGCTAATGGGAAAAGCTATAATTAACTAACTACAGCATTGTAACGCATGCAAGATAAACTGAACTAATTAGTAGTGTTTAAAGTGGTCCCTGTCCTCTCCCACTGGGGAAAGGAGCGGATCCTTCCTTATCACAGAAGCAACTGTCCACAACATCTTTTTATGTAATGTATAGCTACCTTTTGTTCATTTTTCCTCCCAAACGTAAGTGATAAAGTGTATTTTTATTAGCAAACAAGATGGCTACAATCCAAGCCACTCGAGGTACACATACCTGTTGTGAATAATGTCATCTTTCATTTAAATGAAGGCTTATCTGCTGGGCTTCTTGGGATAAAGAAGTGGACTGTTACATTTTCATTCAATAAGTTTAATTACTGAAGTAACACGTGCTAAATGTCCATAATAATTACATTCCCTCACACTGAGAGCGAGTTAAATGTAATCAAAGTGTACATAGCTGAAGTACAGTCTCTTTATTTCAGCTTCATATTCAGAGTTCATTTTACTCCTATTTCGATAAAAATCGGTAATAAATTTCAAGAGTTTGGAGAATGAACTGGTTTAAAAGCTGTGTGTTGCATATGACAAAACTTCTACAACTCTTGGATCGCAGGCAGGTTTGTTTTGTTTTTTTTACTAAAGATATTTAATGATACTTTCACGTATATTGTGCAATATTCCTGAAGGAACTCCGTTACCTCCTGCAAACCTTGGTATCTTATCTTTTGCATCTTATTTTCATGTAACATAGTCTGGTCTTGTAGTTCTTCTGTCAGCCGAACTCCACTGACAGCAGACGCTCGGCCTAAGTAAGCACCACAGAAACTGGCTAACAAGAATTTTCTAATTTTTTAATATCCCATTGGGAGAGGTGGTTTTTGGTTTGGATTTAGGGTTTGGTTTTTTTTTTTTTTAAAGACAGAAAATTCATTACTTTTAAGCAACAGAAAAGTGCTAATGCAGTAGTCGTGCACTCTAATACTTCACGTCAGTAAAAGCCAAGCAGAGGATCACGGGAAGCAACGGGCGAAGGATCACGTGCACAGCTCCGACAAGGCAATGCCACACGTCTGTTCACAAATGGGCAGAAATTACATACTCATTTTAAGGTGCAGGTTTTTCCCCCATCTCCTTTCCTCAGACCTGTAACTAAGCTCATAATATTTATTATTTATTGCTTACGGAATGGTATTTGGGAGAGCTACGTAACACGTATTTAACTCAGTCACATCAAATGAACCCTTGACAATCAAACAGAAATACCCAAACACCTGTCAAGTCTCTGGTGAAATTTTCCAAAACATGTTTCAAGCAAAACTATTCCGAGGTAGCGCTGAGAACGAATTTACTTGCTTTGTATCTGTTGAGTTACGGTTGAATACCTGTAGGTTATCCAACATACCATAGCTTAGCTCCTTTCTACCCCAAAATAAGAAGCAAAGTAACCTTAGTCATAGAAGCGATAGATGGAAAGTCTACTTACATTTACTGTGTCCCACTCTCAGGAAACAGAATCTCCTTGCATTATGAAAACCTAAACCTAGCTGAGACCACCGATGCTCTGATCGTGCAACACCAATTAATAACACAGCACACGGCACTGAGGTTTAAAGACTCTTACAGCTCTCCTGGAGCGCCACGAAATCACATCACTCCCTCAGAAAAAAACTGGGGACATTTGTAATTATTTAGGTATCGCAGGAAAACAAAGATAAAATACTCTCCAAAATCGTTAGGAAGGAAAGAAGAAACAAGCGTTTGCCACAGATGCATGACACCCGGGCTTGCAAACTTGAACCCACCTAAAAAACCATGAGACCCAGCGCGCCATCCCCCAGCCAAGACCACCGCGACCATGCCTTTGCCTCCCCGGACCCCCGCTCCGCGCCCGGCCGCCCTCACCCGCAGCCCACCGCCCCCCCTCCCCGGGCTCC
>NW_008825411.1:1959944-1962338 GCF_000699105.1 Pygoscelis adeliae
AACTTCCCACCGGCAAGACCCTCTGCAGCTCTCACTTCGCCGTGGTGGCGGGGGCCTCCAAAATCTGGTCAAGGAGGGAACGGGCACCGCCAGGGAACCGACCGATCCCCCCGCCCCCGTTTTACCCTTCTCTCGGGGTGCAGAAGCGTCCTTTCTATTCAGAGGAAAGGATGAGGAATCAGAAAACCTCAGATGGGGCTGGTCCTCCCCACCCCGTCCGCCTCTGCGCTCTCCCTTGCTAACAACGCCTGCACTCATTGTTGCAACATCTAATGTTTTATAGATGCAAACCTTTGAAGATCTTCCGTCTCATTTTTTGCAAATGCCCCTCTTCTCAATTTTTGCTGCGTGTGCTCTACAGCGCACGCGGCCGCAAAAACAGATCGGGTTTGTGTGTGCGCTTGAACAGTTGGACTTTCTGCCTGTACGGTTTACTTCTGTAATCCCTTTGTGGAACGGACTAAATTTTTAAATGATTGGTGAAGACGGTCGTCACAAATCTGCCAGTCATTTTCTTAAGCGCTCCATCCAGAGACACTGTGTGGAGGTGGTGAAGGTCAGACATAACCATTTTCATGAGGACTCAGACTTCTCAGACAGTTTTCAGTCTCACTGCTGACCTTTGGGTGTTTTTCTTTTCTCTGAGCTTTGTCTAATGCAATGAACAATAATCATAAAGAAACATTCATGGACATTAAACCATAAAACCACCCTACCGAATCACAGTTAGCACTCGTGGGGATTATTATCATTTGGGTTAAAGATTTTTCGGACAGTAGCAATCAGAATTTGTTGATGTACTGGCCAACTCGCGTTGTTCATCTCCAGCAGTTTTAGGTAGGTGAGCTTACTTTTTGGACAGGAAGTAAATAATTAAATTTAAGGAAAGGTATTATAAACTAAAGACAGTAGTAAAAGAAAAAAATCTGAAAACTAGTAGGGAAAAGGGTGAAATAATTTAACATACTTGTTCCGTGTTAAGAAAGCAGATGCAAAACTCTGTTAAAGCAATGCTATGCTTGATATTTTAGTCATGCAAAGTCAGGCAATTCATGGATAAAATTTTCATATTAAACTACGTTTAAGTCAACTTGCGCCGATATAAATGCCAAACTTCTAACCAAATGCACGGAGAAAAGCTTCTCTTACGTAAGGAAAGTGTGCTGTGGTTGCTTAGAAAGCTCTGACGTTGGGCAGTCGGATCTTTGTGCAGCGGAGGCACAGCCCAGAGCACACGTGAGGAAACGGGAGTTCTCCCTTTGAACCCCGCTCTCATAGCCAAATCCTGAATTGATTTACTGTTTCATCCAGAGACAGTAAAATGCTATATTTACAGCACATTGCTTTCCAAAGCAACCAACAGCTAAGCAACAGGGCTGTGCCCCCGTGCAGCGGAAACCTCTGAAAAATAAATGGAAAAGGAGACAGCTGCAGAGGAACGTCTCGACCGTGTCAGGGCTGCCAACGCATTGAAAAGCCATTTGACCCAGCATAAACATGGCCGTCGGAGAGCGAGTCAAAATCCAGAGGTGACTGGAGATTTACTGAAGCGTTGGCAAAAACTGAAGACGCCAAGTGTGGGAAGCTGTGTCCCGCTCGTCTGGGAGCAGAGATGACAGAGCTGGCCAGAGAGCCAGGGAGAGCTGGCATTGCCCCTCCTGCCATTGCCAAGAGGATGAAAACCGGGGCAACTCTTACCCGCTTCTGGCCAATACTACCCTCCTCCCGGGATGCCTCAGCAGTACCAGGAGTTTCCAGGTTGATTTCTGCAGGGCTCTGACATAAAGAAGAGAGACAACTATTTAATTACCTCCAGTGGCTGCTTGAGGCAGGACTGCTGCCAAAGTCAACTTCCTAGGCTGCCCAAACCTACGTTGCCGCATCCACCACCCAGACACTCTGTGCCACAAACAGAAAGAAGCTGGGCTTGCAAAATGCAGCGACCGCTTAGACATGCCTACCTGGCCCAACTTTTAGATCCTCTCTGGCAACATGATTTCCGTAGGATCTTCTCGCATTTTCAGGTTTCGGCCCGTAATATGGAAACCATCAAATTATTTTAATTTTTTGACACAGAATCATGCAGACAGTTTTCCTTCCATTAGGAAGTCAGCTGATGGGAAAGTCAAAGTGCATCAGCTTACCAAAAACTGCTCCAGACTTCCAAAATAAAATGTGTTCACGTTCATAATAAGACATGGCACTAATCACATCTATTTCCGAGGCTAGGGTTTGCCTTAAGTAAAGTGTAAATAGACATAATCCATTGTGCTTCAGATTTCACTGGGTAATGAAACAGGGCAAATGTCATAGCACTTAAGTCTGCACAGAACAAAAATAAAGACAGAGAAGCACAGTTCGGTCCTCTCCGTGTCTCCACAGAACTGCTCTTTA
>NW_008825411.1:1962379-1996306 GCF_000699105.1 Pygoscelis adeliae
CAAACCAGCTACTTGACGGGAGAATGAGAGAGCAACACTGCTAGAAACACTGGAAAATTTCATTAAATCTCTCTAGGCTGGTGCTGATTAGATATTTAAAATACACATTAAACTTATTCAGAACATTTATCTCAGGAACTGTCTAAAGAAATCAGAAGGAATAGAGGGTGTGTTTGTGCCTATTGCAACTTTAACTTGTTACCCGATTCACTGAATGTACTCCCTCAAGAAACACCTAGCATTTTAAAATCAGCTCCAGAGTCTGATGGGAGGCTCTGAAGATTTCCAATCTTACTCTAAATGCCATTTAAGATACACAAAATACTCAGAACAAAAGAACATATTGGCCAGATTTCCAGCACATATCCCACCACCACAGCTCGTTAATAAAGATGATGTAATTTTTTGAATAGGTAGCTATGCAACAATGTGAATGTAGTTGCGTATCAAGAGCCACAAGTTGATATTGTTTTTTTTAAAAAAGCATAAGTTTCTGGGAATCTGTTTTGGTCCTGGACAAATTAAATGGCTGAAATAATTGACATCATGACAACTAGCATTTTTTCCATGTCAAAATTTGTTTTGGAAATTATGTCCTGCTGCAACATTTCACAGTATTTTCATTAACTTTGGAATTTTTAGAATATTTAAATTATACCAGCTGAGATGTATATTGAGAAGCACAAAGCTGCATTAGAAACTTTCAGCTCGCAGGGAAAGATTTTAAAGGGAAAAACGTAGATGAGATAGAGGGTGATGCGTGTCCCGCTAATGGTTTATTAAAGATGTATCTGAGTATACATCATCAATGCTTAGCTTTGAAATGTTGAAAGTTAGATGGGTCTCGACCAGAGCAGAGAAGCCACAGACGTTCTAGAAAATGCTCATCTTTTCCTTCATAATGAGAATACAGGAAAACTCCATGTGATCAAAGGACAGAAAATTTAAAATGAGTTAGTGAACTACCACTTTTCGTGGTTCGAATCAATCCTAGGAATTTAGACTTTGAAGAACCTGGAGTGAAATGTTGGGATTTTTTTTCTTAATATAATTTTTTAAAGGCTGGATAATTATATGACTGCTAATAACATTTGTAACTATGCAAGCTAAGATAATAACAATGGTAATCAAATCTCATGCTTCAGGGCATAAATTGATTGCTTGAAGGGGCTATGGAGGTTTTTCTTTTTTTCCCACTACTGAGTACATGATTTCACAACTGACTAAGTGCATTACAAGGGGAGTGTTTGCTACTGTAGCTAGACAATTGATCTAAGCCGTAGCAACAAATACGACACCAAAACACAGTGAGCTGCCTATCTGCTTTGCAAACACTAATAGATTTAGGGTCAAATTCAGTTAAATATTTGGTTCTTATTTTCCAGTTAGTTTCCTACGTTTCTTTTGAAAGAAAGAAGTAAGGTCTAGATTTAAAAAACCAAAAGCCAAACAATCCCACAAAACTTAGGAGCAAGAATCTCGGAATGACTCTTAAAGACCCAAGTTAGGCAAGTGGGTTCCTCCATAGTTAGGTTCAGATCCAAAGATTTGGGTGAAAAACAACCAATTCATAGGGTGTCAAGTCACCATGCAGGCTGACCCATACATCTCCTTTGGCCAGCTTGTAAGAACTTGCATATGTTTCCACCAAAAAAGAGGCCGTGGTCTCTTTTCTTTGGAAAACACGCACAGCAAGAGATGAGAGAGCTCAGCCTGGAGATGGGGATTTAGGTTTAATTCCCAGCTGTACCTGAAAGCTCCACAAAAGTTTGCACTCCGCCCCAGGACAGATAGAAATTGAGCTCTGTGAAACATATTTCATCAAGCAGAAATTAATTAAAGATTCACTGGACCCAACTTGGAGCAAAACTGTGCCTCACCTTTGTTAGGGCATTTGTGGAAGGAAGGCTTGAGCTCCAGTGGTGCCAAAACAGACTATTCATGCTTTTTCCTTCAAGCATCCACTAAAGGTCCTAGAACTTGTCCAGAAAGCTTCTTTCTGAATGAAAATATAATATAATATAATATAATATAACTTTGTTGCTCCTCATATTTGATGTCATTGCTTGTTAAGTGAGACTTTTTTCATTCCAGGTTTTAGGTTTGGGTTGGTTTGGTTTTGGGGGGTTTTCTTGCACTGCGCAGTAGTGACATTCCCAGATACAACACTTCAGAGCAGAACTCCGTAGCACAGGTTTCAAGTTCATACATGTATTGAAAGTACAGATCTGCCATGTCAGGTCTAGTTGGCCACTCCACCAGACACCTTCTACTTTGGTAGCCTGCCCAGTTGTCTAGTTGGCATGTACCAGTTTCTGGGATGAAGCTACAAAACTGTAAGTCAAACAGAAAGGCTGTGCCTGAATGGCAGACCAACGCATGCCCGGTCATCCACCACACAATGAGACAAGTTCATTTATAAAGAAAAGCAAGTACTATACTCACAAAAAATGCTATCTGGAAATGTATCTTTGGTCTCTGCGCGGAACTGGCATGAAGCCCAGAAAGAGCAAGCCAAGATATTTAGAGAAATGGAATCGTGACTCACGTCAGGACAATGGCATTGATCTCATTCATTTGTGGAAGAGATTAAAGAGGCCTAGGAATAAAGATTTCCTATTTCCTGAAGAATAAATGCTAGTCACTGGACAAAACATCAGCAACAAGGTCCCCATGGTTGTTCTTATTCTTGCCTAGTGTGGAGGTGGGATATGTAGAACGAAGCCTTTGCCTGGATAACGCATGAACACAGTCATAGTGTATTCAGTGACGTAGATGAGACCTATCGCTCACCAACTACTGAATAAAATGCTTTCTTTTTGCTTTCTGTCAAGGTCAACTAGGCATCATTTGCACAAAATGTCTACTGCCAAAACCTTGCGTTGATATAACACAACCTGATTATCCCTACTCCCCTATACAAAAATAAAAACAAATATTTTGAAGAAACGGTTTGTGCACATTTTTCCACTGAGAGTCAAACACATTTGGGTTATAACAACAGGTAACATTTACAGAATTATTGTAGCTACCCTTGAAAGTGACCAGTCACAGTTATGAATGTAAACAGCTAGTTCAGAATTACCAGGGACCCCCCTCCCAAGTTCTGCAGACGCGTGAACAAGATGATTACAGAGGGATTCATTTGGTTTTCATGAGGAAAGAAGAAATTACACTGACCTCCTAAGACAGGGACAAACAGTGGTCTTGGCTAATGCTATCATTTGTACTCTTCCATTTTTTATGTCCATATAGTGAACTGATTTTATTAAAATAACCTACATTAAAGTCCAAATCAAAAACAAAACACTAGATGGGTTGTTGCTGAACCATTTGGTGCTCCCTGCATTCCTTTACCAACTTAATCTGACTGGTGGGTTGCAGGGTGTTCAATAGGTCACCTGCATCAGCAATTTCAGTCCAAACAATTTGCTTCTAAATACTACATGGTATGATACACATTTTCCAA
Source organism: Pygoscelis adeliae (assembly GCF_000699105.1). NCBI lineage: Eukaryota > Metazoa > Chordata > Aves > Sphenisciformes > Spheniscidae > Pygoscelis > Pygoscelis adeliae. The sequence goes on from NW_008825411.1 coordinate 1,965,849, forward strand.
TTACATTTCAGGCTGCTTTTAAATTCTACCAGACAGACAAAGTTATATGAAGAATAGAAGGTTTAGGAAACAACAGCATACAAATGACTGTATATTAAAACAATTTTTTTTGCACAGTCAAGCTATCAGCAGTTATACAAAATTATTAATGCAAGCAGGGAAGCAATAGCTTGATCACCAACAAAAGATTTCTTTTTAAAATATCGGCAATTCTCATGTAACATAGTACATAAATGATTTATCCCTCTTCAGTGTCCTTCAGACAAGACATTCAAGGAAAAAAAATTAGTACTGTGAATATCAGATACAATAATTGGGAAAACACTCTGTAAAAACAAGCATACTTCTCTTACACTTCAACCTTTTATATATATATATTATATTTAATGTGTGTATATAAATATCTATATAAAAATTGATTTTATGGAGACCCAGGAAATTTTATTAAAAATAAGCATCACTCAGTAAATACTGGAAATACTGTCGCTAGGCCAAGGTGATGAGTATGAGTCAAAAATTACATTCTTACACGAATGAAACTAAGGACCCCCTTTAAAGTCTGGGGATTACAAAAATGGTCAGAATTATACTTGTCAGGTATGATCGTACGCCCTAATAATTTTAGTAGACTGTGCAGGCAATACTTAGCATTTTTTTTTCAGTATCTAAATTGAAAGGATAAATACTTCCAAAACTTTCAAATCAAAGCTAACAGTAAATGGAGGTCCGTGGTGCAGGGTGACCTTATCCATTTGATGAGCTGGCTGTCAGCAAGCAGAACACTTTTTCAGAACAGCCAGTAAATGCGATGCGGTGGAGCAAGGAACAAGGAATGCAAGTCACAGAATTAGGATCCCTATGGAGAACCTATACTCTGAGTGGGACATAAGTCTGAGAGGGATTTCCGAACCATCGGTTGAACCTTACCTGTTAGGAGGGCTACAAAATCTATAGCGGTATAAGCAGAGGATATTAAGTAGATATAGAGAGTCTCTGTTGCTTTTCTATTTTGTCCTGGTGTGTATTTTGGAATTAAAGTGTCCAGTTCTGCCGTCTGCAGCTCAGGATGGATAGCAAACTACTTGTTAGGATTCAGAAAGGAGTCAGGCAAACAACTGCAGCATTGGAAAGTACATCGTACAGTGAGCAACGAGAATTCATCAAGTAGCATGTGAAGAGGTGATTAGATCCCGGTCTGTGGTACCAGAGGGAATAGGTTTTTCGTAATGGAGGGCTGCTCTATCCAACTGGCAAAGTATAACAAGATCTAATGACTGGCAGATGAGAAATTTGTTTATTATTTTTTTTTTCTAAACAGCGAGTTTAATTAACCCTTTGGCAAAATTTTCCTAGTTGTGGTAAATTATTCATGATGGGCCGTTATAACACCAAGACTACATATTTATCTTAAAAATACTTTTTAGCTCAAGAAAAAAGATCGGATCGGGATGTATAATAGTTGATCACAAAGGTTGTGCTCCAGCCCTTGCTGATGCCCAGCAGTGAGGAAAAGCACAACTAACCGCAAGGTCCAGGCCAGCGGGACCCTGGAAAGAACCAAGGACGTGCTGCTGCAAAGATGACCTCAAAAGAACCCCATTAATCCAAGTCCTGTCAGCAAAAAGAAACTCTTTTTGAGACCTGCCTAGCTGTGAAGCGGCTGCAGGTGTAGCAGACTACGTGGGCTTATCCTGCTCTGTCATCCTCCTATTCCTGTCTGCATAGTCCAGCTCTGGGATGGAGCAGAAAAAAATCCTCAGTTACAACAGCTACATCTTGCTGGAAGACTTGAAAAAGTTTCTCAAAGAGGTAATATGCTCCCTCAGAAATCAACAGCAAAAACAGGTGTATGTCACCTTAAACATGCATACTAGTTTGGCTAGATGTTAAATCCAACACTGAGGGGAAACTACCAGAGAAAAACTGCTGTCAAATTCACCTGTATTTAGATTCATGTGGGTGTGCTATGGTACATACTGATTTAATGGTATAGGATTATCATGAAGTTCAAGCCGAGCTGACTTCCCGCTCCGTGAAGTTAATATAGCTGTGACATTCTCCATCAGCTGAAAATATATTTCCTATATACTTTTCTAAATATATCTATCATCTCTAACAGCTCCCAAATTTCAACTTCATTGAAACTGCTTTCTCAGTCCTTCTGCCATCTGCTTTTTTGCTAGGCTCATATGTGTTTCTCTGGCAGTGACTCTGTAGAACATACTAAAGCAGTGAAAAGCACAACGGAAAGTATATTTTTAAAGTGTCTTGCCTCATTTGGGAGTTAAATGCACTTATATCACAAATGCATAATGATTAAAAAAATAGCGGAAGCCAATACATCTACATTTGGGTACAAATTTCTCTGCAAAGCATTCAGCGACTGCTGACAAAACCAACCTCTTACAAGGTCCGTGAGCACAGCCTAGCATATATTCCACACTTGAAGAGTCGCACACATCCCTTATACAACCACCGAAGAAAGAAATCCCCATGCCAACATTCAAACTCTGGACAGGAATGCAAGTCAGACATCATTTTGCCACGATGACAGTGATCACCAATGTACAAAAGGAACTTTTCTGAAAGGAGTTGTTTCTAGAAAGCTATATTCAATCCTCTGTCCAAGCTGTGAACACCCAAACTGTTTATATTTCTCTTACCTTTGCCAGAATGAGTATCCTTCCCCAGTGCCGTCCCTGATGCGCTGAAATACATTAAAAGGCTTAAACACTTCCTTGATAGAGGGAGCAGGAAGGGAGAAGAGGTTACCATTTTCTTTCAAACTATAAGTAAAACAAAAAACTGTTTCAAATTTTACTTCTTTTTACGTGACTACATCTCATTCCAACCTATATAGTTATCTTCTGGATTCATTCATTCTGGATTCATATAGTTATCATTCAAGATAACTATACTAACTGTATAGTTATCTTCTGTACATTCATTTCACTTTGGTACAGAAATTTGTACCCACATATAGAAGAATTAGACTTCTACAGTCCCCTAATTTGTAGAAGGGACTGTATTTTCTCTTCTTGCAATGGTCAGTAGATACAATCTTATGTGAAAATGGATGATTCTGTTCTCCACCTGTATTGCCAAGAGATTGGACTGACTGAAAATAAAGAGAGGGATGTTAAATAATGCAACTGCAGCAAAAGTAAAGCCAAAAAAGCCTAACACAAACAATTAAAAAGGGAAATCCTTATAAAAGAACCTGCCTATCCAAGGCAGGAGTAAGCAGGGATGGAAAGACAAGAGAAGACTTCAAAATAGGCATGACTTCCTCTGATCTGAGTTTTTGCACTCATAAAAGTTTTAATACTACATGAAGATGCATTTCTTCAGGCACAGTGGTGGAAATAGAATGGGGCCCTTAGGTGGAAAATTAGAATATAAAGGCTATCAACTGCCAATTAATCTTGTGAGGTCAATGGGAAACAGCCAGAATTGCTGTTTCCAGATGGGTGAAAGGGCGCCTTGGAACTTAATTTATCCTGTTACCAGTGCACTCTGGCAGATCTCCGAGCCCATGCTCTCAAAAAAGGAACTGAAAGACCAATGAGTTGGCAAGATTTGGGGCCGTATGTGTCAGCTTCTTATACTGCCTAGGCTGGAGATGTAAATTCACCCACTGAGTGGATAGATGGGACGCGCTGCCGTGCAGTCCTTACCTGGCAATTCAGAATGGCCTGCAATGGCTGTCATCGCGAGTCCAAAGGTGATGCATTGATTGTGCGTATTGCATACAGCCCAGAAGATGCACAAGAGAATGATTTGCTGTTTAATATTATTTGACTGCTACTTTAAATACTGGTAGTGCTCGTTAAAAATCTCGAAAAGGTTGAAAATCTCTAAAATGTTACAAAACTAGTCACATTTTAGATTGGGTTATATCTTTAAAGAGGAAACAGTATTGACTTACCATAAACAGTTGAGCACTTTTAATGTTTGATGTTGAAATGTAAAATGGGCTAGTAAGTTATGTTTGTCAAGAGCAGCTGAGAGATATTCAAATTAAAAAAAAAAATCATGTCTTCAAATTAAAAAATCACTGAAACCTTCAGAGCAGTGGCTGAAGGTGTGAATGCTGTCACCGGTTCGTACACCTTTGTGCTTCACTGGGAAAGTAACAGTGAGGAATACTTGTGTTACTGTGTGTTTTGACTCACATTTTCTCATCAAAAGACGCTATTTGAACTTAAGTTACTGAGCAAGCTGCAGCATATTTATGGCCGTGGATCTCCAGAGAGAGTTTTGAATACTGTGACGAGCCCTGTGCTGACAAAGCCTCTTTTAAACCACAGCTGATACAGATTGTGGCCACAGACCACTCAGCCAAGGCTGATTTTAAATACTTCTGTAATAAAGTCAGGTATACCAGATAACCCCTGTGGGCATCTATTATGGTTACTAATGTATTAATTGACTAACGTAGTTAAAAAATGGAATAGACTTAAATACAAAATGCTGTTAAAATATGTTGTGATGTGTGTTAGCTCATTACAAATGGCATGAACATAATGCTGATAGCAGACAATGGTATAGAAGAAATAACGTTTTCCCTATGGTATAGGTTTATGGCAAGTATTCAGCCTTCAGGATACACAGTTAATCTTTATCCTAAGCAAGTTGCCATTCACGGCAAGGGAAACTTTACTTATGTGTTTCCCAGAAAACGCTGCTTTGGTCCGCCAAAGAAGATAGGGTTATTAGGTAGAAATGTGAGAGGCCGTAGATTTCCACCGGCTCTGTAGGCTGACACAAGTATTTCTCAGCTGGAAAGCATGCAAGTCAGTGTGATAAGTTGTGCAAGGCAATGGAGAAATTCATGTTGCAAGTTCAGCATGCAAACCACCAAAAGGCAAGAGAAAGTAAAATGTGGCTTAAACTGTGATGAAGAGGATAAGGAAGGCTTATGGGTGTTTACAGTGATAAGGTTAGTGCCTTGGACTGTGACCCAAAGAGTGGATAAGATGGATTGCTCTAACGGTGCTGTCTCTATCTCGTGTAGGAATGACAATGAATAATGGGGCTTTAATTGGCAGCCACCTTTTCACCTGTACTGTATAAGTGCTCTCACTTGTGCCTGCTGGAGTTATGGATCCCAAAAAGGGCAAAGACAAGCTGGAATTAATAAAAAAAAAGATGACAGAGTAAGAGAAGAGCATGTTTTGACTGCCGGTATAAATCAGGAGTAATGCCAACGAGCAATGGAGTGATACCTCTGTGAAACGGGAGCAAGTGTGATCAGAATGAGACCCCCTTCTCATTAAGCGAACAAGTCACTTCTGAATTAGGACAGAAACACAATACTGCCTTAAATTAAAGCTGCTTGAGAAACAACTTTTGCCATCCAATATGCACAGGATTGGTTTTGCTCACAGAATAATTTACCATTTTTTCTATTGCAGTAATGACTACGAGTTCAGTGTTATATTAGGCTGTGTGCACACTCCTGAGATAACATTCAGAAAGATAGAAATCAGACAAAGAATGGCACAAACAATGTCAATGTAATGGGGAATTTTGGCAATCGGGCCATATGCTTCATAGACTGATGCTCTTGCGTTTTTTTTAATAACATGAAGTTGTTTCATCCTTTCATACTGTAACGTTATAATGGCTGTTTCGGGCTATTTTCCCTAATGGAGGGGAACTCAGGGGACAGGAGGGGAAGGGCTCTTTTGAAGTGAAAAAAAAATGAAGAGGTTAAAAATGAAGGGGAGTATGGAGAGAAAAAGGGTAAAACAGGAGTGGATGATAAGTGAGTGCCGGCAGAGACACTGCCTGGGCCAACATCATGCTGTCCCCCTGCACCCAAGCAGGGCTGGGGGTAGGGACAGGCCCCAGGACAGCCCCAAGGTGAGATGGCAGGTCAGGCCTGGGGCATCCAGAAGGTCCGGTGAGGACCAGCAGGAGATGGGGTCGAGGACAAGACTGGACAAGGCTACCCAGAGGGTGACTCAGGTCCATCCTCAGGATACCCATAGCACAGGTCCACGGCTCACCGTCAGTGAGGCGGGTCCACAGGAGATGGAGCAGAGCACAACCACACCGGTGCCATGTCCCAGACACCACCTGGGTGCCCGGGGCTGAGCTTAAATGCAGCTCCTGGGTCCTTAGGGAGGAGGTGTGTGAGTGGAGGTCCTGGTGAGCCTGCTCAGGGCAATTAAGTCTATTAATGCCCTCAGGAGACAGGGTGAAAGAGGCTGCACAGCAAAAGGATAATGGATAAAAATTAACTGACTGATAGAGCTGAAAGGCATTAGCCTCTTGTGTGATGGTGTGGATCTGCAAGGCAGAGCTGAGTTTCTCATTTCAGTTCAGACGATGACAGGATTTAGGTTTCACTGATGGGAGCTGGGGGGGGGTGTCTGTTTTTTTCTCTTCAGAGGACATTTCAGCCTGGGGAAGAAGGGAAGTCTCTGGGGCCTCCCCTGAGCCTAGGGGAAGCTGTGGGGTTCAGGAGACCTGATGGACCTCCAGAGGCCACACCAACCAGCCTTGCATGCAGCTACAGACTACTTCTCAGGTTTTTTTTCTCTTCTGTTGTTATGGAAACAGCCTGTCGAAGGGCTGCTGAGGTTCTGAATCCTGGATGTGCAATGAGGGAAGGTAGATAGGGGATCGCTATGTGTAGTTTCAAAGCTGAATAAAGATGTGGATATTATTTTACATATGTATTGAATAAACACAGATAGCCAAAGCCCTAACATGGAGGCATTTCTAGGATGGCAATCTTTGTAAGAAAGCCAGTTGGAGTGAATTTCTGTAACCACCTGTAGGCACGTACAGCATCACTGTGCTGAATGCCAAAGGTTTTGCCTAAGGAGACACCTGATTATACCCAGAGACAATTGTACGTGGTGCAAATTTCATGAAGAGATTCCTTATGTTTCTCCAATTAATTTCAGGGCTGTATCCAACCTGAAGTTCCAGGAGCGAAGACCTGAAGATATAAAACCGTGCCAGGATAACAGTGGTGTTTCAGAGGTAGAAGGAGGTCTAACACCTGAGATAATTCACAACTCTTGATGCTCTAAGGCTGGAGATAATAATTCCAAGTGTGTTATTTTGTCTGGGATAACATGCATCATCGAAGCCACTGCCTCCTATTCCTTGCTTGGCAAACCAGACTGGTTTTTTGGACCTACAGTCCTTTGTATAGTCAATCTGATGCTCTCAGCCTGTAAGCCAAGATAGTTTTCTCCGAGAGACTCAATTACTTCCTTCAAGAATGAACTTGCGAGAGGCAGCTGTTAGATGCGTGCACTTGTGTGAACGCCGGGGGAATGTGTCTGATTGCAAAAAGTTCAAAAGAGATGACTAGTCCCTCTGTGGGCTTTCTAGCCCACCTTCTCTGCAGGCCATCAATGGAAGAAAGCTCCTTTCTACTTCTCCCCCAAGCATGCTTGGTTCACTCGCTGTTCCCTCTCTATTTATTCAGCTGCACAATATGCCTAAGACTATTCAAAGTCTGTAAATCAGACAGCAGTATTTAAGCACAGAACAAAACCATCACAAGCCAATTCACACAGTCTCCACAGGATGAAAGAGGAAAGACAAATTCTCCAACACTGTTTCACTAATGAACCTCACACCTTTGTAGTAAAAGTGAGAGTGTCTGCAGTTCACTCTTTCTCCCAATTATATCTTCAGCTCTTTGCTAAAGCTGCTAATCAATGTACCAGATAATGTCAACTCTGAATGTCATTCTGTCTATGAATATTTGTCCATTCAGTATTGCCTGTAGAAAAATTTAACTCACACAGGGCGCTGCAAGATCTCATAGGTAGAAAACCCCAGTCTTTTCAAGTTAGACCGTGAGGTATCCCTGAACCTGGGAACAAAGGAATATGTCCAGAAGAGAAACAGTTGCATTGTAGGAAACGTCCTCCCATGCACTTCCAGTCTTGGGGCACACTGGAATAGAGTCAGAGCTTCTGGTGCCCTCTCCTGGTGCCATAGCATCACGATCTCCTCCATAGCAGTGGAGCCACCAATATCGTCTACTGGTAGTAGACTGACACTAGATACTGGTATTTATTTACTGGTGTCTATGATAATCTCCAAATTCAACTCAGCAAACCTCATGCACTGTGAGAGAAGGAACTTGAGCAAACACACGAGATGCTGCACCATGCCAAGGCTGTCCTGGCAAATGAACGCTAGTGCAGTGACACACCGGTGTATCATTCGCTTTTGGAAGTACCATAGCTGTATGTTCAGGTCCATGAAATGATCCCAGATTTTTAGCTAACATAAACTCTTTTGATCTGAAGCTGGTTTCTTCAAGGCTAGCTTTGCACTGCTCTGCACTGCCTGATGTAGATAAAACCAAAACCCTTTCCTACTCATAGGTCTTGTGGAAGAGACTGCTTGTGTAAGGAGTCTCGAAAACAGGAGACACAGGCTTGCAGTCTGGGCTACTGTCATTGGGGAGGGCTTCCCCAATAAATCAACCCACACGCGTTAGACCTTTAGTGTAGATATCAGTGACAGAGGGGTCTTGTGGGCACAAAAGAAAATGTAGAGAAGACCTTTCCTTCACAAGAATTAGGGGCTGCCAACTTCTGTCCTTACCTACAGGATACACACGTTTTTTCCTCAGGCAGCATTCTCATTCCTGAGAAGATACAAAGATTTACTGTGATCAGCTAAGAACATTACTATAACTAGTACACAGCAGCTTGGAGGAAAGATTATCATGCAGGAACAAGATTGCACTAATTGGAGAAATCGGTTTCAGCTGCTGCTGTTTTGGAGTACTGGAATGAATTAAAACGAGGAAGCTGATATTAAATAGGTATTGAGAAAAAGTACCAAAGACTGGGAAAGCAGAGCTGTGTGCAAGATGAGGAGGTGTTTTGTTAATGATGTGCGGTGTTTTATAATTTTCATACCTGTTTGTTTCACTGATTGCACAAAGTGACCCGAGTCTTTCTACAGCGTGTCTGTAGGACATAGAAGAAATGTCCCACTGTCAATGTGCAGCAGACGCCAGGGGACATGCAACCACTCAGCAGGTCAGCGAGATGCCTGGAAGAGAGTAGAGTCTCATCCCCTCCCCACGGCTCATGCTGCCTCCTCAAGTCTTCCTCTCACACGCTCACCCCTCAGTTTCCTTGAGGAAGTCTCTTCAACATGAACATGTATCATGTATTTACTGTTTTTTTCTGCTTCAGGGCAGTACCTCACTATCCAACACATACAGGCTCATGCACACCAGTCAGTAGATGCAAAGACAGTCTCTAGTTTACAGCTGCACTAACAAAAGCTATTTGAATGCAGAAAAGAAAGACATTGGCAAAGGAGGAAGACAAGATGATACAGGGCATTATTCCCTTCCACAGGGCTCTACAAGGCCATGGATACTAGGTAGTATCTTCTAACAAATATGTATTTTTTTGCCTTTATTAATCACACTTAAGCCAAATTGGATACAGAGGGTAGTATTGCAGGTAAAACCCTTTTTCTATTTAAAGTAAATTCAGTGCGAGCATTTTCCAGAAAATACTGATAAAATAAAAATGTCCTCAGGGAACCATACAACACTTCTTCAGCTGCTCATTATATAGCTTGCTCTAACAGTTCATCATACTGAATTTCATATCCTAGGTGCTGATGAGGACAGAAACATTTTACCAAGAAACAACTGCTTTGAAAAATTTCTGGGCACTGATTTTATCAGTGTGCAACATTTGGGAGACTTAGTGAGGTAAAGGCAGACCTAGATCCAAGTAGGTCAAAAGGTGTTACATGAATATATTCAGAGGATAAATCGTTAATTGGGTAGGGGAGAGGTGCTGTTATCGGGCATTCTTGCTTATAATCTTTCATTTACATAGTGGAATAGTCTTCAAAATAGGGATTATTATAATGTCTGAATGCCTAATTGAAAGAAGGTGCTGCAGTTAGGAACCACCTAATTTCAAACCCTTTTATCATCCCTAAATGTGAATCCAAATTTAAACATGGAGGAAAAATACATGGTGTATTCAGGAACAAACAAAGGTATTGTCTGACATAAGGAGCTTATGTAAATGTGGAATGGCAGAGCTCCTTTTACAGTAAACCTTTCAAATACCTCAATAAATCATGAAGAACAAAAAAAAGTCTTTCTTTTAAGGAGGTTTGCAATGGGATTTCACCTGTCCAGGACTGATGAGGGACAGCACTGTTCAGAGAAAAAAGGAGCTTTGCTAGCATCTTCCTAAGCAGTAAATTGCAATTAAATATCATTTTTTGTGTGCATATGCTTGTTTGAGAAGGCTTCCGTTATGTATCCACTGACAATTTGCTAATTTTAAAACAGAGGTAACATCGTGCAGGGACGGATGCACCTGCAGGAGTGTGTTACATCCTTTCAGTCCCTCTTTACAAGCCAGTAGATTTATTTTTGCTTTTAAAGGCACAGAGCCTATTAAAAAAAAAAAATAAAAAAATTAAAAGGTGCCTGTACTACCGTGGCTTGGAAAGACATTGGATGTGATCCAGGGGATAAAATGCAGGATCAGAGACCCCGGACATTTCCATTCTACTCAGTGCAGTCACTGTCCTGCCATATAATCTCAGCAAACTACTTCACCTCCTTCTTTCTCTCTTGCTTTTCTTACCTTTTAATTTTCCATTTAGACTTGAAGTACTTTGGAGAAGGAACTATCTCCTACTACGTGTCTATAGAGTCCTTTAGTTCACAGTGTTCTGCTCTCAGTTGTTCTTGGAAGACCAACAATTATAATTTCATGAAGGCAGGATGCATGTGTGTGCAACACTACTTTGTTCGGGCTAATCAGCTCAATTCTATCAGTGAAATCTCTCTCAATTATAGGAGAATCCATGTGTGCGACTGAGACAGCAGAAATCAATCCTAATTACTCTCCACTGCCTGCATGATTCTCCTGTGCAAATAGAGGAGAAGGGACATGAGGTGTTCCCAACACGGGTGGTGATCGTTGCAAATTCCTTCTTGTAGGAACCTGTTACTGCCCTATTAGGAAATGCTTATGCTAAGCCAAGCAAGAATACCAGCAGTATTTATGTCGGAAATATTAACAAAATGGCCGCTTCAAGCAGAAAAACAGTTATAAAACTGGTAACAGGCCCTTTCTAGAGAGAGCAGTGTACGACCTGCCTCCCTTCCGCCAGAACATTCTGAGCAATTAATTCAATAGCTTGTCTAAGAAAAAATACAGAGATCCCTATGTTTTATGCCAGGTGAGAACTTCATAAAAATCATTTCCTTGTCCTAACAGAAAAAGCTAAATTTTGCGTTCCTAGTAAATCCCCTTTATTCTGATGTAGGCTCACAAATCTGTCTTAAACCAAAATTCACCTATGGATGAACATGGGGTTTACCTACCACCACTCACAAGGCATCCAGCAGGAGAGAGTTGGGTAACCTCTGTGGTTGGAGGGGGCAGGGATAGAAGCAGACACCAAAACTGACCCACACCTGGCAGGATCTCCTGGCTCGTTCTGCAGCCACCTTCAGACCGCTCAGAGATGAACTGGGAGCTGGTTTGATCCCAACAGCATCGATGACATGCATAGGCAATTTTACAGCTGCTCTAAGTACCTCTTGAGCATCCCTGACAATCAAGCTTCATGTCTACGTGTACTATTACAAAATGAAGGAGTGAGTGGGTTGCAGTGTTTCATTTAATCATCTTTATTTTTATATTAGACTCCTGAATATGCTCCTTCATACGCATAAGTCAATTTGAGTTACAAAAGCTATTGAGCACTGTCTACCCAAAACAGTTATAAAAAGGGAGTCAGGGCAGACAGCCCGTGCTCACGGCTGCAGTGCCATTTCATTCAGGTTGCTCACCTCAGCATATAAACCTTCTTTTATTGTTATCCACTGAGATCTGAGTGCCTGTATTTTGAAATGTCTGCTATAAAACCACACGGCAGCCACACAGGACTTAGAAAGCTGCTGTGTCTCAGAAAATAATTTTTGTCCACAGTGTTTACACAAATCAGAAACAAATGAAATTATTCAGCAGAGTTGAAAAGTCAGGACAAGACAGTGTAGTGAACCAAAACAGAGCAGTAACCAAAGCCCTCCTGCAGCACAACATCCTCCCTTTATTTGATGCAAAGACAGAATGCTGCTTCTTCCTGGCATGAATTGCAGCTCCAGAGGTTACACCCATACATTGGAGAATACAGAAAGAAATATAAAACAAAATTGGAGGAGACAATCAGCAAGATTTTATTTTAAACTTACAGCCTGAAGATCAAAAGGTCAACTTTCTTCTTGTATTAATGATAGGCTGAATTATGCCACCCTTCTCCAGGGCTAGATTTGGAAGTTATATACGTTCTTTGTTGTAATTTGACCTTGCAATGATCTGCCACAATAGGGATTATGGTGTTGTCAGAAGATTATTCTGCACCTGTTTCCATGACACTTGTCCCTCGCAAAGGAAGTGTAAATACTGGTGACATCTACCCTCAGTGATGCCTTGTCACTCCTGTTGAGACATAGCTGGGAAGCGGAGAGAAAGAGGAAGGAAAAAGGAATGAAGAAATAAAAATAGAGGCAGAAATTGGAAAGCAGTCTAACTTTTCCCCATCTTCTACCAACAAAGCAAAACAAAAAAGGTGCACAGGAAAAATCAATACGAGTCAGTAAAGAGAAAAACATGTTGGAAACGTATACAGAGAAATGCAGGAACGCCTCGGTGCTTATCCTAAAGTCATATTAAAAACTGTATCTCTCTCTAAAATATTGCGAAACCCTGGATTAGACATATCTGATATAAAGGATTGCTCAGATTGAACTGACTGACAATATCCATGGGGGGAAAAAGACAGATGAAAAACAGGCTATTGCAGCTGGATGCACTGACTGAAGTTAGAAATTTCCTGGCTGGAGAGAAATATAACAACTTTGGAAAGAAAATTGAATAAAGTGACAAAATGTCCTCTACAGAATGAGTGAAAGCCTGGTGTCACAAACACTGAAAACAAAGCTTGAGGCAAGCTTGAAACCCCAGTTTTCAAGAGGCACAAAGCTCTCCCTCTGGTCCCTGTTAACTTTCCACTAATCACAGATGGGACAAAAGGGCCTAATAAAGTTATTACCTTTTACTGTTTTTATAACCTGTATTTTCATACAGACAAGCTATTCCTGGCTCACAGTCCCATGATATTAAGTTCCTTCATCCCTTGGCTGTTAATGGGAAATGGGAAACTAACTTTGCAAGGCTGTTATAAAAATCTCATTCTGTTTCAGTATCACTGATACATACGGCCTTTGGTTTGGATCACATCCGTAAGTCTCAGAAAAGGAGCTTTCTTATGAAAAAAAAGTGGTTTTATTTACTGAACAACATAGTCTGCCACAAACAAATCTCTAGCTTAAAAATCTAAGATGGACACCTTTCTTTTAAATATCCTTGAAGGTTTGATCCCATTTTACTTAACAGCAATATGAAAAGAAATAAATCTGAATTTTGTAGCTATGTGACACCAAAACCTCATTGATTTCAGCTAGACCATAAACACATCAGTGCCCCAAATTCCTGTTTCTATAAAGACAGGTTGAGATTTAATTTACAAAAACATATGCTATTTTTAAAATATTCATCAGTTTTTTCATCTTCATTCGTTCTGATGCATATATTTAAACAGTTTCCAGCATTTCAGTTTTCTTGGCCAAGCAGAAATATTTATTATACTTGTTAAAGTTTATATTACCCTGTAGCAAAGCAATTTATCATTACAATACATGGGTGACTTTCCTGATTATTAAAATACTGTTAAAGTGAAAACTGTTCAGCTCACACCATGCTTCTCTAATTTATTCTTGTTGTTTGACTTCAAGTGGAATATAACTGCAAAATAATGCGTCTGATCTAGAAATTGAGACACGGGATGGATAGTCAGAAAGGTGAGGAGAAGTGTCCTATTGACAAGGCTGAGTGTATCCTTCTATTTTGTACAGATATGGTCTAGGGTCCCAGACTGTCATCGGGGCCACGTGGCCATGTAAGGTTGATTTTGCCTCTGGACGGCAGATCTGCTTCAGAGTTGCATTAGTAGTGCCATACCCCTCGAACTGAGGGTGGCACGTGCTGAGAAATTCCCAGCGAGGGATTCACCTTCAGTAAATGCCCGTGATACAGACTTTTCCTTTGCTACCTGCCCTCTCACCCGTCTGCTAGAATGACATTGCCTGCTGACAAGTTGGTTGCATCCTTGGGAAGCTACGCTGGTCTGATAGAGAAAATATACATATAACCGTGCAAAAATTATTGCAGGAAGCACCTCCTATGCTTTACTGAAGCCACTGTTCTGTGAATCCTTATGAAGAAGTAAACATATCGCCATCTATATTGGCGTTCAAGCTATTCCTGTGTCCGTATCTTAGGAAGTGCGTAAATTTATTGAGGAAAAGGATTTAGCACTGTTCGTAGCAAGTCATGGTGCTAAGCGGACTACCTTGGTAAGCAGCAGCATCCGAAACACGCTGGAAGCCCATCAGGGATGCAGAAATATAAGCTTAAAAAAGCAGTTTCAACAAAGTAAGGATTAGATAAGACACACAATAGGAAGGCCAGCAAACAAGCAAAGGGGTGAGTCTGGATGACTACACTGGAGCCGCTGGAGTTCAACTGGCATGGGACTGCCTGAGGATCTGCTGCACTGTACCAGGCTCAAGGGACGGAAACTATTTCCCAAGATTAGATCTCGACTATCAGTTTGTATCACCTTCTCACAGCCATAACAGAGAAGGTGAGCATCACCCATCCTGAGCTGGGTACAGCTAATGGAAAAGGTAAGACGGCATCTCTCTTAGCTATCATCACCTCACTTGATCTGACAGGTAATCACAGCCTGAAAATATTACTTCTGAATTCTTTTCAGATCAGAATGGAATGAGATTTGGGAACTGAGTGAAATTCTGCTCATGGCCCTGAGGACAAGAATGATGGACTTTCTGTCCCACTCAAACCAGCTGGTATTTCATACTGTCCACCCCTGCGCTATAGAAAACCTTCCATAACAAGTGTGCGTATATGGTTTGCAATTAAAACTATGTGTAGCTTTTATTGTAAGAGCTGGCTCCTGTCTACGTGCCTAGTATCTACAAAGCCCTGGCTGTTGCACAGTGTTCCTCATCAGAAGGCACTAGAGCACTTTCCAAAGTAAGTAAATATTAATCCACATTTTACAAATGTTTGCTTTGGGGTACAGGGAAGCAAAACAATTTGCTGAAAGTTACACTGCTTCCTATGCAGGTGGGAGAACTAGTATTAGTGAAACAGCAAACCAGTGAGACAGCTTGGAACAAAGGCCAAATGACCCCAGATCCAGCCTCCTATCCACTGGACCGCATGAGACCTTCACAGAAAAATGCTGAAAGTACACCTGTGGCACGTGGCTAAGACACATGAACACAGGACTGCTGGCGTAGCCGGCTCCAAAGTCTGCAGAGAAAAGGATGCGAAGCCTGTTACTAGCAAGCACAAAATTACTTCACTATGCAAAAAGTGGGGTTTTTTTTCCCTCTGTCCCTTTTGGTTTGGTATAGGTTTATATCCAGAAGCGTCATGGTCCAAAAAGCCTTGACCTCTCTTCATGAAGACGTTGGGAATTTGTGGTGATATTAACTAGTTCTGACAGTGTTTGGGGCTAGTTAGAAATGGCCCATGGGAAAAATTAACCAAGAAGCAAGCCAGGGCTGCGGCGCTTCTCATGACTTTGCTGCAAACACGCCACAACCATGAAGGGTGCGCAGAGGTGTTGTACCTGACGTGACTTTACTTTTTTCCACTGAATCTAGAGAATGAGTTAGAGAAAGCAGAGTCATTTTTAACAATCCCATGGGAGGGACTTCAAGTTCCAAGTGTATAAACAGGAAAAGTAGATAAATGTTCTAGATCTTTTTTTCAAATCCAATAAAAATATTTTGTTAGGTTCAGATATTCCCATTGAATGTAACAGAAGTGACAAATTTCTGTTGTTGTTTAAAATACCTCCTTTACATACCTTTTTACAGACATTATGACTGTATTCTAGCTAGAATTTTGCGTACCAGATTTCCAACTAGCAGTGATTATTTATGGCTGAATCGTCAGCTTCTGTATGCAGGGAACCAAGATGGCAGTGATGACAGAGAATAGCCCGTAAAAGCTGCAACGGGTTTACTATAAGTTTTGTATTCCTTTTTTTTTTAACCATAATGCCTCCTTCGGTCTTTGTGAGAATCTTGTAAAATTAAAACATAACAAAATTCAAATGCTCGTAAGCAGATAAAAGCACTGAGCTCATTATGTCTGTGCCTTTCATTCACTAGCAGTTACATTTTTCTTTATCATTTGCTGTCTTGTAGTGATAACTCACATCATTTTAGAGCTGTCATAAAATGAGATTTTCAACAAAACATTTATTTTTCAATCTGATTTCATCATGTTTTAGGTAATACTTCCACAACCTTTTTTCTGAAACTGAAATTCAGGTCAAGTTGTAGACTGTTCTTTGCTGGCACCAGACAATTGCACCAATCGGAGTATACGCTTTACTTCTTAATGAGCTGATTTTTTTTTTTTTTTCTATTTCTTCCTCTGCGTTATCTTAAAATGCAGAAGATGGTAATTTAGTTTGCTATACAGAAAATCCCCTCCAGTAAAAAATACATTCTTCTGAAGCTGTAGTGGCCAATAGCAAATAAAGTTCGGTTCTTTGGGTGATGTCAAAACAATGCCTGATAGTAACAAAGCCAGCAGCTTTGATTTATATTGCCTTCCTCTAGCAATACAAGCCAGCGTTCTGCTTGCCCTTTTCACTGCAGTTGCACATTAGGCTGAATGCTTTAGAGATTTTCTACAACAACTCCCAGATCTCTTTCCTAATCAGTATTCGACACATCTTTCCTTTTAGCAGATGCGCTATTTTTTCCCTTTGTTCCAAGATTCATTGTTCTCCATTAACTGCAGTTGCCATTTATTAGTCCAGATGCAGAAATGATCCAATGACCCCTTATGAGTCGATGCGTTTACACCCACCCACACGACTGTGCGCCAGCATGCAATAGGCCCTTGGATCATCATATATTTAAATATATGCACTGAAACTATAGGCTGTTTACATGAGATTTATGATGTTTCTCAAATGTGCATATGATAACGAAATGCGATTTTGAACTGTTAAAAGTGAACCAGCTTCAAAGATAGTTTCTGAAGATGTGCTCTTCAGGGCTTTGAGAATAACATAAAAATACATAGAAGCAGATCCTCAGCTGGTGAAAAATCTTGTTAGAATTAATGTTGCTATGTTGATTTACACCAGGTAAGAGTGTGATCAATTAAATCTGTGCTGTGAACTATATAATTTTTTAATGAAAATTTAAATGTAATCATGCTAGGCCACAATATTCATTTCTGGAGAGAAAAAGGAGAAAAAAAATTAAGTATGGAAACACTAAGAGAAATACTTCTTGAATACATGCTTGAAATACAGACAAATTGGTAGGAAATGGAGTGTGTAATGCTTAAGTATTCAAACTACTGATAATACAAACAGGTGGCAACCATATAATATAAAGTACATTAACTTGGAATTCTGTAGACACTTGGAAGATAGGAAAATAGGATTTCACATCGTATTAGTTCACTGGTCCATGAAATCCTATATCCTTCTTTCAACACTGGCTAGCAGATAATTCTTCAGTGGAAGACAATCCCACCCCTCATAATAGATCTCAGACATACAAAATGCTGTAAGACAGAAGAAGCAGGAAAACAAAGAGCAAGGCAGTCATCGAAAATTTGGAAAAAGACAAAAATAAGAGCTCATAGCTTTAATAAAGAGAAAAGATTCATTGTCTTAAAACCAAGCTCAGTTGGGTATTGGATAGCTAGAAGTATGCAGTGCTTTCTACCCTCAGGTTACTAACTCAGCTCATGTCCCCCATCAACACTGCCTAAAATTTATGATCACAGTGCCCTCTGTGAATAAAGATGTTTCCACTTCATAAAATCAATGGTATTACCAGCACTCACTCTTCCCCTTCTCCTACTAGGGGCAGCAAGGACAGCAACTCAGTGAACCTCCCTTTGTGAGAGTCCCTCCAAAACAGCACTGAGAGTCATTATTAGGGAAAGGTTGGGAAGCTAATATCAAACTCGGTGAATATTGTCTCAGCTACCATATAAATAAGCCTGGGTTTAAATTAAATTAAATATTGTGGCATATTCTGACAGCTAATACTTGCAGTTGCCAATGGGTTGTGAAAAAAACCCCAAACAATTCTGCAGTCTTATTTTCACACTAGAAACTCTACTGTTTAAAACAGTTAGGATAGCCACAACCATCCACTGTGACATCGTCTTTATGCTGGTGACAGCAACACCCAACTCAGAAGCCCTGGCCTCAGGTATCAGTAACGTCCAAGCACAGACTAGTAGCAATGTGTCTCAGCTAAATATTACCAAAGGTGATTACGGAGACGAGCAGGAGCTAATGCAACCTGGCCTTAAATCAGCCCATCAATTAAAACCACACCCAGCATCAGAGACTAGCTGCACAGAAAACTCTCGCAAAGTCAGATGTGATGAACAACCCAAATTAAATGTTACCCATTAGAAAACTTTTTCCATCCTTCATTCCTAAAATCTACCTATGCGTTTTCTGTCCTGAGCAGGTTTCCTTTGTGCCAGCTCTCTCAGGGCACCGACAGCCCCTTTGCAAACATCTTCCCAGGCTAAGATGAATTACTGCAAGAGCAGCAGCTCCTGCTTCACTAACCTAAGTGCCTTCCCTACGGGTCCAGCCATGGGGGGACGTGCAAGCCAAGGAGAGGCAAGGCTAGAGACCTGCAAGGAGTTAGCAAAAGCCTTTGCAAAACCCATCAACTTGTTTCTATAAGAACCAGGAGGGAAGAGAACGAGGAGAAGGGAAAAGGAAGAAGGGGCTGATCTGGGGTTATTGATATTAACAGGAGATGTTCTGCTCTCTAATGAACATTGAGTCAGGCCCATGAAGACACTTCTTTAGCATTTTTTCTCCCTTACTACCCTCTTTGAAGTAATTATAGTTCAACTCCCTTGCAATTGTTAGACAGTAAAAGAGATAGCACTGACAACAGTGCTAAGTTTCAAAATGTGCATAGGTGAGGGGGTGAGTGCGTGTCTCTAGAGACAAACAATACTGAAGGGTAACTGAGAGCACGGTCAATGATGGCAATGGTGGGAGAAGGCTGTATACCATATATACAAAAGGAGTTACCATTACACCTAAATTCATGACTTCCAAGGGTTTTGCTTAGTTCAGACTTTTCTGAAAAATTTATTTTTCTTTTCTTAGAATTTTAATAAAATTTTCAAACCTCCTAACTTCTCCTTATTTATTCTCAATTCCCTGAGCTGCAGCTGCCACCTGAGACACCCCCAGGCATTCAGCTTGTCTTCTCTTCCTCTCCTCTTGGCCTCCTTCCCACCTGGCAAGTGTGCTCAGTCATCACCCAGCTCAGTGAGAAGGGTCTGCCTCGTCTCCATACGTACGGGGAATCAAAAGGTATAGGTCACAGAGGGAATCACTGACTCGCAGTGCACATGTGCTTGTCAGGAGGCATCAGGGACACATCGATTCAGCTGCAAGTGAGCAACAGCACTCACTGACCCAGCGAAACCTCTCCTGATCTCTCAGGGGCTCTGTCAGCATTCAGAAATCCCCCCCGAGCGGTGCAGTAATATTGCCTCTCCATGTCTGGTCCCAGACTTTTTTCTACTTCAGTTTTGCGAAAGCAAAAAAAACTAAGGTGTCCTTGAAGTTTAATACAGACACCTAATTGTCTCTGATCCTGGCTTGAGCTGTGCAGAGGAAGAAAATGAAGAACTCCATTTTGTGTGCTTTCAAAAGGTCTGGAGCAACCTGCTTGCTCTATTTCAGCCCAGAAAAGAAAAAACATGGATAAATAACCTTCATATGTTACAAAGACTTAAAGTTGCCTTTTACTGCCATGGCACCATGCAGAAAGAGAACACAAGGTAGATCACATTAATCTCCAGAGAGCTGCTATAGGGGGCATGATCAGAAACATTCAAATAATGCCATTTATTCTCATGAGTCTGGGACAGCCCACACCTAGTACCCTGAGCAGTGAGGTTATGGATGGGGCTGTGTTAGGTTATCCCAAGCAACTGAGTATAAGCAGAGTATTGCGCCCCTGTCTTCATCGCTATTTAAAATGTCTTTACACTGAGAAATAAGCATGGAGCATGGTCAGAGGATGACAGAAGGGACTGTCCATCCTCCAGCTGGGGCAGGTCCGGGCACGGGGCAGACACCCCACTGCAGCGCTGCCACGGCGTGCCACCACCCTACACCACACACAGTTTTCGTTTTCTCCCCTCTTCAAGAGGTGACAGCAAGAAAACCTTCACAGCAGTCAGGGGAAGAGTCTCGATAACCAACGCGAAATTCTGTCTTTGTACGTAAACTGAAACGACACCGTTTTCCTGCTAGATCTGGGTACGGGACCTATTAAACAGCATGGTCACTTCTTTCCTTTGTTCCCAAATGATTATTTCACTAACTAACACCAATAAAATGACAATTTACAATGAAATGGTTTCAGAACTGTAAACCATTCTAAAAGCTGAATTCAGGCAGAACCTAACGATGCACTAGATTTACTAAGCCAGATCTGAGCATACAAGGGTGATTGGAAAAAATATACTGACACTTCTTTTTAATATACTTTGGATAACAACAGTACACAGAACAGCATCATTTAATATATTAAATGATCCATCTTGTCATGTTATAGCTTCATCTGATATGACCTATTACTTTACAGCATGCTATTATGTATATAGAAAAAAACCCTAGCTTGTAATAAATTATCACAGCATCTATTTACTTTGCAGTATCTATTTACTTTCACGTTTAACACATGCCAATGTAAGTCCATTTACAAAAACACAGGTCCATTTCCTAATCTTTGTGAGCTCTTTATAAACACCGGCCACAGGATCTCATGATATCTCTCTCCTGGATAGCAAATGTTCAGTATATGACCACTAGACTTGAAGTCCTACTGATGCACACTAGCATTAATAAGAATCTTGATCCATCTTTGAAGATGATGAGCAAGTCAAATCCTACAGCTACCAGGAAAGGAATAAAATCCCCGGACATGCAGTCCTGATTCCCTCTTGTGTTTTGGAAAGTTTCTTCCATAATACTTGCTCTACCCTTGAAATACCTACTTGATAAAGAGCTCAAACCTAGATCCTACTTGTGGTCTTTGTGCCATTCCTATAGCGTGATGCTGCCAAGAGCAGATGGGTTTTCCGAAATGAATATTACTCTTTCACATGGCCTGAAGTTGTGTAGTGAAGGGATTGATCCTGGGAATCACAGCTGGGCAGGCATAGTTTAAAGGAGATCTGGAGATGCTCTAAAAATGATAGACCCCACAGAAATGCAGTAATAGGGCAGGCACCAAACACTTCCTGATTTATGTAGCAACAAGCTGTTCTCCAGTTCAGGTGCAGATATGAGCATAGCTCCAGATCAAGACTAAAACCTTTTGCATTTGTCAGACTGGAATTCCCAAACAGCTTTCCCCCTCCCATTGTAAATGATGTCTTTTGATATGTGTTATCGCATTGTTTCATACAAATTCCATTGAAGCAGTAGAACAGCATAACAGAACACCAAATTATTCCTGCAAGATTCAGCAACTAAAATTAAAGAGTTTTCTCTCCTTCATCATAATAGTAATATTTCAGATTTCTTCTACAAAGAGCAGAATTTAATGGCTGTTATGGATTTTTCACCCCCTTAGAGAATTTCTGCAAAATTCAATTATTTTTGGAGGCTGCTAGAGTTTATATCTCACAGTGATGATGAATTACCTATTGTACTGGCCAACTTAAAAACAATACACAAAAATCAATTTTTTGACAAAAGGAAAGACACAGAGAATCCAGGATTGGCACACACTGCCTTTGCCCTGAGTTTAAAAATGAGGTAATTTCAATAGCTTTGCCTTTTTAAACCACTTTCTGTAACAGCATCTGATTACATTTCAGCTGTTTAGGTTTCCTATAGAGATTGACTTTGCCAACAAGACGATTTGCCATCAAGAAACTGTAATTAACTTAATGAACTCTGTCTTTTAAACAGTTGGAGATTTTAGAGCTAAGAGTAATGATTATCACAAGTATCAAAGAGTTTTGTTTTAAACATACATATTCAGTGCCAGATATAAGCAATTTGCATGTTAACACTTTCATGCTCAGATGTGACGAGGTATTGCTGACTGTCTAAAGTAAGAATAATATTATGCGTCAAATAATAGCATTAGAAATAAAAATAAATAACACTGAAAAATGGAATTTAAGTCATGCCTCTTATAACCAAGAGTTTGACAGCCCAAATCTGCTAATACAAGAAAAGCATTGCACCAGACCAGAGCAAGCGTCCTTCTGTGAAGCCCTGAGATATAGTTTGAAGCCAACTCTTCATTCTGTCCATGAATCTACAAACAGATTATATCACATACTTTGGGTTGAGTAGCATATAAATTGTCAAGAAAAAATATAGGTAGCCTGAAGCTACCAATAAAAATTGTTGTACTGCCAAATGCTCGGGCTTTGTGAACCAGCTGATCTTCCCCCTCTAAAAGTATTTTCATATTAATCTCATGCTAAACAAATCAAAAAGTATTGTACTGGTAAAATCAGACTTTGTATAGTGCTGTGATTTTACACAGCAAACACTCAACCTGTTCTCATCCCTAGACGATCAGAGGTTATGTTCTGGGGTTTTTTGCCATAAACTTCTCAGCAACCTTGGGCAAAAACGGAACATTTCATGGGGAGTGACACTGAGCAGCAACCATGGAAATACTGCTGTAAGAAACATGCGTAGCATGCTCTCCCTCCAAGAAAGGCTGATAATATTGTCCACAAGAGACCCAGATCTTTGTCTCTAAACTTCATCACAAGGAACACTGGCGCTGAGCACGATTTCCTATACAATATCACCAGTGCAAAAGGAATGGCATAAATATTTAACATCCATCTTCTTGAGAAAGTGGCCACTGTACCTTTTTCCCATCGGTGGGCGGACGCAACCCTATTAGCTAGATGTGTAATTTATCCTGCCTTAGAAAAGTAGTGCACAAGACCGTCCCAGCAGTATAGCCCACATACCTTCCCGTTGCTCTGAGGCAGGTATGACCCTCATCGCCTGCCTGAGGGTCACCTTTCCACTGAAAAAAAAAAAAAAAAAAAAACCAAAAAACTGAGGAAGAGCGAATGATAAGTCTCCGAGAAGTAAGGCACACATGGCGTACATTGAAGTTACGGTGCCAGCTTGCCAATTTTAATGGGTGACTTTGTCTCAGGCACTTTGAAAAGAATGTTTTCAAATGGCGATCAACATTTCTGAGAAAAATCAGTTTCCTGCCAAGGGGTTCACGCCGAGTGTCTCTCAAGAAAGAGCTACCTCGGATGGCTTAGGTGAAGAGATCTGTCAAAAAATGTGTGGTTTTTTTAACTTGAGGATGTCAGCATTTATTACTTTTTTGTTGTTTTGGGTTTTTTTATTATTATTCCCAAGATATTTTCAGTCTAGGAAAAATGTTCCTGTTTTGAATGTCACTCCATGGATCTCCTGCCAAAGCACACATACAATTATATTGACACTGAAAAGCAAGAAAGTTAAATCTTGAAGCTCTTACTCACCTGAGTCATCTCACCGAATCAAAACAGTGGGATCAAGCTCCTAATTACGTATCCCTGAAAGGCATATTGTTATAGTGCTCCTGAATATCTCCACTCAGGACCCTCCATGACCCTCTCATGTTATAAGAGCTTTGCAGTAACTCATGAAAACAGCGTAGCTCTGCAGACGAGCTGGACAGAGCGCGGGGTTTCGGTTTTCTTCCTTCCTGCAGAGGTGAACTAAGAGCCACTGCTGAGAGTCACCGTGCAGCGACAACGTCGCTCTCCAGCTATTTGTGGACGAAACTTTCACACTGGTTTTCACACTGGTGAGTTACAAAAGGGAAGCACTGAGCAATTCCTAAACTCGTCAAAGGTAGAAACAAAAGTTTTCTCACTGTCTGTAGCTGCTGCAGGATTGGGATCAGACCGTAAATTGTAGATTAAGTCGTGTGCATGAATGCATGAAATTCTGGTGATTGTGTTAACTCATCATTTCTATGTAAGGGCTGTCTAAACCACAAAACCATCCTAAAATGCCTTCCTAGCACAGACATGGCTCATCCCGGCAAACAACTTGAGTTTAGGTAGCTTTAGCTGCCCAAATTAAGTAAGTTCTACGAAAGAACAACTGCTTCCACATGGAGGCTTTTGCCAGTACAAACATGCAGATTTACATGTGTCCACATGCACGTATGACATACCCAATCTCTGACTTCCTTAGGACTCCTGTGGTACGCAGAATTTAAGCTTATGCAAACTCCTGCAAGACTATGACTGCAATAAGCCTGTTCCCCACCTTTGGAACAGTTTGGACAGGAGAAGCACTAATGCCAAAATAAAAACACAAATTGTCCACACACAAAAACATACAGCCTAATGGTAAGGGAAGACCACATCAGTCCCTGGTTAATCAACAGTGGCAGCAGAGCCCACCTCCGTAACACAACAGAAGCAAGGGGAAAGGCACTACTATGGGTAGGAAAGGCAAAGAAAAAGAAACAGGATTAGTGAGTCAACTGTCAGAGACCAGAGGAAGAGAAAGGAGGTAGAAAACAGCAAATATTCTCAACAAAATCCCACCCATGAAAAAAACATCACCACATGTGAACAAGTTTGTCTCAGCAGCAGAGACAGAGTGAATAGCTGGTGGTACCACAGGACATCAAGAGACCACCCGGTGTCAGCCGGTTCATTCAAACCTAAACTCGACTGCCGCGTGGTCACAGCTCAGCTCCAAAATACCTGACATCTAGAGGCTTAGTCTGGAGTTAGGCAACATCATTTTTGTTGCAATCTTCTTCCAAAAAAAACCCCCGATGAACCAAACTATCATTTGTGAGACAAAATAAAATATTCTCTGTCCTGTTTTAACACACACACGCGTGCCCACACACAGGCACATTATTTGGGGGAATGAAGACAAATCCTGTCATTGCAAAGTGCAACCAGCTGACAATATTTTCTGACAAGTACCTTGAGGGCAGAAATCAGTTACAGCGGCTGGGCAAGCTTCCCCTGCTATTACTCACCTATGCTGATACGCCATCCTGCTGCTAGCCCTATACAGCCAGTCCTGGACATATTCATACTACATATTTCAACTGCTTTCATGTCTATGAAATTCTAACTGCAAATGCCATGGCTCAGTTACTTTCTGTAAGGCTTTCTAAAAATCGGGACACCTTTGATGATCACCATGCTTCTGGTCTAGAGCCATTATTAAGTGCATGTACTTCTTCACCTTTTCTGAAAACACAATTACTGAGAAAATGATTGGTACAGGTGTAATTTATGTGGGCAAGCAAATGCATTGCAGTGTAGCTACATTATGAGACAGGCTCAGCACCTCCGTGTGCTGAAATAGGAAAGATCAAGAGTTATTATGCTCAAGAGGAGGAGGACAACGTTGTCACCATTCAGCATCATTCCCCTACATTGCCAGGGGCAGACACATTTCCATACAGCTGGTAACATTAATTAAGGTTGCCTTTTGGGGAATTCCTTAAGGGATCCATACTATCCCCTAAGTTAAGCACTGCATAAGCAGAAACATGCAAACAGAGCAGTTTTTAAATCAGTGAGGCAAAACACCATCCCGCCTACAGCAAAATAATAGATAATAAGGATGAAAGAGAAGAAACAAAGCAACAGAGGGAAGAAATATGAAAATCTTGTTCTTTTAGTACCATATTTACAGTGCATGCCACCTTTATAGTGCATAGAAATGCTCCAGCGTCTACCTACCTACCTGTCTCAGTCGAATCCGTGATCTTTCCATTAAGTGAACCGGAGCATAATTCTGAAAATAACAGTAAAACGGACATCAGTGAGGTCAGGGATTGCCCTACAAACAGCACCCGCCCAAGACAGAAGATGGCTTGGGACACTGCCATGTTTCAGTCTGCAGCCCTCCACATTTCCTCCTTCTTTCTGTTTCTCACAGAGGTTTTGACACTTCCTTACTTTTCAGTTTCTCTTTGTTCTCGTCAAACTCATCATTTTTGGCAAAAATGTCAGTCCAAGTCTGTAGCTAAGGGACTGCTCTCCTGACTTGTCGTTTTCTACTTTTATAATAATAGGGGGCAAAAAAGGATACATACGAAAGCAAGACTGATAAAATCAAATGCCTCCATTAGGGGTGTTCCTCTAGTTTTCCAAAACCTTCACCAAGTTTTAGTAAAACAAGTGTTACAGACGGGTCATGGGTAGGTGACAGACATCTGCATAACCTCAGGGCTACCTTGTGTGCACTAGGGCAGAAGAGCATGCTCTGAACTTAAAGACAGCACTGTAGACTACTGGGCTTTGCTCTAGTGTGTCCCAGTTTCTTCCCATTGTTGGAAGCCTGAATTTTCCACTGGCTTTGTACACACAAATAAACTAGCTCACCAACTTCAGGAAGCGCCTGCAGAGACTCATAAACAGTTAGCTGCAGCTGTCATTTTACACAAATGTTTCTCGCTGTGATGAACTGGAAATGCAACGTGTTCCTCATTGAAATCATACTTAATTGCAGCTAATTCCAGTGCTATCAGAGGAAGTGTTTGCACATTTGCTTATCGCAGCCCCACTGGCAGACGCTTACACTGGTTTCCCATTTATTTTATGCCCAGTTCAAAGCTGCCTGCCTTAAAATTCTCCACAGACCATTTCTAGTCATCTTCACAGATCTTGTGCCCATGCTAGGTTTCATTGAAGTCACTGGGAAAATTTCCATTGATTTTAATTGAACAGGCTCTTTAGCTTTTTTTTTTCCCCCCTCTGGCAATGAAACATTCCAAACAAAAAATTCAAGACCATGTGACTGTGGGTCTCTTATTTTACAGAAAAACTGAAAATCAGCTCATGTCCACCCCAGGTTTTACTAAGATTTACAAATAGGAACCATTTTGTGTGTTTTCCTCTTGAAATGCACACCAGTTGTGTACTTGGTCTGAATGTGACACTGTTCTGAATTATGCATTGAGATTTGCTTGAACAGGACTTTTGAAAACAAAAAATACTTTGCATCATATGTTATACTACCAGTTTTCTTGATTAGTTTGTCTGTTGTTTTCTTTTTCTCCAGGAAAAATATCATGATTTCCACATAATTACTAAAATGGTAGACCATACCATGTTTTGAAATAAGATTTCAGGCAGGGCAAATTTATTCCTATATCTCTTGCATTACTGTTTTCCGAAGTACCAGAATATCTGAGCCCCCAGATTTGCTTGCTCTGCAAAGGAGAACTACAGAAAGATGAAAAGAGGACATTTGCCATGGTCCTCACCCTTTTCAAACTGATTGGAAAGAACAGGACAGGGAGACAGCTGGAGAAGACCTGTCAGATGGCAGTGGTGAAGGAGGCTTGCTAACTGCCTGAATACATTGTGCCCCAACACTAGGCATCTCCCAGGGCTGGCACTCCCCTCCTGTTCCTTCATTCTTGGGAAGGAAGATTCCTTATCCTTGTCAAATTCTATGAATATTTTGCTTCCAGTGTTAACAAAGGACTGATTCCACTCAAGTGCTGTGACAGGGCCTATTCAGGGTGGTTATTATGACTGCAGGAGCATACGCCAACAGTAAGATGCCTTCCATGGTAATGAAAAGAAATCCACAACAAAAGAAGTCCAGAAAGTTCAAGTCTACCTCAGGTTCACTGGTTTCTGCGCTATTCTTTCATGCTATTCATTTACTCACAATGAAGTACTGCAGAATTCAAACACATTTTCTCTGTGCTTCTTTCACTATACAAAACAAGGTTGATTCAATGAAAAACAAAAAACCCAAACTAAAAATCAAAAAAAGAAAAAACCCCACCAAACAAAAAGACTCCACACAGACACCCACACCCCCCAAAAAAAACCCCAACCAAAGCCAAGCTGTCTCTTTTGGACTCAAGTATCCTAACACAGAGACTACCCGCACCAACAGCTAAGTGAAGTTCATTAATTACCTGGATTGCTCAAAAAATTCAGTCCTAACAACATCAAATTCGAATATTTTTGTCTCTGACAGAGCAAAAAGCAACCCCCTCTCCGTGTTTGGCCAGGGCAAATAGGCACTACTTAATAATTGATATTCTCCTCCACCCAACACAATGTTAATTGAATGGATTCCGTTACGATATGAGTAGGAAGGACCAGATTAAAAAACCAAGCCATCTGTAAACTGAGCCAATGATTTTAATGGGAAGAAAATAAAGGCTAGCAATTGTGTGGTGAAGTGCATCAAAATGTTAATTGCTTATAGTCACATCCTTCTGAACTAGTGGAGAGGATGATGAAGATAAGGGCTAATAAAACGTCTTTTCAGACAGCAGAAGTTCTAGTCCTTGGTTATTCTGCAGTGGAAATAAATGGGTAAAATGAGGAATATTTGCAACTACGTGGACTTAGTGTTTAGAATGTGTTCCAAAATAGTGAGTCTGGTTTGCCTTTCATTTTTATCATCATTTACATCTATGCAAAGCGAGGGCAGAGCAGATATAAACATTTCTATTCCAACTTGGACGCTGTTCTTTAGGCAAGATACTTCAGTTCAACCAAGCAGGGCCAACGTAACTGCCAAACACGGCTTGATACCGCCTTACTGTTCTCATAACTGGTTTCTGCATATAACGCAGCTTCTGGCAGTCTCAGGACCAATATTAGCTGCATGCTATAGAATACACCTCAAATTGCATTCACAGTTGAACAGCAGAATTATAGTGTAATCCCCTTTCCCATATGCTGCATTTCATGATACACTCTGGATTCGTCAGAAAACAAGTTATGCAAATTTATGACCTCTACCTGAGAGTGAGGCCAAGAAACCAACGTATAGCCAAGGTCCTTGCCTACCTACACACCAGATGTAGGATATGGGAAGTTGATATTAACAGTGCAAAAGGATTATTTTTTGCATGTGACTAAAGATATTTCAGGAGGTAATTTTAGAAGCACTAATTTTTAGAAAGGCTCTGTCCGCACCAAACTCTTACAAAACCCATGCTTTCTGAGATACACAGGGAAGAGCACAGTAGCCAACAGTCACCTAAAGCAGAAGAAACTGTGGAAAATCTGGCCTCAAATAGAAGTCCCAAGATCTCCTGAAAATTCTCTCCCTATGGTCTCCAGGCAATGCTATCCAGGCATTTTATAAACAGCTGAGCACAGCTACAGTCTGATCCTGACTTGTCTTCATCTTCACAACTTCAGACCACATCAGTCACCTAATAAAAGGCATGAGGGTATGCTCACTTTGACTCCTCAGCTCCCCGGTGCCCTCTCAAGAAGAGAGGGATGCACTTTCTCGTTTGTGTGTCATTGGTAGGACTGCCAATTCAATTTCAATGGTAAAATATTGACAACGGGTGATGATATCCAGATAGACGACATTCATAGCTCTTCCTGTGTCCACTGATGCTGTCACTCCAAGGCCACTAGGTTGGTCAGGCAGGACTTGCTCTTGGTGAAGCCATGCTGGCTGTCTTGAATCACCTCCCTGTCCTCCATGTGCCTTAGCATAGCTTCCAGGAGGATCTGCTCCATGATCTTCCCAGGCACAGAGGTGAGACTGACTGGCCTGCAGTTCCCCAGGTCTTCCTTTCCTTCCCTTTTTGAAAATGGGGGTTATCTTTCCCCTTTTCCAGTCAGTGGGAACTTCTCTGAACTGCCACGGCTTCTCAAATACGATGGATAGTGGCTTAGCAACTTCATCCACCAGTTCCTTCAGGACCTGCGGATGGATCTCATCGGGTCCCATGGACTTGTGCACCTTCAGGTTCCTGAGCTGGTCTCGAACCTGATGTTCTCCCACAGTGGGCGGCTCTTCATTCTCCCAGTCCCTGCCTTTGCCTTCTGCAGTTTGGGTGATGAGGCTCGAGTACTTGCCAGTGAAGACCGAGGCAAAAAATGAGGTTCTCAAAGTCACACGGAGCAGCCCTGATGAGATCCTCCTAGCTTTCATTTCTTACTCATAACTACAAAATGTCCTCACAAGTGCCGTAACAGGAACTTGGAGGAATGAGAGTCTGGGGAATTTTAAAATGTCAGAAACATGCAAATATTGCGGATTAGTACTCCACACAGAGCCATGATTTTCAGTGTTTGCACTCATTTTAGCATTCCTTTTAAATTAAAGGCACAACAGGTAAGTTGGCAGCGTGCAGATGGTTTAAAGAGTTTAAAATATCCTTATTCATTGTTTTTATTTTTTATAACAGAAGCTATTTAGAACCCAGTTTTTGTGCTCTTTCAAAGGTAATGGGATTTGTTCTGAAAACTAAG
>NW_008825411.1:1996316-2048178 GCF_000699105.1 Pygoscelis adeliae
ACCAGCAGGTAATTTGGGTTAATGGGTTTGCATATTTTAAATACAAACAATATGAGTTAATAATATCCCTTCGGATATTTAAACGTACCTTGAGATACAGACATCTAGCTGCGTAGGAAAGATTACAATGGAACAAAACTGTAATCACTAGGGAACAGGCACAGGGGAAATGTGCCACTTAGGAGAGTCCTGAAGTAGATCCGGAGAGTGCTGCTGCACTCGAATAAATGCAGCTGGGGGTAGATGAAGGATGTAGACACTTTCACTGCAGTGCCAGCCGCCAGAGGTAGACTCTGGAAGTGGAAGTGCATAAAGGTAATCAGGCATTTGGCAAAATACATCAAAAACATCCACAGGCTGATTAAGGGGTGGTTTTAGAGTCAGCCATCAGCAAACACTAAACACAGACCAAACTCATGCTGCTCTCTGACTTAGAAAGATAGGTCTCTCGTTTGCAATTTTGGGCCCAATTTCATCTTCAGAGGTTGACTGAAATGCAGAGAAATTGGTATGGATCTGATCTATTTTACAGTTTGCTGGCCTTGAGAAGTGAAAGATCCATGTTCCCTTTCCCCCTCTGTCTGAGGAGGACCGAACACACATCAGAGGAGAGCATATTACCAGTCAGCAATGGGATGTAAACTGTAGACCCAGTCAGCGATGCTGGGGCTGGCTATCCTGATTCCCCACGTCCCAGTGAGCGCCCTGAGCTGTGAATTATTCTCTCTCTCTGACTTTCTCCCTTTTTCTGGCCTCAGGACTTGCAGCCTTTGCTGTGACAGCTGCGAGCAGTCAGCGCTGCTTGCTCCGAACAAGCTGTGAACAGACCACTGCTATAGGAAAAAAAGATGATGGGCTCCTCTTCATCCCTGAGCCCTCAGGATGCAGACTCTGCTTCTCCGAGCAAGGCAGTGGTTAGGGGGTCTCATCTTGTCTCACCATTGTGTCATTGTACAGAACACAACTACTGCTGTTGCCGCCTTGAGAGAAAACACCGTAGCTGTGGCTTGTTGAGCTGGCCCCTGAGAAGACCTGTTGCCCATCTCAGCCCATCCAGCTCAGGTGGAGGACATATGGCTGCCTGCTCCCTTGGGGGCAGCTCCAGGCATGTGCAGCACTATAGCAGTGAGAGGTCTGGGGAATTTTAACGTCAAAGATAAGATGAAAGACATTTATTTCTTCCTCTGTCCCGGCTCCTTAAAAATGCTTGTCCCTTTCAGGTTGCTTAAAGTACTGTCCTTATGTGCCCATGAGCACATTCCTGATGGAGCCTCACCAGTTAATAGACTTCCCCTTGCTAAGTAGGGGAAAAACACACAAAAACAACCCAAACAAACAAAAGCTTATCCTATTAGCTAGTTGTCAATTATTCTTGATGGGTAATTGTACCAGTGGCCAGAGGGAAATGCTGGCAGGTGTAATTACTGGCTTCTTTTTCCAGGGTTATAACCTCTGACTTGCAAGGCCTGTCTTCAGGTACAAAAAAAAGAAATCATTGAATAAATTATGATAAGCTTCTGCCCTGCATAAATAAGGAAGGTTTCAACTGAAACCATATAATTTTAATTGCAAAAGCATTTTACTTCCAATGCTTCTCCACTTATGATGGGTGATGTGAGCAAATATCCTCACAAAACGTGGTCTCTTGTTAAAACTTACAGGTACCAGAACAGAATATTACAAGGAAAAACATTTATGTGGAAAAATATTGCATGCTGAGTTGACAAGAATCTACTTGTGCCTATTACAAAAAAATACCGTGTAGCTTAAAACTGACAATCCATTACTAGAAATCCATCTTTTGCTTAGGATGATAAACCAAGATTGAATTATAGATTTCACAGCAGCAATTCCTACATTCTGCATTTAAATCCACACCTTCTGCTTTCCTAAAGCTTTTTTAATCCATTCATTTGAAATAAATGGTCATGCTCAAAAATTGCCTCCGTTCATGAACACTTACATTGCAGAAAATGTAGCAACACAATCCCAGGGATTGTTCACAGACCTTATTAAAAGGAGCTCTCTCATCAAAACCTAATTTTTAACATTTATTTATTTATTTATGTTTAGTTTGATTTGTAAATGAATATGTGCCCCAAGTGCACGGCTGCATTTCCTACTTAATTCAAATTTGCAGGGAGTGCTCAGATGTAGTTACATTTTGGGCAGGATTCTGAATTCAGAGCATTGCCATTCATATGTGAATATTTGGTCACACATGAAGTCCATCTAATCCACAGACTGCAACGCAAGAGAGTAGGGCAAGTTTGTTACCCACATTCTCCCAGTAAATTAAACCTTTCTGTCTTACATGAACTCGTTCAAAATTGGGATTTCCGTTCACTGTACTCTGTTCAACGCTGTGCCCCACAGCTCAACAGCTGTAAATACGGGCCAGTTCCTTCAAACCGATTTTACCCCAGAAAGGGATATCAACGAGTGCCCAAATCCAGATTGCTGCTGCTTTCTGCTCATTTCACTTTGATAATTCAGTTACAAATAAAAGCGGTTAAAACAGTCAAAAGCTTACTGGACTGAGCAGTCTGGGCCAAATCCCGTGTCACTCTTCCTAAATAGCCATCCCCAACTTGTAAACAGATGTGTGTGCGGGAGAGAGAAAGACTTCCTAACTCGCCCCCATAAATCTGAAAAAAGTTCAACATTCAAACTCCACCAAATGTTAATCAGTCCGCCGCCTTTTGTTATTCTTATGAATGACTGTAGTCAGGCTATTTAAAGCAGCTGATGCATTCAGTTGTTAATTGTAAGTGCCCATTGAAGGCACCTCAAATGAACCACAGTCTCCCTCAGTTCTTATCCCCCCCTTCCCAGCAAAGGGCTGGAAAGGCTTTAAAAGAGTACAAGAAGTTCATCTACTCGCCAACAGAGTCCTTCAGAAATTATTATGGAAAGGCAAGGGCAGTCCTGGAGGAAAGAGGAAACAGAAGTATTTTAGTAGCTTTTTATTTGTCTCCCAAACCTGCCGTAGCTCTGCACTTGCTTGTTCTTGGACGTCCTGAAGAGAAAACTGCCCAGGCTCTGTCCCCAGGCAGTCACAGTTTCCGTGCATCCCCTGTCCAGGCCAGCGAAGAAGGATTCTTGTCAACTCAGCGAAGAAGAGAAGATGCGACTACACTATTATTGCCGTGGTCAGCATCATTTTTACAAAGTCAGAAGAAACGTTCTGTCTCTCAGATTTTTGCCTACCTACCCAACTTGTCTGCTGAAGTGGGGGCAGGGATTGTGTGCCATCATTCCATAAGTGTTATTTTATATGCTAGACAACCTTTGTTTCAGCCCACTCCATAAATATTTAAGTGCCTGCCTTGCAAGGATTCATGAATGATTTCAACTTAGACAACCAGTCCCAATAATTTCAATGGGTTTATTTGCAGATCGTAAAAATAAGTGTGGTCACACACATTTGCTGTGTAGGGCAATAACTGGCTCAGTGCAGATGCTCTGCATAAATGTAAAACACCTGTACCGTCCTCTTGAAAGCCCACATGACCATCTGCGGGATGCGATAAAAAATTAAAAAGAAAACTACCTTCAGGGAAAAGCCATGTGTCACTAGAAAAAGTCACAGAACTGCTTCCTTTAACTCGAGCAACATCATATGAAAATAAAACAGTGTTGGTGTTCCTAGATACAGCAATCTGCTACCCCTCTTGCCTGCGAGCCTTCCTGCTTCGAATTCAAAGCAGGAGGATGCAAACAGGTACCGCTGCCAGCACAAACGCGCTTTGTAGGGCCCTGGCCATGAGCAGTGCCGCTGAGCTCGGAGCCCCGTGCAGGAGCAGGAGCAGGAGCAGGAGCAGGAGCACTAAACAGCCTGGGCTGAGCGAGGAAGTAAAATGAATACAGGTGATGTGGAGCTGAACAGCATCAGCATAACAACGCTAATTCAGCCCGCATAGTTGGAGAGAGTGAGTTTGCATAAAACAGAAGGCTGAGGCCTTGGGGACTATGACGGCTATTTATCCCAACGGCTATTTATCCCAGGAACAAACACCCAAACCTAAATCCCAGTTTATACAATCTAGATGTGCACAGTCTAGAAACTTCAGGTGCATAAATAGAGAGCACGTCAGGTAGCATTTCTGCCAGACTGACTTATCAGACACATCAAGCGGCTCAACAACACCATGAATCTACTTGTCCTGTCCGGGTATGTCCGGCACAACTATTTCAGCTCTATAACGTTTCAAACCCTGTCGCATTCAGCTTGTGGCTTTTTTTTTTTCTGTAAGAGAAAGTGACTAAACTCCATCTCCCTGAAAATGGTAGAAACAAACATTTTCTTGGTGAAATTTTCTTCCTCTGTTTCTAACTGGAGCCACATTCAGAATCTCTGTCTAATCATTCCGTCCTCAGCACATGCACAAATAACCTCGGCTCCTCATTCGCGAGCATTGCAAAATACTTTTTAATGGAAAAACCCTAAGACTTGGGAGTTTTTGGCCGTTGTTTTTATAACAGCCTGTATTTGCTTTTAATCAATGTGTAACCAAAAATAATAATGAAAAATTGCAGCTATCTCACTACTGTTTCAGTAAAAGTGCTATTAACTTCACCGGGGAGAAAAATCCTGGGAAAAAATGTATTCTATCTCCATGTTCAGTAGACTTCCCAAGCTTTTTAAAAATTCAACTGAAGTGAAATATATTTTGCCCAAAAATGGAACTTATCATAAGGTACGCAAACACTGACGTTAAATTTACTTTTGTAAAAAACCCACAAAAGATTAGTCAAGGAAGGTTGGATTTGTATTAGTAAAGCTGATTTTTAATAAGTAGCCAAAATGAAAGAAAGAGTAGTCATCAGTTTTTCCTCCTGCTTATTCACGTGTGAGTGAAAGATCTTACCCTGCTGCTTATGGACGTAGTTGGTTTAAATACTAAGTAACCAGATTTTATTTCTAAGGTATTTTTCTTCCACTGGCAGTTCTGTCCTACACCTTTGTAGCTTGAGAGACACTTCTAGGCAGCAGCGCTACCTTTAACAAGAGTTTTTAAGATTCTCCTTGAAGTGTCACAATTACAAGACCTAAAACCTGGCTTTTCATGCAGTCTGATCTAGCAGCCGCTGTACTTCGTAAAATCGGAATTCTATTACCAAAGAAACCCTGCCAATGACATGATACTACACAGCATGAAATCACTTCGACATCTAATCTTCTAAGGGACTTACATGCCAAAAAGAATCAGGAAATCTATGCAGTCACCATTTCTCAAAATTTTTCCAGCTTCCAAGCTTAAACCAGATACAAGCCTGTTTTCTGAACCCTGCATGCATTTCAGCATCATTCAGCATAAGGAGCAATTTTCTATTGCTCCTAAGAAACCACGTTGGGATTAGAAATTAATATTAAAACCAATCCCCACATTTTCATTGTCTCCCCAAAGAAACAGAGAGCTGAGACTGAACTTGAAAGGAGGGGGGTTACAGCAGATACAGATGTTTCCTAGTATATTGTTTTTAGAATGGAATAACAATAAAGCCCTGAGGTATTATCTGCTTTCTACCTGAAAGGACAGGAAAGTGGTTCAATCTACATTCTCTTCATAGCATTTTCTTACCATTTACAGTGACATAAGACCACACGTCTAGTGCTCGCACGCTGCTGAGGCTGCATTATCAAGGTCACACGTGTGCCACTGGCACTGATCTACGGTCCCGGCTCTACAGGTACCCCAGTGAGTGTATGGTTACCATTTTTCTATTAGAAAATGTAGAGAGAAGGAAAATTTAGTCATGGAAAAGTGAACCACAGAGGAAGGCAAAGGAAGATTTCATCCTCCCTCAACACACCACACAACAGTATACAGAGCCAGGATGCTAAACACAGTATCTGCATTTCAGACTAACCAGAGCAGTAGTTTCAGGAGAAAAAAGGGACTAAAAAGCAACCTCTTGTGCCAGGGTGACGTGATCAGATATCTGACCGTGTGGCTTTTAGTCAAGCTGAATCCTTCTCTCTTGAATTATCTAGGAACCCAAGCACCCCAGTCCCAACCGCTGGTGCCAGAGACCCCCACACCGATTTTAGGAGAGCTCAACCACCCTTCAGAGACAAGGAAATGCAGCTCTCCACCATCACAGAAATAGATGAGAAATTGCAAGTCCGTAGAACAAGTTAAATCTGAGCCTGTCAGTTTTCACAAGCCCTTTTTTACTGAAAGAAGTGAGCTGCCCCATAGCAGAAATATCCTGAAAGGGCCCGGTCCTTCATCTCCTCGGCCACATCACCCCTTGCAGGAGCTCAGCCAACTTGGTGGCAACTCAGAAACTTTTCGTGAAATGTTCAGCAACCGCTTACATGAAAAAAAGATATTCTGAAGTGCCTGCAAAAGCAAACGCTGTCAATTCCCAGAGACATTCTTCAGAGCTAAACAATGCCAAGATTTTAAGGAAGGAAACTGCAGATCTTCAAGTGAAAACAAACCAACTGAAGGAAAACTGAGGCAAATGGATCACAGGTAGGGTAAACTCACTCATTTTCTCCTACACCCATTGAGGTTTTTAACTCTGAAGCAAGGACTCAGAACATAACGTAACGGGAAGTAATGAGCATGGATTCCCAGGGAAGAAAGCTGATATTCGCAGAAATTATGCTGGGAAATATTTTTGAAAATTACTTTTAAAATGTTATTTGTATTATTGCAATCTATACCAAGTAGACAAATAAATAAATAGTGTAACTCAAAAAAAAAAAAGCAAGCCTGGGTGCATGTGCTAAGGTCATTCGTTGCTGGGTTACACTTTTATGCTACCCAAGCCCAGGGTTAGCAGTGTTATTGTCTGACTCGGCTTCTTGTAGCTTGTACTCAGCCCAGTAACTTCTAAATAATGCCAGCCTACACCAGCTTGCAATCAAGTGCTTGCGAAATAGTGATAGACATATAATGTATGCCAAACTGGAACCTTGAATCGCAAAGTAAATACGACATCATTTTGATCTGCTAATAAATAAGCTCTGTCCTGCTTCATCTGGAATGTGTTGCATTGGGGAGACGATGGCACAGCCACAGGGGTGCAGGCAGGGGCAAGGAGAGCGTCTGAGGGTCAGGGGCACGGTCAAGGACCCCCTTCCCTAACAGCTGCCCTTTTGCCCAGATACGTGTGATTTAAAATATCGGTGCAGATACTTCAGGGCTTCCGCGGTACCTTTTCACAGAAACACAAACACAAAGGAATAACCAGTATTTAATGAACAATAACATAAGACAGGAGAAATTACCCTGGCAGATTGCAACTATAGCCTTTAATCTTCATTACGGATTCAAACACAAGCATCTAAAGTAAGATTCAAGTGGGATGATGAAATTCTTTTTGTTTAATGGATAACAATCAAGTAACACATAATCCCTGATAGTAATGATTCTGCAACTACTCCGTCCCTTTTATGTGCATAATATATCTTAATGGGTTTTACAGCAATTTAGGCCACAAGACAAAGCATCTGGCAACGACTAATTTACAAGAATGTCACTCATGAGTAACATACACCATCCACAGAACTGAAATATTTGATGGTATAGGCACTTAATCTTACTGCTATCCAGAAGTCCTGTAAATACTCTTCAAAAAGATAAGAATTTCTAGAGAACAAGAAAACCTCCCCAATGCTGTTACACTTCTTTATGGCATTACTTGTCTTTTAATTGTTATCTTTTGAACAACATATTTATTTCTTTTTCACTCATTAATAAGATTATCTCACATTAATAGAGATATCGCCTGCGTCTTTCCTAGACATCCTTGCAGGATATCAACGCCACACAGCTCATAGGAAAACAAAGCGGCCACCACATAAATAGAATTATTAGGATTTTGAATTAAAAGCGATTTCAAAGATAAATATAATATACAACGTGGGCTAAAACAGCCATTGAGAAGATAAATACAAACAGTCTATAGATTTCAGTCATTTCAGAGAGGAAACGTTGAGGAAAATCATGATCTCGGTGTATGTGTGCAGGCAAGGCAAGCTAGGAAATGATGAATGTATGGAAAAATGGGATGAGCGTTCCCTTTTCATTTTAGTTACATGCAAAGACGTGAGACTGAGATACATTTGTTTTAGAAGATCCTTACTGATCATGGCTATATTCTGTCAAGTAAAACACACGTGTGCTGTAAACACATGTACGAGCAATGCCTCTTACCACAATTTTATTTGGATACCATTGAATTTAAAGGATGTCTTCCCAGAAGGACCTGAACTATATTCATGAGTACTGTTAAATTTTATAGGACTACAAGTAGTTTAGAAACCTTGATGATATCTACACTAGGCATTAATTTTACCTCATGGGCTAATACCGGCCCTGGAAGCCTTTTGAATGAATCCTTGCCTGACCTAAAGCAGACCTTGCAGGAGGTGGAATAATCTTCTTTAGAAAAATTGTTGTTGAGAGAAAATCCATTAAAAAATATTCGGTTGTTGAAATGGTTAATTGCCATGCCTGTTAAGACTATGACTCTTTTTTTTTTTCTTTTTTTTTTTCTGACAAGCATCTTATGGTAACTTTTGAAAGTAGCTGGTTATCCAGATTTGGGTTCTCATAGAGAAAAGCCAAGACTGATTTGGTGAATTGTTAATACTCACTTTGCACCTGCAGTCTCCCACTGACAGACAAATTTACTAACCACTTTACCATTGTCTGAGTCTTCTCTGTACTCCCTGAAATTTCTAAATTGCATAAATTGTGTGAATACTACCCTGTTCATAAATCCTGGGATGTGTGTGACCTTTTGGTCACTCACTTTAATGGGAGCTATTTTTCCACTGATTATTAAACAGTAGTTTTCAGGTAATTTTGTGACTATTTTGCAGGTGTTAACCAATTGTGTATTACTCACATTGATCTACAAAGACGTGAGAGGAAAAAAATAAAAATTCAAAACCTTCTTTAAGGGATATTAAATTTCCCAAGGAGATTCAGATGTTGACCTTGTCTCTTGACTGAGAACCTTCTTAATGTGAAGAAGCTAATCCAAATCACGAATGCTATATGAAAGGACAAGCTTAGGTTTTCCTGCTCACGGTTCAGGGATACACACTGAGAAAAGTGGTACCCATGGTTTCGATAATTTTATCTAAACATTTCATGGCTGCTGTACTAGAATTGTGTCTGCAATTAGCACGTGTACCAGAACTTCTCTCTCTAACTTCTATCCTGCCTTCAAAGGATTTAGAAAGGTGAAGGTTGAACAAAATTGTAATTCTTGCCTGTATTCTGGTCAGGAGAGCTGAGAAATGAAATGGGACTTACAAGGTTTTCCATCCCGTCAGCAGGGAGCAGGCACTAAGATCTCATTCCCTTTGATCCTTCTGGATCCAAGCTGCGGCGTCATACTAAATACGACTCTTCTGGGCCAGAGTCTATCGCTTTGCATTGTTTCCGATGTGATCTTGCTAGCAGGATTTTCATGGTTAATTTACGTTTGAGGGTTGTTTTTATTATTTTTTTTAACGACTGTGTGACCAAGCCATCTCCCTCTTGCTCAATAGATTTATTTTGTATTGGGCTACAGCTGTTTCAGTACCTTAACTGTTCCAATCTGAGGACTATTGACATTTTCATTATGTGCGAGTTGACAGTACATGGCTATATTAAGGGCTTTCCAACGATAGGGGGGAGGGAGGGGCTGTGATCTCTCTTTGCAGAGATTTCTAGTAGATAATGCTTTTCAGTATGGCAAAATGATAGCGCAAAAGGAATTGGGACGTTTTAGTCAGTGTAAGAGGACAAAATCACAGCATCCCTGTGAAATAAGTGCTGGCTGGAGAGCAAGGTACGTGTTATTAATATATATCAGTATCTATATTCCAGAAGGAGATAGCCAAAGACTATAATTAGCTCTGAAGCTAAAGTATGAGCAGCATAATAATAACTATTAGACTAAAAAGGAACGTAATGAATAAAAGCTCAATTCACAAAGGAATACAATGTTAATATTGAAATTTGGACACGTTAAAATGGTAAGTTGTAAAAGATGAACATTTAATGACACTTTGTGTCTGTGCAATTTATTCAGGATAGATAAAAAAAAGAAAATTTTAATTTACAAGAACGAGGAGTGTTTTATACGTGTTTTGTGATACAGTCTATCAAATCGATCATTGCCTTCAGTGCTGTCTCCTGTGTAAATGCACACAAGCTCTGTGCTGCACAAATACACACACACATACGTATATATGTATAAAAATAGGTCTGCCATTTTCCTACAGCAGTAAAAAATGAGTAGAGAGAACAATGTTGGAACAGATAGATAACAAACTTCACAGGAGATCTCTTTGGTTGTTCTCCAGATCTGACCTTGAAAGACTGCTTACGCATGATTGTCAGTAAGTGCCTCCTCCCTTTCATTGACCAATTATCCACACATCTCTATTCAAAGCTAAGGCTTGAGAAAATGGGGAAAGGGAGGAAAGCTAACGCTGCGGCTTTCTCTGCCCTCTTTAAAAGCTAACGGTTGTTCTGTATCAAGACAAAGGTAAGTTGTTTAAACACAATACAAACTAAAAAAGACAAAGACAGTGTTCCCTGTATTCATATTTACTCAGTGATCCCAGGTTCGTTATGAGAAGGCAAGATCAAAGTATAGGCATTTCACAATTAAAGCTACCATCCCAAAGGGTATCGAGATAATATTGCAATATTTCAAGTTAAAATAGACATTTCTGTTATTTTCTACAAGATTTGTAGTATAATGAGTCGATCCATCCTTTTTAATATAACAAAATACTTCTCTTACTTCAGAATTAAATTCCTTACTGATGAGTTTGCAACTAGTGTGAAAGGGGAGCGATTTAGACAAAAAAAAAAAAGAGAATTAATCAAAAACGTGAGCTGACAAACTAGTCACAATCTTCTCCTACAGTTCTATCACCTCTTC
This sequence comes from Pygoscelis adeliae, assembly GCF_000699105.1. Lineage (NCBI taxonomy): Eukaryota > Metazoa > Chordata > Aves > Sphenisciformes > Spheniscidae > Pygoscelis > Pygoscelis adeliae. The sequence continues at coordinate 2,007,228 of NW_008825411.1, forward strand.
TTTGATTTCACCAGTGACTTACCATTGAACACATTAAAAAAATTTCTGTCACTACACGTAAAAGCTGCCGTGCTCTTGACCTGGCACACGTATATATTCTTCCTCCTCCAGACTCTCCGTTGAACTCTTCCTATTCCTTTCCCCACATCTGCATTAATAGTTACACAACTTTCTCTACACCATCTGTCATCCTGTCACCTGTACCTAAAATAATCTGCTATTTTTCTCTACCAAATATTCTATCTTGCCACATACAAATCTTTCCTTATCAAATAAAAAATAAATAAAACAATCTCTTTCATAAATTAATGCTCCTCACCAGTGATAACAGTGAACTTTGATTATTTACATGGCAGCTTGCTAGAAACTTTGTGAACAATTTTCCTCCCCCACCTTACCTGAACTATATTTAAGATATACTTTAAAAAATTACTTAACTCAAACATAATTCATGCAGGAAGTTTCTAATATTTTAGTTTAAATCAGGTTGAAAACAAGAATAAGTTTCTACCTATTTATTAAAATAAGTCAATCTTAAACCCAGAGTAAGACGATCTACATAGCCATGAGGAGTGGTTTAACTACATCAGCCCTACAAAAACAATTTTGTGAAACCTGTATAAATGGAGTGGGCAGAACTACAGAGTACACGATGGATCACCTGTTTTTCTATACAACATTCTGCCAACACTTCAATACCACAGGATGCAAGAGAGCAGCAGATCAAGTCTGTTATTTATATCAGAAAAGAGCCCAGAAACTTCAGATTTTCTCCAAAACTCTAGGGATTGTCTCAGTTGAGGCTAAATCTTACATGTATAACATACAGCAACAAAATGAGTTAAAATATGCAGCATATTTTGAGAGTCTATCAAGAGTTCACGCTACAGTGGCATGCAAGATTGGCAAGGAGGACTAAAAGTTAACATAGCTGTAAACAAAGCAATTAGCATCTCTATTATGTGGATATTGATCCAGCTGATCTCTCTGTTAACAAACCTTCCAAAATAAGATAAGAAGGCACTTGCTAATAATGCTAGATGAAACAGATAACAGCAAAACAATCAATTAAATGGAGTCACCTGATGCCTACTTTGAGGATCAAGAAGGAGTGGAGAGATCAAATAAAGAAAAAAATTATAATTTACAGTTGGGAAAACTCTGTAAGATGTTTATTTGAAGTCAAAACTGGTAACGTAATCCCATGAAACAGGAGCAATCAGCATCCTGGAGGGATGAGAACGATCCTCTCCCACTTGAGAAGAGCCTCCCAGTGCCTCGCTCAGTCGGGGTGCAGGACTGGGCGCAACCCTCAGTCACAGCGGTTTCTGTAGGAGCAGGAACTCACTGTCCAACGCATACGTGGACGGATAGAGCCAAATACTCCACCGTACATAACATGCTCCTATTAACTGGTGGCCTGGGGCTGACTGCCACAATGTCTTGATTAGCTCTTTTTAACTTTTCTCAGACTCCTGACACTATTTCTCTCTCTTCCCCCCCACCCCCACCCCCGCATTATACATTACTATCACCAGACCTTGTCTGACACTGGATCCCATTTGCTAGGCATGATGCAAAGATATTCTGATTTCCATCGTTGACAGAGTGGTTAAGTTGCACTGGCTGAAGTTTAAATGGGACTAAAGAGAAAGAAAGTAATTTTCCTGACTTAAGTGAGGACTGTTAAAGCCGGGGCAGAATCCACATCCTACCCCATACAGTCCAACATAACAACTATGAGGTCCTGCTGCCTACGTTCTGTACATTGCTTCATCTCCAGTTCACAGAGTTTCAGGAAAGCAAAGTTTTGCTTTTTTGGGGGCATTTCTCAGTCAAAAAGCCTTTTGCCATCAAATCACGTTCACAAAGAATGCTGCTGAAATTCCAGACATGAAACACTTGGAGCAACTCGGTGAATGAACATAATACAAACCATTGAAGGAATAAGGAAATCTGCCCTAGGTAGGCAGCCCACTTAAACATATTTGTTAAAACCACAGCCTGGTAACAAAAAGTTCATAATGTATAGTAAATTTATTGTAACTAAAACCATAAACGGGTCCTAAAAATGTGAAATACTATTTTATATATTCAATCTATACTGTTATTAAATTTTTGCATTTGGAATTCTTTTGGAAGGACACATTTTTGTTCTTCGGTTCATCCGTCCCTTAAGTACACAGCTCCATTTGAGTATATAAAAAGAAGTATGTCATTTCTATTCCAGAACTGAGAAACTACTGAGGTCTTTTTTCCTCAGTGTTAAAAAACATACTACTATTTGTGCTGGGATAAAATATAAATTTACCGTGAAAGGGTGTCTTTGTCTGGTTTTAGTAATCTGGGAAACTGAAAAAAGGGATTATATAGAAAAAAATGCAATACTGCAGTAACATATAGCATTCCTTTCTTTGTGAAAACTATAAAGAATCATGATGCTGTAAAACAAGGTTATGTCAGCAATTGAGAAAGAAAAGAGTTAAGGTACTCTCATTTTTACTTCATCGTGTAAGCTCAGGAAGATCTTGTTTTGTCCTTCTCACCGTGTGCAGCTTCCTTGCACATGCAACCAAGAAATAAATGTTATGATTCCATTTCACTTTATATCTGGGGGTTTTTGTGTGTTGGGTTATCCTGCCTTTTTCTAAATAGGTGAGGGTTTGGTTTTTTTTTTTAAATAGCAAATAGTTAGAATAATTAGTCATTACAATATTTTAATCTCAGCATACACAGACGTATGGAAAACTACACCACAGAAGTCTTGTTGGTTGTTCATATATTTTAATAATCATGAGCATAAGTCTGGGTACAGAACTAGAACAAAGACTTCTGAACCTTTTTGCTGTCCTTCCCTTTTCTGCTTGGTTCCCAAAACATCTTAAATCCTATTTTTTTTCATTTAGCTGGGACTTGCAATTGTCATTACCTAATAGGAAGTAATTCACTAGATACGAACAATAACCATACCTACCCAACAGCAGCACACTGGGGCTTTTTGGTAAACAACCTTTAAAAATTCCAAAATATGGCATTCAGTCACCTTGGATACTTCAGATGAGCTGTATGAGAACTATTGTTCTCCACAGATATACTTAAAAAAAAAAAAATCAATTATGTGTAACCTACAGAGTAAAACTGACACACTCAGCATCACACACACTGTCATTTCCGTGTAAATGGGCTGGGGAAAAATGTATGTTTTGGGGGCTTGAAATATCCCATCTGAAAATATGATGCTGCATGTTTCGTCTCTACAAAATATTTAAATATTAACAATTATTTGAATCTCTGCTGCAAATTCTAGAATGGTATAAAACTAAGGTAATTCTATTTATTTAAATACGGGGTCAGCAACTTATAACAGATTGAAAATCAAGTCCAAAAAGTAAAATATAAATCAGAGGTTACCCAGAATATTTCAGTGATTTGTTTCCCTCCCCCCACACATAGGTGAACATTGGTTCACTGCAATCCGAATGCCTCAGGCAAATGCAGGACTACCAAAACAGTGGTATTGGCAAGATTTCAGCCGCCTCCCTGGCGGGCTCCTTGGAGAAACATCTGCTCTCCTGCAGTAAGACTGGAAGCTTTGAGCTGCAGAACCTCGCAGGAGCTGTGGATCCTGGACTCCCTGACTCAACAGACATCATCACGTTTAGCCTAAAACCCTGGGTTTAGATTTTTGCCTTCTATTGGAAAGGTCTGATCTTTCAGCTCTTGTTTTGTCGCGGACCTTTAAAAATGAGTATGCTTTGTACAAGGCAAGGAATGGAAGATGGCGAAGTATGATGGTGACGTGTCAAGTGGAGCACAAAAGAAGTGGTGTCACTGATGTTCAGAAAGACTGAACTCCTACAGGAACAGGTGCAAAAAAGGACCACTGTGATGAACAAGGGACGGCAATGCTTTAATGAGACAATATTCACCAAGTTTTGCCGGTTCAAGCCTTACAGAGCAAAAACTGAGAGTAGATGCTCCTGCCTGTAAATACACCACGCAAACAACAAGGAAAAAGGATTTGTAGGAGGGAAAAACTTAATATAAATTAGCCAGGAATAAATTTAGTCTGAAATTAGATTAAGGTCTTTACCCATTATTGGAGAAAGGTTACAGAGCAGAGTCCCAAGAGGAGAAAAATACTAATTAGTTTTAAAATGGTGCTTGATCACTTTACGGAAGGTATTACATGGCATGGATATCTCCTACAGCAGAGAACTGAACTCGTGACCCAGCAGATCCCTTTCACTCCTAGGAGTTTCTTCACATTAATGCGTGCATACAATCAAAACCTGACCCTTTTTCATACTTTTAATGCCAAATTTCATGCTTTTGGGAGTTTAATACATATTTTTAATGTTTTATAAGTTTTTATGTTAAATCGTTTGAAAGAACCAAACCAAACAAAACCTAACACTCTGCTGCAGCCATTGATTCTACATGTACTGTTACAGCCCCTTTATCTGAATGTTATTTAATGAGTGTCCCTGAAGGGATTAGCATGTCAATGTGTGTATATTGATTTCCTAATCCAGTCCATCAAAGCTGTTATGATCTGGCGACAGCACAAGAAACAGGAGTTCAAGGTTCTTCATACAGCTCCGACAGTATGTTCTCAAGCCTCTTGATGTGAGAATTAGCTCAGTCCTGAAGTCCAATTAATCTGATGAAACTGTCAACAAAGATGTCATTTCTAGTCACATTTTTGGGGATGTGGACACCTGTCTAAAATACGGAATGAGATCACCAGCTCATTAACATTTTCCAACAGATGGTAAAAAAGCTGCATTTTATATCATTTTGGACTGCTCCACATTTTCTAGCCAGACCTCTAAGCTACCCGTGCTGTAGGGCTGCACACCAAAGTCAGTTTTAGAAATCAAAATATCTGGCAGACATGTATTTAGACACTAGCATCAGGATGTTACAGCAGAAATAGAAAGAGGTTGCAATCCCTTCCCAGAAGTCAAAATAAATACACACACACAAAAAAAAAAAAAAAAAAAAAAGGAAAAACTGGGGAGGGCAGTTGGTTAAACAAAGCCTTTTTCTGAGTAATTTAAAATTTCATCCAATATTCCCCCCCTCAAATATTCCAATGTGAAATATTTCAGTTGCCTGTGGTGCCATGACCCCATCTTTTCCTAAGGTCTACGACCAAGACCTCCTTCCTCCTGGTCCTACACCAGACACACTTCCATGACACACAGTCCTCCAGCTATTCCCTAATGCCATAAAGCCTGTAGGGACAGGAGCCTCAGCATTAAACTGTGCGCCATAAAACAGAGTAAGAACCAGTTTGACAGTTCTTGTGCAGACAAGGCGCAAGCTGCTTTTCCTCAGTGGAGGTGCTAAGGTCTCAATCCTGTTAGTACTGCGTTCAACAGGAAAACAATTTAACGTAACTGGCGGAAAATCAGATTCTAACAAGTTCCCAGCTGAGCTAAATACTGCAAAAAGAGAACATGTAAGTGCACATCCTAGTCAGTATTATTGCAGTAATACACAACAGTGGAGTTTTATCAGCTAGCATCTAGAGAAATTGCTGTCAAATGAACAGAACTTTTTTAAACGCTTTATAAGGAACCGCCCTTTTTTTCTTAACCACTATACATTCAAATAAACTCTTCTTATACCATCCTCATATTGCTTTTGCTGCTCAGATGTGTCACAGCACAAATTGGCATGCTTCCTATTTTTGATATTGTCTAATTCCCTGGGTCATTAGTTATGTAATCATAATCATTTTTCTGCTGGGCAGATTGGTGTTATCCATCTCATCTCCTTTTCTCATCTCACCTCTTTAGTAGCGTTAGAGCATAGATGGGAACATCCAAGTCCCTCAGGGCACCATCTGGTACTACCCTGTACAGAGAGGGCTAAATGAATGACATACTGTATGGTACTTCCTACTCATTAGTTACTGATTCCTTATGTTGCTGGGTTGGGGTTTTTTGTTTGTTGGTTTTTTTTTTTTTTTAATTCATTCCATTACATATTCTTTAGTTATTTTGTTCATCTCTATCTCCTTTCCTTTATCCCCGCATCTAAAGGCTTCACAGAGTGGGGAAAACAGCCAACGTGTAAGGAAGTGATGTGCTGGAGGGTGTAGTGTATCAGGAGCAAAACTGTGAACATGGGAACAAAGGAGATTGTACTGGATGAGTGTTTAAACTATAAGCAGGAAACAACATAGCAAATACTCAAAGGCATCACAAAGTAATGGGGAAAGAATATCCACGTGTATGCATACACAGCCTGCATGAGTCACTGCCCCTAGATAAGTGATAACACTACACAGCCCGTTAACACAAACGGATGAATCTTTTATATGTAAATAACACCAAGTCTAAAAGCTATTGCCTCCTTTCCCAAAAGGATTAAAATCCAGTCTGTACTGATGCAGAAACAATTAGAAGATGCCTTCTGAAGTTTTGATTAGCGCATGTGTACCCGCCATCGTCTACCTGCACTGCTCGGAGAGAAAGCACTGCCTGCAGATAAAAGGAGCCCAACATTTGCATTTGTTACCGCTTTATGTTCACCTCAGTAAAACAGATTGTTATTTTTTATTGCACTATGTAGCACCATAAATATAGATGGCCTTTTAAAGCCAAATATCACTCTTTCTAAGTAATTGTCAATTAAATTTAGTATTAATTATTCTTAATAGCCCAATCTCACGTACTGTTTTCCATGTGTCCCATTTGTGCATGGATCTGATGTCAGAGCAGACAAATTTTGGTTTGGAGATTTACTAAAACCCCGTTTTTAATGAAATCGCTGTATTGTTGGGTGAATGTGTAAATCTCCGAAATGAAACTGCAAGAACTGGTTACAAAAACCCCGGCTGGCGCAGACCAGTGGCATGTTCAGCTCTTGTAAATAAACGTCAAAGCACAATCTGACAAATATGCAATAACTTAATAATCAACTCAGGCTATAATTATATTGACAGTCAAAGCCTTTGCTTTGAAGATTTAGTGTTAGAAGACATGTTTTCCAATCCTCATTAAGACAGAAAAAAATTCCAAGGACTCCATTTCTACCCAAATTTCTAGCATCCACCCCGGGACAACCTGCCTGGAAGGACGGAGAAGCAGTGCGGGTGGCGCAGGGTGCCCTAAAGCCCCGTGCCGTGGCCCACCAGCACGGCAGAACCAAGGAGTCGGGGTTACCCGTGAACGGCTGGAGCAGCAAATCTCGCAGAGACTCGCTCCGTCATTTCATGGACGGTTAAACGGTTCCTCTCTGCCGTGCCTGCAGGGCCAGCGCCTCATCTGGCAGAGCTCCGCTGATGGGAAGAGAGGCTGCAAACCCCCTCTGAGAGCAAAGATAAATGAAGCCTCAGGTGTTTCCCCCCTTGATGTGGAATCTAGTAAAGCTTAGGGGTTATTTCTAATGGGTTAGTTTTACCCTGGCCTCCAGGATGGATGTGCTGGCATTCCTCTATAGCCTTTGCCACGCCTTACCGGCAATCCCTATGTACAAGAGTCGGTTCTGCAGCAGACTTCACGCTCTGCCTGAGCAGTTCAGCGCTCACAAATAGCTGGTGCCTCATTAGGCAAGAGGCAGCAAGAGTTGGAAAGGAAAAAACAAAGGCGATAGCCCACCTCTGCTCCCAGTCCTGTCTCCAGCGAGATGGGACCGGCTGCTGCACTGGGTTCGTGCTGGGACAGGGTAGCTGCTTGTCTTGGTCTTTAAATGAACGCCTGCATTTTTTAAAATTTGCTTATACGTTTTACAGTTTGCACTTGTTATAGCACAGAGAGACCTCGTGCACAAACAGGGGGTCAAAGATGCCCACCATCAATCTGTCACCTTCTCAGTGAAATGAAAGGAAATGTTAAGCCATGTTACAGATCCATGAAATTCAAGGGAATAATGTCAGCTCCCTGAAATGGGGGTTGTATTTTCCACATAACAGCCTCATATCAAATGGCAAAACAGAACATAGGACAAAATTCGTAACAAACAAATTTAAAAAGATCCTCAGTTCAGAGGCTGTAACACGCATTCTTGAGATGCCTTACAGCCATTCATTCTTCCTTATATCCATTTGAATGTTCCCCCTTGGCCTTTTGTTTTCATTTTAGCTTTCTAAGCCTCTGTGCCATTCCAGAAGCCTTTCCTCCCTCTCCGCTGTCCCTTCCCTCCCAGCCCTATGCAATCTGCCTCTGCAAGACCCTTTCTCCTGTGTTGATTACTCTCGCTTTTTGGCATGTGTGCTCTTTCTAAATTCTGTTTTGCTTCTTAAACCTTTTTATTTTTTTCCCCCTGGACTGATTCCCCTTTTTCATTAAGCCAGACTCTTTCTTCCTTCCCCCCCCCTTAAAAAGAGCATTTTATTCTGGCCAGACTAAGGGGCTTGCCATGTTCTCATTTACAAATGTCACTGCAGCATAGCTAAAATTCTGCTTCGGCTCTGAAAGCTGCACTGGCACGAAACAAAAGCATTGCAGTGCCTTGCACACCACTGCGTTGTTTCCCCTCATTCCTCCTCCAGGCTTGCTTAATAGTGACAGCTTGCAATGACATTTTAGCAAAAGCCACACTCTTTACAGCTCCTCCCCCCGCTTACAGCAGAAATTAATAGTAAAAGTCCATTTAAGAGAAGCCATGAAAGACTGGTGCTAAGCAAGAGAAAAGGAGATAGGGAGCCCCTTGTTCCTATCTGGCCTTCTTTATCTTAGCCCATCCCAATATTCAAGATTTTTTTTCCCCTCATCAAATATTCAATTGTAATTTATAATCCTTCAGTTCAGCACATTAACTTTAGCAGGGTTCAGCACGCACATGAAGGTATCTCTGTGTGGACCTAAGAAGGACCAGAGATAATGTTTATATTACCAGGCCCGAAGGGCTAAGTGCAGATTTCTAGCATAAGTGGTATAAGACCATATTCAGCAAAAGGTTATGCAAAGCAACCCACGATTTAACGTGTAAGACATCGCCAGCTAAACCCAGCTCGAGGCCTCGTTGCCAGACCCCTCCTTTCCCAGCAGCCTCCCGCCCCTGCCGGCGCGGTCTCGAAGGTGCCCTCCAAACCTCACGGCCAGCTCCTGGGTGCAGCTGGAAGGAGGCTCACTAAGTCTAAAAAACTCTTGGTGGCATTGCCTGTTTTGCTTCTTTGTATATATATTTATCCACTTAGAAAAGGATATGAAAATAGGAAATTAAATGTTATATAATTAGTAGACACTTTGAAGACTCGCTGCAGAAGTTCAGTGTTTGCTTTCCCTCGGTCGCCTGCGGAGATGAGTTCAATAAGCAGATACCCTGCCAACGGAGAAACACGCACAGGGAAGGTGGAGGAAAAGCCCATCTCCCGCCTGCGCGTAAAGGCGAGGGACGGCACGGCAACACCGCTGCGGTTCACCCGAGTCCACCGCACAAAAACAAAAGGGAGCTGGGGCTGCGGAAGGCGACTGGCACCGGCTGTATAGAGATATCGGGAGCCATCAGGAAGTCCTTGACTAATGGGCGAGAGTCTCCTAGGCCTGCTCCAACAGTGAATTAAGTCAGTGGAAAGCCTCCCACCGGCTGTACTGGCATCTGGGTTAACCCCATAAAAAACAAACTCACTCCCCCCCCCAAAAAAACACCAGGAGAATTACGTAACATTTGCTCGTTTCAAAGCGGATTTCAGCAGCACCGGTGCGCTTTTTGGGCAGAATAGTCTCACTTCGCCTCAGCAATTACTCTGATTTTTCCTTCTAAAAAAACAAAAAGAGGACACACTAATGGCATGCCCGGTTCGCTGAGCGGTGGGGTGCAGGTTGGTCAAGCAAGGTTAGCAAAACACTGAAAGGATGATTAGGTGGTGTCATAAAGAGGTAGTGTTCTGTAACAAGTGGAGCATCCCAAGCTGCCTCTGGCTTCTCGCCACCCGAGCTGCTAGCGCAGCCACCAGCCATATTTAACCTCATTTAATATTTAGAGAATACTTAAAAAAAACACCAAAAAGAGGCTGTTTGTTTTGTTTACAAAAAGTGAAAACTCTGAACTTCTTTACAAGTTCTTACAAAGTGGAGATTAACAGAAAGTAAAGTAGTGAAATTAAACAGGCAGGCAATTTTCCCAAACACGAATGCAGAATTGGGGAAGGAAGGAGAATTTTCTATCTCCAGCACAGGCAGGTCCGCTCCGGGGAAGAGCCAAACCTGCCGCCAGCTCTGCGCTGCTCAGAAGATAAGTGATTTCCAGGGGGAAGAAAAAAAAAAAAAAGACAACTATTTGTCTGGGGGCTTTGAGCATGAATTAGTATTTCTGGGCTAAAACTGATTAGTCTACCGGTTCCAGTGCAAGGTTTCTCAGTCTACAGAAGAAGAATATTAGAGGAATATTTTCAAATTCATACCCAAGGTGCCAGACGGCAACTGGTTTAGTTGCACTTATAGAATCATAGAATCATTAAGGTTGGAAGAGACCTCTAAGATCATCGAGTCCAACCGTCGACCCAACACCCCCGTGCCCACTAAACCATGTCCCTAAGCGCCTCATCTACACGTCTTTTGAATACCTCCAGGGATGGGGACTCAGCCACTTCCCTGGGCAGCCTGACTTGCAGGAGACCTGCTGTGGGACATCAGCACAGCTGCAGGGGTTGCAGCTCCGTAGGGAAGCCATTCCTCACAGCCTCTCCAGTGGGTGCAGGAGGCATTTATTCAGTTCCTCATTTGGGCATTTTTGCATAATCCTGTAACAGGAAGATCACTCTGTGTGCAGAGAAATAGGCAGAAAGTTTAGGATCCCCTCCAAACTAACAGCCAATCAAAATCTGAAACTTCTATTCTCCAAAAGCCAAATCTGCCCTGATTTAACTGGCAACGTTGCTCATACAGGAACTATAAGGGCTGTGGGTACAATAACTTTGTTATGCATTTGAGTTAATGTTTTGATTGCTTTAGTTTATAGAATGGCACAACAATAAACAGTGGTTTAAATGACCATAATTAAATGCCATATGTATGAAAGAGCTGAAATTATTTATCAGCCAAAAGCCACTAAGTGCTTGATCCCTTCATCAGATCATTAATCTGTCTTCCAGAAATGCGCTTGGCACTTATATAGTCAATTATATGCAATTTAAGTGACTGGACATCAGTATATATTCACAAGATTAGATCAATGCTGGACATAATTCAGTTTATATATTCCATCAGATATTTAGTGACGTTTTAAGAAAACAATTTTCTTTTTATTAAGGCAAATTAATACTTTAGTGCACACATAGTTGAGAGAATGACCGATGTGAAGTAGAAAACACTTTATATTGACAGCTGCCAAGTTCTCTCAACATTTAGTACTGTAAAAATGTTAAGACAAACCTAGTTTGTCTCTTGATTTCTTCTGTGCTATAGCGAAGGTGCTTCCTGAGCACATTGGGTTGGATTGCTACGTCCTTGCTGCTTTATAGCGTCTCCTTTGCCTTCCTTTTTGACTGGAGTTTGTGCCAGGGTGCCTACAGATGACTACTACAGCCAAAGTATTTTTGATAAAAATACGGTACTAAAAATATGCATGAACACTTTGGAGAATGTCAAAATAATCCTGAGCGTTGGGCACAAGGAAACACATCCTCAAGAAACAGCAGCCTGTAATCTAAATTAAGAAGCAAAATAAGTATGAGTTTTCTTAGTTTTCACTTCTTCCTGTAAAAACTGCCTTGTTGTACAGACTCTCTTGGATCACTTGTGCTTCCACAAGGCTTTGTCTTGTCACGTCCTCTCTCTCAGCTGAGGCAAATATTGCAGAAAGTTGGACACATCACAGATCTAGGACTTCCAATTCTCTTTTATCCTTTTAAATCCCATATGCCTGATGGCCATGTAACAACTCAGATAGTGAGAAGCCAGCAGATGTTTGGGGTACTTTATTAGAACAAAACAGTTCAGGAAGGAATCAAACCAAGTGGCTGAGTTTCTTTCCCTGAAACCGCCTAATTATGTTGTGTCTTGGATGAGAAGTCCTCCCTCAGCCTGGGGTCTTTAATTTACCATTTCAGAGGACTGGAGTCCTTAATTTACAAACTCTGGCCATGTAACAAGGTCACTTATCCTTATTAGCATCTCTTCAAATGTCCAGTTCACTCTTTTACTTGGAATAGCAAATAACTTCTTCAGCTCAACGCATTGGCCTGAGTCAGCCTCAGGTTTCCCCTCATCACGTAGCTCAAGCATGCTGGGTCTGCTCCCACGAGCTTCACTTACTGGCCAGCTTCCCTGCAGCTCTTTAGGATGTCCCTCTTTTTGACTGGCAATGATTCACCTTTTTTCATGACTTTCTGAGCAGCCCCACAGTAAATGGGAGCAGTTCTCCGAACAGCTGCCTGGCCAGAGATCCTTTCCTCTCTGTTCTCCTTCAATAGATTTGCGACAGAAAAATACAGCCAAGACCAAATAGTCAAGACTGAATACAGAAGGGGTTTTTTGGGCAATCTGCAATGACTCGGTTCATCTTCCTGTTATTGCTAGTAAGAAAACAGACAGGTCGTTCATTACATCTCTGAAGGCAGTGTCTTCTCCTAATGCTGCTTGCCTCACTCTCTTCCACTTGCAAGAAAGAAACTGCTCTAGCACAAGTAAACCAGACATCTCAACCTCATTTGAGTGCTTTGTAGCCCATTAACAAATACAACTGCAACCACAAAGAACATTTTAAGTAAGCAAGTAGAAAAATATAGGCAGTAATAAAATAAAATGTGAATATCATAGTAATATTTACCTACATAGTTTGCATACAAATTCTAGTAATATATTAGTTTTATATTTTTTAAATGCTCAGTTTCATGAAAATCGTCGCCGGTCTTCAATGCCCGGTGAACACTGCCTTTTGACTCTTGGCAAAGAACATAAATTAATTACCTGTTTAGTATTCTGGGTTTGCTTTAGTAAAATGAGCAGCCAACTTTGCAGTGGGCCAAAATTCAAACAGAAACTCAATTCATGCAAAAGAGATCAGCCTGACTTTCCAGCCTTAAAACTTGGATAGCGACCATAGTGTCACAACGGCTTCTGTCAGCCAAGGGGGCGAGAGCTGTACAATGCAAAGCAAACATCCTTGTCGGCAGAAAAGGAGAGCATGTTTGCCATGATACACTGTGCGGTGAAGTACATTGAAACCTGTCTTACAATATCGACAAAGATTTCTTTTACTAAAGCGCCCGGCTTCCTATGTTCTTCCTGAAATGCGTTATAAATGCCATGTGCCAAAGACCAGTTGACTGGCAGCTGTATAATGGCCAGTATGGAAATGGAACAGGTTTGTGATAGAGCAGGAAAATCCTAGGAGAAAACTTTAGGAGATACTTATGTGATCACACTGGATCCAGGGTTCCTCATTCGGTGCAACACTTTCCGGCATCCCAACCTAAATTTGATCTTAGAGGGTTTTTTATAAATTTAAGGATTGCTAATTTGTTTAGTGAAGGGATTTCACTGTCCTACACACAGGACATAACACATGGATTCTTTGCAGTATTTTATAGTTCAAATTTTGTATTGTTTCTAGAAGACAACTTGAGCCTCTGGTAGCCATAGAGACCTTGGGTCTGGCTGGAAGTTACTAAAATTTAACTAGTTCTTAGCAAGTGCCAAAGGGAAGCCAGAGGCAGGAGCCTGCCTGAAACTTTGCTCCTCAGGCCTGGCTCTTCGCTCAAACAGCTGAGGAAGAGAAAAGACATTAAGAAACAGATGAACCCAAAGCTACCCATTGTTCCCAGAGGGACACGATGGCACTTAACGGTCACATTTCCACTGGGATTTCACACTAACTCACTCCAACACTGTTTTGAAACAACAATGTCATGATACGTGCACAGAAACACGTGGTCACCGTCCCAAGGCTCACGCTCTGAAAGACAGCTTCTCCAGCTCACTATTGACAAATATCTCACCGTCACGTCATAGCATTACAAGGCCTATCTATTGTATTGGCATGGCATAAAAGAGTGCCACTTTGAAAGCACATCTCATGTCTTCTAATTTGTTTACTTGCCTAGCCTCAATGATGACACGGTAAGACAGACAAAAGCCCCAGAAAGCTTGCAACAGTACAATCTTTTTTTTTTTTTCCCCTGACTTTTCCATGTTAACTAATATTGAGTAAACAATATCATATTTGTACAGAGAAACTCCTTTATGTTTTGAGTAAAGAATGGCTTTAGACTTAGGCTAGACATGGACCTCTCCTTTCTCAAAGAGGACAGCTGTAACACTCTTAACAGTTTATCTACAAGAAAATCAGGTAATTGCTCTGTTCTGAAAGTAGAGATTGAAGTAAAAAAACAAAATACCAAAAACCACCCAAAAAAACCCAAAACAGAAATTGGTAGCATATAAAAAAAATGATTATGGGAGGAATTAGAAAATACGGGTAAGTCGCTGGGGATAATTTGCTCACAGTATATTAGGCAACTGAAAAAGGTGCAACTAAAATACTGGATTAAAACACTATTGCTGAAATAAGTAACTGGAAATTTGGGAACTCGCATTGGTTTCCACAAATGCTTGTTCTGGTTCACGTCTCAAAGCTGGAAATACTGGGGGGATGGGGAGTAGGGCAATACAGAAAAAGAGTTAGAAAATCTAATTTGGAATCTCAAATAATTCATTTATGCTGTACTTAAAAATCACTTTTAATGGAAATAAAATGTAAAATATGTAATACATTAGTTGTTGCATTTAATTACCCATCTTAATTAACTTGAATAATGAAATAATCTGGTTCCTATTTAAATACAGCATTTTGCGCACTGCAATACATAACACAATTAAAGAGGAAGGCTGTTTGAACCTCAGAGCTGAAAAAATTATCCCTGAAACCTGCTTCTGTAGATGCTGGGACTGCAATTCAAATATATTGATTAGATTTGATTTCTATGCAGGGAAGTTACTATGAATTTTCACATCACGCCAGGATGAAGAAAAAATGAGAAGTAATTGTCACCTCCATTTCTCTGATCTTTATTAGGAGATGTTATTCTGAGCTAGTTCATTGCTGTTATCACTGCAGTCACATGGAATTTGTTGCTGTGGCAATGCAAAACACAATGTAATGAGACGATTATAGCAATCGCAAACATTCCTTTAAATTATCCACCATTACTGATCTGAAACTGCCAAAGTCTTGAAGCCTGCGTGCCTAGAGTCAGGTTCCTAAAATCTACAAACAGGTATGCCAAAGTCAAAACTATCTGATTACGGAAGGCATTGAACACTTACAGGTTGTACTTAAAGCAGCAGGGTGGCTGGGGTTTCCACAGCAGTTATTAAATCAATCTAACACTCTGTTTATCTGTCAACATTTGGAATAGGAACGTCTTTTGAGTATCTACCTTGTGCGGGCAGAGACAGGCTGGCATGGACCGTCTCCGATAGCTCCCATGGCTACATCCGAAGTTGTCAAATTGCATCATCAGGCACCCAGATAATACCTAATGTAACAAGTGCTGCGATCAAAGGTGTTAAGAGACCTCAACCTGTAATTATGTCAATGGAAGTGAAATGCGAGAATACATTGCTCCCTGGGCGAGATAACTAGGAAAGCTAAAGAAAACTTCATTAGTGTATTATGGCATTAGTTTTCTATCTTGCTATTTTTAGCAGCTACAGCCCACATAGAAGAGACAGACACGAGATCCCTAAATGAGATTTTTCCATAAGGCATTTTCCCAAATCAAATTATTTGTCTTCCTTTATTGATTATTAGCTGTAGCAGGCTGGAAAACCAGCTTTTGACAAGGTATAACTGGGGACAGTTGAGGGTCTGATATATTACTGCATGCCACACAAGAGAAATCTCCTTCTTGAGATTTACAGAGCAGGGATGAGATGCAGCAATCCAAGTTTTAAGAACTTTGCATGCTGAACACATACGATCTCTCTGATATTGAGAGACACCAGGGGATGCAAGTTTGGGGACAAACCTTCAAATTAATTTTTTCTTCCTCCTTACTTTCCCACCTTCAACCTCTTATTGAGCCCTTTCTCAGGAAAACCACAGTTGTCTGAATCTCCCCCACCCATCAATTTATGTTTCTCCAGTGCTTCTCCCTGTTACAAAAAGAAATCTCTTAAAACAAACTACAAGAGGCCCTTATTCAAGCCCTGTTATGCTATGCTCCACTGGCCAGTTCAAGTGTTTGGCTTTTATTTCTCATTACGTTCAGTTAAAAATCATAGCAAAACTCAGTCACAGAATTGTGGTTTTAAAAGGCTGAGATTTTTCTTGGCAGCTCACCACCCAATTTCTTTACCTTTGTGTTTTCGTCAGTTGTGTCCTTTGGTTCACATGTTTGATGTTCTGCTATACAATACCTACAAAACCAGGAAAGAATGCCTTTGCCCTCAGAAATAATACAAAATGACTAAGCACTTGGAATTTTTTTTTCCCCCAAAAAAACATTTGCCTGACCTTTTGCTCTCTTCCAGAACAACGTGACACATCCTCCATTAGTATAAAGCAACTTCATTTGAATAAACTCATCACAGCACGGGCAATTCCTAACTGTAGCCACAGTGATTTTTGATCTGAAGAGGAACCGCTGATATATGCACTCTTGTCAAGCAAGTTTTGTGGTTCGTGAACTTATATTTCCAACGCCTTTTGTATATCCATCCATCTATGACGTCGCAGCTGTACAGAACATCGAAGTTCAAAGTTCTGTGGTTTTCGGGATGCTACTAGATGAAGCAGCAGCATTTTAATAGAAGTTTGAGACCTCAAACAATACTGCAGCCCTCTAATAACTCAGGTTTAGTATACTTTACAGCGTTTAAGGACATACAATATTCTATGTCATTAACACAATTCAATATAAATGAGCTTCTAGTTCTCCTTTCCTTCCTGAAAAGAGAAACCACTTCTTTTAACTACAATCGATTTGAAATTAAAAGGAACAGCATAGCAAGGAAAACAGTAATGCTCATTTCTGGGGTCAGAGCTTGCACACACATTTTTTAGTACCTTCTGAAGATTACACAGAGTATCTGTCTTTTTATAATACATTCTTCAGATGGGTGTATTTCTCTTAAAATAGGCTTCGTGTGGAAAAAAAAAAATTAGAATCCATTCTGGCATCAGCCAAATGATGGACTTTTAACAAAAGAAGAAAACATTCCCATAAATATGAAAAATGTTCCCATAAATATGAAAAACATTGGGTTTATGCCTTCAACTTTGCTTTAAAGCATTGTGGCTCAACCAGCCATCACCGTAAGCATCCTAAGCCAAGTTCAGAGGCAGATGTAGAGATTCGCTGTATCTGGCTTTGGTCTCTGCCACAGGCTTGAATAGCTGAGACAACTTCGCAACCCCATGCCTGCTAAGCATATTGTGTTTTCTGATGATAGTGGAGAAGGAAGGACCACTCGGATCACACCTAATTGCTCAGGATTGCCCTTCCAAGGAGGATGGCAGACGATGCCAGGACGGTTGTCTCACACAGGGAAAGCCTCTGGTGAAAAGAGGTGCTTAATTTAAACAACAGAGCTCACCACTAATCTTACACCATATGGAAACAGAGATAAAAGAAGTTCCAAACAATTCGGTCCCAATTTCTTAGCCAGAAAATAAATGTGGACTTATGGAAAACCTGAAAGTGGGCTTGCTCTGGAGTCCTGCTCAGTGCCGAGAGCTAAGCAGACAGCCAGGCTCAGGACAAGGCTGTAGCTCAGCCTGCATTTGCAATAAGTAATTTATCTGTAAGTCAACAAAAAAATACCCGAAAAGGCAATCTCAACAAGGTTAATTTATTCACCCAAACAACTTATTGATTAGTCTAGGCAAAGTACTGCCATAATATTTCTGCTTTGGCAGCTGCTTCAGCAGCATGATGCTATACTGTCCCACAGGTGACTCTGCACTGTCCCTTATTAATCTCGCCTGTGTTTCCCAGAAGAGGCTGCCAGAGCTCGAGTTGTCCAGCAGCAGAACACCCCACTCATCAGAAAATGTTACTGCAAGTTACGCACAACTTCAGCCATACAATGAAAATCAAGCCTTTGTCCAGACAGCTTTGGTCCCACCTTTCTTGGGTTTAGGGGAAAATGAGCACGGCGTATAGCTGGTGCTTGCAAGTTAATTTTGCACTTATTATCTGAGTGCTTTATATTTAACTGGTTTGTATTTGAAGGTGAAGGGCTAGTTCATGAGCTGTTGTTTAGGAGCAGCCCTCCCGGGCACGCAGCCCTGCACTGCAGCCATGCCACCCCGCCGCCTGCTGCTTCTCTCACCTCATCTTTTCTCAACACATTCCCAATGCACAAGGCAAACAAGAAACCTCTTTTCTACCAGCACTTTTCTGCTCAGAGAATATTCTGCTCGGAGTTGCTTCCTGCCCTGCTCAGCTGTAAGCGTGTTTGGAAGGAGTCATCGTGCAAGGATGCACGGTGCATCCCGTCTGTCGTCAGACATAAATAAATACCTGTTATTTGGAATTAAAACTCCCTTAACTCCCCAAAGTGCTGTATTATAGCACTATTTATACACAACATTTATTTTAAATTTCTACTGAGACTTATTTATCAGCAATAGATGCTGTTGTGATGCCTGAGAAACCTTTGTATTTAGTACGTGTGCTGTCTTTTATTTTAAAGAGGAACATTTAACGTCTCTGAAATGGATGGCAAAATAGCAAAATGCGATTGCTGAGTGCCCTCTAGTGATGCCAGCAGAGAATGGCGCCGTCTGCGTTCCTGGTGGCGGTACTGAAGGACTGATAATCACACATTTTTGATAAAAAGATCCCCGTTTTTTCATAGATCGTATCTTCTGTGTGCATTCCATTCCTGTATTTACCGAGAATTTCAATTTAAAGCATTTAGAACAAGCTCAGCAGAGCCGCTCCAGCAGCACAAATCAAGAGGGATACAGCTTTCCTCTATCTTTATCAGTCTTGGGAAATCAAATATGTTACATTACATCTTACCTTTACCCTCCATTCTTTTACCGGTCCTGTCCTTCCCGAGCTAGGCAAACAGATATTAAATCTTTCCTATTACTATTTCCTATTCTTTACGTACACCACAGCAGCATCTAGAGGTCCCGTTGCAAAAAGGAAACCCCCAGCGTACCTGTACATTAATTTAAAATAGAAGGAAAGCAGATAAATTAAACAAATACCCAAAAATAGGGTGGGGACTTGAAATACGAGTATGTCTTATGAAACGACAACGTACTAGATGTTGTCAGGACAGGAGTGGGGACTCCTGGTCTGGATTAACTGCGCCCTTTGGTGAGTTCCCCTGGATGTCTGTGGCTGCAGCCGACCCCTCTCCCATCCCCTCCTGCCAGGCAGCAGCATGCTCTGGGCTGACGTAGACTCCTCTTTAGGGTTACGATTTGGGTTAGGATTAGGAAAACTGCACATTCTTCATAACTTCTGGATATTTGCCACCGCGCAATCGATCAATACATTTCAAATTATTCTCTCTTCCCAACACCACCGCTTTCCTCTGTTGAGGGATTTTTCTCAATATTGAGGAATATTCCTAAGTTTCTGTTCTATTTTTGGCAGCCACATATTTTTATACTAGCCCAGACTTCAGGGTAAGGCTAGGGTTTGGGTTCGCTGAGGGGTCGGTGAAAGCCAGAGACTGCAGATGCAGAATGACGGCAGCATTTTACACCTCCTAGGGAAGAGCCACAAGGGCTGAAATTAGTAGCTCTGGAGTAATCGTTCTGTCTTTCTGGTTACAGATGGATGGGAGGTTCAGGTCCGGGTAAGGGACTACACTGCAGTTATGGCGCTTGGCATTTTGCAGTTTCTAGGAGCTGAATCGGGACGGGTATGTTCCCAGCTGTCACCCTTTCTCTTCCAGCATCACTGAGCCCCACTGCTGTGATAAAAATCTGAGTTAGGTTAGAGTCAAGGTTGAGGCTGGAGAAAAGGTTAAGGTTAGCCCTCAGGTCTGCACGCTCCGGAGAGGTACAGGGAACCACCAGAAGACTCCTGTTGAATAGTCCTGTCTGTCGCACTGAATACAGAGGACTGTATTCTCAACAGGTCTGTCCAAGTACTATCAGGAGATTCTTCCTTTCTGGCCATTAGTTTATTCCTACTACGGAATGGCCAGGCTAAAAGGAAAGAGGGAAACGGGGGGGAAGAGGTGCCCTGTCCGAACGGAGGCGAGTGCTCACCCGCGGGAAAGCAGGTGAGGACTGGAGGGATGCCACCGCAGAGCCCCAGGAGACCGGAGACCTACGACGAGCGGATGCGTGGCTGTTGCCTGGCAAGCTCTCCATCAACAGCCTTCCCCCGCAAAATTGGTGAAAGCTTTTTTCAGTTCCAACCTATTTCAACAGCAACAAAGTGTAAATGCTATTAAAAAAACCAAAACTTTTTCATTCTGATCCAGCTCTAGCCTTATATTTTCCTCAAACACTCTGCCCTACAATATACTGATACATCTATCATCATCTCTCTTCTATCTTTCTCTCTTTTAGTCCAGAGCCTTTCAAATGTGGTAGGATTCACCCAAAAGCTACATCGTAACCCATCAGCTACAATCAGGGCAGATTACAAGCATAAATTATCATTTTTATGCTGTAAAAGCATAGTGCTGGCTCATAAATGTTTAAAAGAAGGTTCTTCTTGTTCTATTCCCTTTATTCTGCTGCCTGCAGGTTGTTTCCTGCGCAAAGTGTCCATGATCTTACCCAGGCTTTTTTATCAGGCCCAGTAACGCAGGCTCTCGGCCAAGTTGGAGACCACTTTTGACGTACCAAGAAATCACTGGATTTTAAGGCAGTTTATGAATCTGTGAACTGCATTAAAAAACAAACAATTCACAGAACACATGTCTTGAGGTATGAATAATTCAGATATCTTGTACTGCTTCAGAACTGGTTTTTTTCCCCTCTGAAGTTCCAGCCCATTTGTGTTGGCATTACAAAACACACTGTTTGAAAGAGAGAGATGCTGACCTTGTGAGCATGATATGAAATGATTCATAAGTGGTTGATAAGGATTCATTAATTTACCTGCATTTTATTCTGTTAACTTTCCTGTTATTTCTGGGAGGTGGAGGAGGGGATGTTTTCTTCTGATGATGGAGCTTCATGTGAGCATCGTATTCTATAATTATGGCTGCTGCACGCAACTGATTTCAGTACCATTGACTTCAAGACTATAATTACCAGGTTTCTTTATGGATGAGTCAGTCACCTAACTGTATGATTTAATTTGATTGATCACCATCCTATAACATTTGCAAATCCAGCACTGTAGGACAGACATTTTCTGGTCATGCACCCACATATCTGAGCTATTTCTAGAGCACAGTTTTTTTTTTTTTTTTAATTTAAAAAAAAAAAATTGCTCTAATGGCAATATTAGTATATATGCACCTGAAGATCCTACAGAGGCTGCCAGGGAAG
This sequence comes from Pygoscelis adeliae, assembly GCF_000699105.1. Lineage (NCBI taxonomy): Eukaryota > Metazoa > Chordata > Aves > Sphenisciformes > Spheniscidae > Pygoscelis > Pygoscelis adeliae. Next base: position 2,028,609 of record NW_008825411.1, read on the forward strand.
TTGCTGGGGGAAAAAGTAGAAATGTAGCGGTATTCTTTATTTTATTTTAATCCACTTTTTAGATCAATGATAATTTCCCTGTTTTCCTGAATCCACAAACTTCAATACAGTAAAAAAGGTGCAGGGGGAGGGGGGGGTGGGGGAAGAAAAAAGACTTTTCTCTCCAGAGTTGTTCTTGCACCTTTACTTACCAGTAAAAGGTTTACTACAGAGCAGTACCAAACTCTTTGCTACCCCCAGGACTGACGGGAGGCTCCACAGGATTTGCAGGGCTTGCCTGGCATCTAATTCACAGCAAAGCAAAGCAGGAAGAAAACACTTCATTTCCAGTCCCAGATAGTCTCTGCCTGCCCATGACAGAGGAATATACATTGCAATGTTCCTTCTCCCCAGGATGATACTAGACTGTCATCCCACCCACCCAGCCCAAGAAATTTTTAACTGTCTCTGCAGTAGCAACACTGCACACGTTTGAGTCAGCAGAAAGTGACAGGCTTGAAAAAATAACTACCAAAAACTGATGGCAGGTCTAAAACATCATTTTACTAGAGGAATTGCTTTTATAAATTTAAGGAGTTTGCTTTTCTTATGACAAGGAAATGCTTGAATGACTAATTTTTTTTTTTTTAATTTATAAGCATAGATTTACAGCCTCTTGCACTTTGTCACTAACCTTGCTATGTATGAGATAGTTGTAATGATCTTTATTACAGTGTATATTTGCTTTCCAAAGAAGCTTATTTTCCTTTTGCTGCAATGCTGGCAAAAAAAAAAAAAAGTCTTTAAATAATAAACAGTATTTCCTAGAGTGAAAGGCATAAAAATTGTGTCAGTCTTTGGACTGCCCTTTTCATCCCTGCTCAGCAAAAGTAGCATTTGGAGAGCAATTCATATGTTGAAGAGTAATTTGCAGATTTTCTTCAGACAGTTTTTTGTTTTGTTTTTTTTTTTTTTCTTTAAACATGAAGCAGAGCTGTTAACAAGTCAAAAGGGTCTCATTTGTTATCCTGATTATTTACGTAGGTTAATTACAGGTACACATTATACCTTTTCTGCGCTATCATTGATCACTGCTTAATTCAGCTTGACCCTTACCCTTCAACCAAATATTCACTGTATTAAATGGAAGAGCAATAAAGACTTTAATTATCCCTTTTCTGGTTATCACACTGCTTTGCTATCTCTAGTGCTGGCCAAAGCTTTCCAAAATACCAACAACAGAGTTTTGGCCACAATAAAGAGTTACACCATCATGGAGAAAGTTAACAAGGAACGAGATAGGAAAAAATTATAAGAGAGCGTCATATTCATTTTCTGAAGAGATGCTGGCCTGTTTCAGGTATATTAAAGTAGGCAAAGCCCCCAGTGAATGCTGTACCGGCTGGCTAAACTTCACACGGTAATCACCCTCCCAAATACAAGCTGCAGCTAAGTAATCCACGAGGCGTGAGGGCTGGTTGGAAACTCAATCTGATAAAGAGACCAACAAACCCCACGAAAGAAATGATGAGCTGGTAACAGGATTTTTGAGAACTGCAGCACACTTGAAACCACCTGTATTTTGCACGCTTTTCTCAGGTATTCCGTCAGTAACGTGTGACTATACGATTATGAGGACTACTTCCCTAATCAAAGCTATCTCAGTGAGCGAAAACACTTACGCCTTTTCTAGCACTAAGTGTAATTCTGGATAGAGGGCAAACAACAGTAGAACTGGTCTTTAAGAAGCAACAGCCAGAGACGGGCTACAGACAAGACATTTGCCAGCAGGTATCTCGTTTTAAACCTATTAAAGTTAATGGAAATACCCTCAGTATTTAAAATGAACTTTGGATTTAAGTCTTAATATGACACACATACACAAGAACAGCTGACAGTTTGAGGATGTGCTTATAACTTACAAAAAAATATTTGGAAGACAAATTCTTAAAAGTTCTATAAAAGGAAGGTTGCTTTCTATGTCATGCTAATTTTCATCGTCTCTATTATGCCGCAAAGTAATCTCTCTTAAAGTGCATTTACTTATTAAAAAAAAGGAAAAATTATTAACGTTAAAGAAAAACTTCCAGTACCAAGAACTTTTTCCTTCCATGAAAAATTAAGCAAAATATGTTCTAGTAACAGGAACAAAAAATTATTAATTTTGTGGGTTTCTTCAGCACATCTCTCCAGTCTACAATGATTGAAACTTGAGCTTTGGGCTCAAACCGGAACTGAGAGGAAAAAAAATATAAAGAAAATGAAGCTACCACACTTAAGAGTATTCACTTGGAATTTTATAGAAGTACATACCTGCAATTTGTGTGTTAATGGATAGACTTACCTCAGGGAAACGTATTTTTAAGGTAATGTCTAAAATACATATCCAAAATACAGCAGCACGTGAAAGTGTTCTACCACTTATCCAAAGCAATGAAGAGCCCTCCAGAAACGATGTGAGAAAAAGAAATCAAAACCTTTAGAAGTACAGGCCTCTATTAGACCCAAGTTCCTTGCTTTATCCTCTGGTGACACTTCCATACCTATAAGGCAAGATGTACGCAGTGATTTATAAAACTGATAGGAGTGGTTTTGTTTCTTTGTGGCAGTCACTGCGTGAGGCCATGAAGGAGAACCACAGACCAGCTGCAGGCGAGAAGCCTCCGAGTTCAAACCGATGCAACTTCAGTGGCGATATATTCTATTTGAGACCTCTTTTACATACTGATTAAAACAATCAGCAATGCTTAATGCTTGCATAATTATTATCGGTTTTTTCAATCTTCAGGCCACCTCACCCAGTTAATCAAGCCTCTGGTTCTTTTTCCCTCCCCTTGCTGCTTTCCTCCATTTTCTGCTTTCAGTTCAGAAGCCTTGAAGCATATTGAAAAATTTAGTGTCATCACACTCAGTTCTAAAAAGGAAACATAGAATTACTGTGTTTGGCCTTTTTATTATGTTTCCTCAACTCAGTTGGCATTTTGACAACCATTTTGATCAACAAGACCCTAAACACAGCATGCTCTGAAAACAGATTCGCTTGTGTAGACCCCCAAAGGCTGCAGAGGACCAGGAAAATCTCTGTTCAGATGGAGATGCAGGAAAAGCGGGCTGGAGAGGTATGAAGAGATCAAATAAATTCCTATTCCTCCATACCACAGAACTTAAAGCAGATTACGCATTCAAGTGGCAGTGATATCCTGCCTTCGAGATTATGGTACGGCCTTTCCAATTACAGTGATTACAGAGAACCAGAGAGAAATTACCCTGTATTACAAGACCGCTACTTGTAAAGGTAAAAATAACAGGATAGTAACAAGTTGTAAAACTTAAGCTACACTGATGTTCTTCTCATCGTTATTACATTCCTTACTATTTATCCAAAGACGGATTTGAAATAGTTACTGACTGCACACATTTTACTGAACTGATTACATTCATATATAATTACAAAATAAAATATAATGGCTATATGGTAGTCAGAAAGTTAAACCTGTGAATAATGCACTGAATACGTTATTAAGAAGCAATAATCAAATGTGATTTTATTCCATTTGAAATATTTCATTCCCATATTATAAGTTTAACTGGAATAGAACAAACCACTAATTCTAAAATGAATAATGTCTTTATATGTCACTGCTTAATATCTTATTGGAATGTATGTTTTCTACAGTGGTTACTTGTAGCTCGGAAAAGTATTAGTAAACCTTAAAGATATCGGAGATCTGATGTAAATCTGACCACCTATCTGGATATAGCGGATCTTGAAGAGAATAGCTCAATTCTTCATATATCTCCTCTAATGAGTCCAGACAGCAAAAGCTGAATGGATATGCCAGATATTAGTTCCCTACTGAGCTTTTAAAAATTAAAAGTTCAGTGCTTTAAACTCAGCTGACCAAAATTAACCTTCCTTCTAGGAAACTGCACCGAGCAAGGAGATTTGACCTTACCTTAGAAGCTATAAGCCAACATCTAATTTTACATAAATCAAACTAAAAATGCATATCTATTTTCTATTCTACACTTCAAGATCATCATCACAAAATACATGAATATTTTAGCTGACTGGTTAAGAGTTGAGCTGCATAGAAGTTGCACAGCCTCATCTGAGCATTAATAAACTAGGAATTAAAAAACAAACAAACCAACCAAAAAAAAAAACCTCAACAAAAGAACTCCGTGGAAGCCTCACCGTGCTTATATTCACACAAGGTAGAATTCAAGTCTCTCACTGTGCAACATGGCTGGTGATGACTCCTGCAAGGAATTACGTGCCTGATGCCCTGGGTAGAGGGGAAGCGCAGTAACAGCAGTTTTCCAGATACACCTTTATTATAGGGACGTCAGTAATGTAACGATTACGTGGGTCAAAAATACGAGGAGAACGTACCTCAACCAAAACAGTAAGTTGGACACGACCTTCAACTTCAAAGATGCCTTGCCAACAGCAGAGACCTGGCACGGCACCACCCCCCTCCCTGTGCCTCCTCCCTCCTGCAGGGGAAGTGCCTTCTGCCCTGGGACCACCCTTGAGGTCTGAGCCACGCTCATCCCACCAAGCTTTGCCACCGGGCTGTAACACATCAACCTTCTTCTCACCCTAACCTTTTTCTCCCTTTCAGCTCACACGGGTTTGCAGTCTTACTCAAGTCTTGACAACGGCTAAGAGGTCCTTGAGGTTCACCCAGAGCTTAAATTGGCATAACTTTTTCCCCTTACACGAGTGCATCTCTATCCTAGATGCGCTGAGATTAATATAGAAATTTTACTGGAAATAAAGGTTCACAATCATAGAATAATTTGGGTTGGAAGGGACCTTTAAAGGTCATCTAGTCCAACCTCCCTCCAATGAGCTGGGACATCTTCAACTAGATCAGGGTGCTCAGAGCCCCGTCCAGCCTGACCTTGAATGTTTCCAGAGATGGGGCATCCACCACCTCTCCAGGCAACCTGTCCCCTTAGCAAGCATTTATTCTGGGGTTGTTTTGAGGGGAACCTAGCTAAAGAATTCCCATCATATCTCAACTAAAACCAAACCAACATCAGAACAATATAGAAATTATTAATAAGGTATTTCAATGTTCATTGTTTTCTGGTCTGGAAGGATAGGTACAAGTTATAAAGCCTTTCAGGAACCATTTATATGCCCACAACACAATGCTGAGTATGTGACCGGGAAACTGTGCTATCCCTCCTGCATAACACATTTAGCAGTTGAGGTAGATGTGAAGCACATGTGATGGAGACGAAAGTTAAAATTTAAATAGCTTAGCAGTATTAAAACAAATATAATTACTGTCTATGTCTCTATATCTTTAAAATAACTCTACAGAAAACACATCCACCTCTCAATAAAGGCCACCGCTCAGTTATAGAAGTTTTGTCCCCGCCTTAAGAAAGATGTCTTCTTCCTTTTCCACCTTTTACCATGAGCAATAACATTTGAGAATGGCTTACAGTCTAACAAAGACTTTGTGTGATTCTGGAAGTCAGTCTAGTTTTCACTATTCAGGCTAGCTAGAGAATGAATAAAGTAAGGTGCCATGAATTTAACACAAAGCAAAACTCAATAAAATTACACTTTCAAACTTTTTTTTAATCTAAACCAGGTTGTTAATATACAGTACAAAAGAAATCCTCAAGGAAAATTTGAAACAATTTGGATTCCACCTTTATATAACATAATAAAGGCAAGAAGAATAGTATTGCTTGGATCTAATCAGCAACTTGTGATAAGAGCTGGAGGAAGGCGAAGTAACAAATCCTTGGTCCTGGGAAATATCTGTATTCAAGTAACATCACCCAGCTGTGCATTCACAGCAAAATAAATCTTCCACTCTTAACTACTTTACAAGCTGCAGATCAAAGGACAATTGTTCATCACACAGACACACAAGAAGGGATTCATACCTCCCAAATTCCGGCTACAATGATGTACAGGAGACAAGGCACTCTCTGTTTCCCCTGAGTTCACAGAAAAAGGGAAGGAGACTGCCCCAAGAGCAATTCAAAATGCAAATCTAAGACAGGTGCTCTGAGTTTCTCCTGGAAAAAATCCCTCTCATCCCACCAATTATAAAGGGTAATTTTCTATAATGACCCTTTGTGAGCTTTAGATACGACTGTAAGACCAGCCTACAAATAGGAGGTAATGATACTCCCCCGTTATTTATGCCTGTTGCACTGGCATTTCTAGGTGTTACAGATTAGTGGAGACAGAACTGTCAAACCAGCTTAAGAGCCAGCTGCAAACAATGGGGATTGAAAGATCAAGTCACAAAGAATAGACCCGTTAACGTCATATGGGATGGATCAAGGCAAGGAAAAGGGCTATTGCATCGCTACCCAATGCAATCTGATTGGAATAAACCCCATTTCTAAACGGTAGAAATTGGGCTTTTTCTGTTTCATCGCTGGACATTGAGATTACCCAACAGACAAGCATTGATATGATACAGACTTCTGAAACCCCGAATGACAGGAATCCAGAGCAGGAGATACGGATCCCACTTCGTCACAGCAGGGAAAGGAGGTGATTGAGACCCAAGTCACAGCTGCGTCACGTCCCTTTCCGGGGTGGATGCTCTAAACCTGCGCACAACACTGGATCCTGCTCCTCTCCTGGCTCACCTTCCCCAGGCACGATGGGCCTCACCAAGAGCCCTTCCCAAATGCTCATTATGTGATTAAGCACTGCCAGCCGAACCAAGGACCATGGTAATCTGGATTTTAAGGCCATTTCAGCGACTTTTTAAAATAAATGGTGCCTTTTTTTTAAATAGCAAATCCAATTCTCATGGCAAAACTTTCCTAAAAATGTCCTCGGTGTTAAGGGAATATGTTTGTCCTATTTTTACATACCCCTGTGCACTGCAAGCCGTTCGAAACAATCAGTTCTGGTTTTAAATACTATAGGAAGTGAGATGTTTGTTTCCAAGTGGCATAAACGTGAGTCATAAAAAAAACCACAAAGCTTTGACAGCTTTACTACAAAGAAAAATTTACATTACACAGTCACAGAGCCATGCATTGCCCAATGTCTATTAAGAGAACTCATAAAAAATATAGATATAAAACATACACCTTACTTTTGTCTCAGTACGTTGCACGATTTTTATCTCCTATCCATAAATAATGGAAGCATCAGCACATTTGTCTGTGCACAATAACAAATCCCATCCTCTTGGTAATTGTAAACACACTGAAGCTTGTTATTGACCTTGTATAAAATACTGACACAGGAAAATGGGAAAAAAAGAGAAACAAAGTTTACTCCCCCCCAACCATTACATCCAAAGCCTACCATGAACTAAAATACAGCTGAATTTATAATCTGTGATGTGGAAGGAATGAACCGTCATAAAAGATGAGCCGCAAAATAAAGTGTGGAGCAAATATAAAATCCAAATTTAATATAGTAAGGTGTATCCATCCACATAATGACAATTTATATGCATATTTTACTTGATTTAATCAGTCTTAGTTTTAAATCTTAAAATACCAGTCACTGTAATGAAACAGAATTTATTATCAATCTGTACAACTAGCACTACTGATTGTCATAAGTAATCCATTTATATACTTTTGGACATTTGAATGGTTAAATTCATTAGGCACTCAGCTCTCATGGACTGCTTGCCTACCTCCTTCATGCCCCTTTGAAATTCCCTATGTTAATGCAACACTGCCAGTACAAAATAAATTATTCATCTGATTGAGTAAGTACATTTCCTGAAATGTTCTTCAACTTGAAGGAATGTTGGAAAATATATTTTTCTTTAACGGTAACACAGCCATAACATTTTGACATAAAGTATCCTTTCCCACATTATCAGTTCTCAAGGACCGTAAAGGATTGTACTTATGTACTCTATTCAAAATGCTCTGAATGAAACAATTCTTCCAACATGACTCCAAGAGGTAACAAAGAGCTATATCAGATCCAAGGACATATCAGTTTAAAAGGACCACAAACCTTTGTGTACAGAAACATTGTGTTTGATGGGCCATAAGGGATAAATTGAGGGGTCTGAACCGTCATAGATCATAATAGGAGATACACAACTTTCACCGGCAGTAGATGCATGAGGTACAGTTTAGTGTCTATTACAACACTTCCTCTTCCATGCTCATAACTTTATAGAGAAATTTTCCATGCCTAGTGTCACTGCAAAGGCAAATCCATTTACGAAAGATCTGTATCAGAATCAGATTTTTTCCAACACAAAAGCATATAGTTTTATTAGGAACTAGACATTTGGACTTTAAAAAGGACAATTCTTATCCAAATCATAAAATACTTTAAAAAAAAAAGTTAAGTTTTTTGTGCAAAAGCCTCCTTACAGAATCGTCATTAAGAAATTGGAACCTGGCAGTGCAAAATCGAACCAGGATATCCCCGAATAAGAAAAAAACACTATTGAAGGCATTAGCCTGCAAAAAATGTTCATGCAAAATGTTTTTTAAAATGTTTTAAAAGCTTTTAAAAAGATCATACCTCATCTACATACAGTTTATGTCTGTACAACTGCTTCTATCAAGAAGAGCATGTTGTTTACATTCCAGTGGCAGAGGCTGAGAGAGCACCCAGGCTACGTGGAGGGGCAACATTCAAGTCCCAGCTTTGAGTCAGGTGAGGATGCAGAAAGACTTACATGGGAGAATTTTCAGTCATATCAGATGACTCCTCTCACTCTCCTTCTGTCCCAAAAATACTAATGCTGTTGATCTCATTCCACGTCACCATACAACCATATGTGAAATGTTCAAATATTTCTGCAAAAATCTTGTTTTCCAGCCAGAAAATGACTAGTAGTGATCATATTATCTTTAATGCTGTTCTTTTTTATAGACTGTTAAAACTTAGAAAGTGTACTTATGTGCTCAGCATCTTGTGAAATTGCTAATAAGTGGCAATTACAGTTATTAATACTTTCCCTGTAACTGAGAAAGCATATCCTTTTCATTAGACAAAGAAGTTTGTCAGAGAAAATTAGTGCAATAACAAGCCAATTTCCTATTATAATAAGGCAATTTCAGATAATTCAGGGCTCAATTTGACAAACAGTACACACTGCCCAGACCATCCGCAGACTTTCCTGCTGTCACGCACTGCACAGCTCAGGGGACCAGGTAAGTTGGCCCCAGGTTTTGTATCGCCTCACTCGAGCGTCTCTGTGTGCCTCTTCACTCCTCTTCAATAGCAAGAAGAGTATTTGGCTTGAGACCTTTTTTTTTACAGTTGCTCCATGTTGCACTGACTGTTGCATTTTATGTTCCCCACTATTTCACTGTGAAGTGGATAAACCCTAATTTCCCCGGCATCAGAGGTCTTCAAGGGGGATTAAATGAAAACATGCACATTCCTTCTAGTCACTGCTTGAGACACTGGTGTGTTTTTGAGCGATCATTAATGGGCACTCTAAGCCACAACGATGAATTTTTAATGTAACAGGTAGACTACCCAACACTACAAAGAAAAGCCCTTCCGAGGCAGGAAGATAGGTGTGCATGTCCCTGAGGCAGCGAGGCTGTTAACTCCAGAGTTAGAGTTAAAGCAAGCGGAGAAGAAACAATAAACATCTACGACGGGTTTTAATCAGCATGTTCCAAGGGTCCTTGCACCGAATTTCTATAACAGCCACTTCCCCTTGCAGATGGATGTTCCTGAATCTCGGCACCGTGGTTTCTAACTCCCAGGAACGGCAAAAGCCAACATCAGTATACTATAAGTGAAAAATTAAACCTTATAAATTTACTTTCATACATGGGTTTGCACTGAAATAAATGTGAAATATGTGAGTATTACAAATGCAAGTATCGGTCAACAACTTTAATTTTAAAATAACAGCTTGGCATTAACAAAGTCTAAAGCATGCTTTAAATTTATACCCAGGATGGGCTGGCTCATAAGACAGAGATGCAGAAGTCTTTATAGGAAGCCAGGAAAAGTGAGACAGCCATGGGTTTGGCAGCTCTAGCCACCACCTTAAAGTATTCTAGGGTTTTAATATGTCTTTTTATGCTGAAATGACTGCAGAATCAAGTTTGGACTGTGCAGTTCATCTTTTCTTCAAAATGTACACCTCACCTTAAAATTATTCCCCACCTGGGGTATCATCATGGAAACTGAGCATCACAAATGGGGATCAGGCTTTCAGGTAGAAAATTGAACCACATAATAAAACAAAAGAAAACCTGTATTTCTCCACACATCACGAAACTGATAGCATACAAGAAGAGACTAAATTTTACAAAGATATTCACAGATGTGTTTTTAAGTATAAGTTCTGAAATTTTCTAGGAGATACCAGCTCCTATTTAGATAACCAGTTCAAAAGAAATAGTCCAGCTTTACTTTTATGCATCCATAAAGTTCCTTTCACTAAATGTTCAGTGAAGTATCAGACAGTAAACTGTGAAAAACAGAACCATAAAGCTAAAAGGTAAACATGGGAAGAATATACAAGCTTTTTAAAGAGATACATTAAGATGAAATTCTGTATCTATTTTTATATAACAAATGTATTTATTTTTGTACAGTACAGGATGTAAAAACCATCCAAGGTACCCATACAAAATCTCTGGACATTAAAAAAAAACACAGTGAGTCCAATCTCCAATATTGCTTAGGGAATGTTGATAAACATTTGTTGATAAACAAATTGAACAGCCTATTAGATTAAAAAGAGGTTGTTTTAGCTGGTAAAAAGTCTGCAAATATACATATTTATATATTCAGCCTTGTGTGGTTTTTTTCTCGGTATACTCATTACTATAGAACTAGACCTATTAGAAATCTTCACGGACAGCACATTGTTGGTTAGAGTCACATCAGGTTGAATCAGGTTAAGAAAAAAAGTCAAACCTGAAATGATAAAAACAAGTAAGGATTTTATTATTATTAACCAGAAGAAAAAAAGGGAAGAACAAGAGAAGACCTCTGGCAATAAAAATGTTTTGCTGTCTCTTACTCGCTTGTTTGTATCTTCAATTCAAATGTGTCGGTGCTAAGAAAAGAAAAATCAGCTACTGCATTTCAGTGGGTTATCCAGAAGCTTTAGATTTGCCCACAGCAGGGTCATTTTGGGAACTGCCACTGTTCCCAAGCCTGCGTGGCAGACCGAATCACGTGAAATCTCTTTGAAGTTGTTTGCGTGAACAGCAGAATTCAGAGCAATGGTTCTGAACTACCACAGAAGTGATACAAAATCCTCCGCGTGTGCACAGCAAATCCATTTTGACAGACTTGCTGTACGTGGTCTTGTCCATCGGCATCAGCCGTGCCCTGGCAGCAAACCCTTGGGTCTCCTCTCCGAGCAGGGATAAGGCAGGCGGAGCAGGAGACAGGCAGAGCAGCCCGGCACCGGTCTTTGGACAGTTCTGGCTTATCACGTTCTTGCACTATATTCCACAGCAATCTAACCTACACAGGGCAGCCTGGAGTCTGATTCCTCGTAGATAGCAGAGAAAGTGGCTCTTAACCTTGGAAAACCCCCAGACCTCTACACAGTTATGGAAAAATGCCACAACCATGAGAATATGAAACTCATAGTATATATACACAAGGCATAAACATGATGATCTTTGTGCAGTGTAACCGTGTATACTGCTGCTATCGGTAAGTGCAAAGTCCTAACAATTCGCTAGTTTTTTTAAAATACATTAATGGAACTCTAAAAATCCAGCTCACAGTTCGATATTAAGGATATGTAAGGATTTGCTGTCCTCATGAAAGGCATCGCTTAGTATCAACTGCAGAAACATGGCAGAATTCATGGGCAACTATAGAGTTCTATTTAGTTTAATTTTGGGACTCCTTCCCGCCGATTGCCCAGCAGGAGGAACTGTAATTATGTGAGCTGCAATATACAGGGTACAGAAAAAGCAATGCAAATTTGTCACACCAATGAAAAGGCTGAGAAAGTCATATTTTGTAAAAACTAATTAGGTCCAAGCACTAAACAATATAGTAATTGCTCTCTGGCCTAACTTTCCAAAAACTACAGGAACGAGGTAAAGGTTTCCAATAAGTACATGAGAAATAGAATTTTTTACAGTTTCATTTTCATTAGTTTAAATTTCTAGACAATCATAAATCTGGCACAACTTTCCTTTTTGTAAAACAAAGAGGGTAGAAAATTCCTAGACCTTTTCCATGAAAAGCTGCTTCCAAGTATAACATTATAGGGTTATTTTCTTTGTTCCTTTTTCACGCCATTCCCATAGTAAACTGCTTGAACACTTCTTAAAAGTAAAAGACATCATTAGCAAATACCACTCATATTAAAATCCAGTGGGACATAAATGCAAACAGCACTTTAGACCCTCCCAGTGTTATCAATGTGTAGCACTGAATAGCTGTTATGCACATAGGAGGCATGGATAAATTGGTCTAATATGCTTATTTCATTTTTTGGTAATTGATCCAAAAGCAGCATAGATGTTAAGTATGCAAGAAGAAGATGGCAAGATCACAGCCTTTTCATGTAAGAGTGATAAAATCCAGTGCTTAAAAAGAAAGATTCATTTCAGATAGGTAGCCTGAAGTGCAGATGTTCATCGCAGCCTCTGAACTATTTTCTACTATCTGAAGTGCCCACGTCTCATGCACTGTGTAAGCAATTGCAATGTGATGCAGAGCAGATGAGCAACACCAAAATTTCTTCCAGAGAGACAGCTTATCACCCGTCCCTGTGGGCCCAGGTCTTCCTTGCCCTGAAAATTAAGTGAGGACGAAACAGTTCTCAGTTTAAGCTACCTGGATGTTACCAGATACTCGGGCTGAGGCTGATGAGTCAATAAAAATGGATTTAGGTGTTAGTACAGAATCTAAATCATCAAAACAAGATAATATAAAGTGCAGACCTTTGCATTCAATCCCATTAAAAAAAAAAATTAACTTTTTAAAGGCAGGCTTTATGCTGGATCAGGCATTCATAGTCATACCTCAGCCCACTCACTTTCATACGTTCATATAGGTATAAAGGCTGTATTGTGTCCTGTGCTAGCCTGAAAGGAATACAGTTGTGCACTCATGCCTGATCCAGCTCAAACCTGCATTTCTTGGTCATCCAGAGGAGCGAATATCCAGAAACGACTGCAAAACAACAGTCCACAGGAGTGTGGCTGGTGTTCTTTAAGGACAGTGCAACGATGCCCAGGGAATTTCAGTGATGGTAGCTGGCGTGTTTGTGGAGACAAAGTAAAACCTAGAGTTGGAACTGAAATATTTTTATCACTGAAGAGTTTTCCAAAGAGAAACACCCACTTTAAAATGTCAATGGAAACATTTTGATTTTCTTCTCAAAACAATTTTTCATTTCCAGCTGTTTAAGTTAGTTCCATATTTTTTAAGTAATTGTTTTCCCTTGGGGAAGCAATGAGTCCAAAATTACCTTTTTTTTCTCCATTCTTTAATATTTTCACAGCTAGAAAGGAAATGCTTAGACAAACCACTGCCACCAAGGCTGTAATCTTACCTCTATATGTTTCTGAATGAATGAGCAGGTGAAAAAACACTGAGGCAAAAAAGACAAATACATCTTTATAGAAAAGGCACTACAATGTTTAAGAAATGTCACCTTGAGCAAGCCAATTTAAGTCTCCTTTTTCCCTGTATAAATGGAATTAATAGTATTATAGGGTTGCTGTATTGGTTGATGTTTCTAAGTGCTTTGAGGATTGAGAAAATCCTTGCCTATCATTCAGGTACTATTCGGGGCTATAGTGCTGCAAAACCCAAGTCACACGCATTCAAATCCTAAGCATTCACATTATCGATATTCATGCCTGCCATTAACACTCGACTTTAAGTGAGCGGTTGCAGTGCACGGGAACACTTGGGAAATGGCCCTTCTTTCCAAAAGACACAGCTTAATGCTGAATTAGAAATTCGCTTTCAAACAAATGTATTCATTATTTTTAAGAGCTGCATACTCTTATTCCTCAGTTTAATGCTTTAAAGAGCCCGGGTTATTCAATCTGACAGCCAAAGCAGTACTCATGTGACCTAAGAAATGTATTAGACAGACAAACAGTCGAAGTGAATGGTACACTCACTTTCTAACAGTGTACCACCACTTTTTGTCATAAAAACAGTTGGCTGTTTACCAACATACCAGTGAGCCACGCAGTCTTAAAAATACGAAATCACAGAAACGCTCAGAGAAGAGTAGAGGCTAACAGCCATCTCTGCACACTTTCCGTGATTTCCATGAACGTCTGTAACTTCAGGGACTGTTCCTTCCATGTAGGTTGTGAAAACCGCTGACAGTTTGATTTACAGTGTTTTCGAATAAACATCTTGCCGCGGTGTTCCAATTACGTGCGAAATTCGAAATCCAAGAAGGTGGGACTAACGGGACGATTGCAGTCACTGTCCAAGCACTGGCCAGGGGAGCAAACGATGTCGCTCAGGCGGAGTGAAGATCCCCACGTTGCGTTATTTTTCTGTAATACAAATAAGCTTGCACTTCGCCCAAGTGAGAAAACCGCGTGACCTTTGGTGCTTATTTCTAGAATAAAGCTGAAATTTCTTTCAAGCTTTCACATCAAGCTGCACTATTTACAGTAAGACGACTTACTAGCCAGTCTTGCCGAGCAGATTCGAGCCACTGCGGAAACGATTACGATAGTACACAACAGCCACGCTGCACGCTGGCGTACCGCGACGTGCTGGGTCTCACGCATCTTACTCCCTAACTCTACACGTTTCACATTTGCTATTCTGCCACCGTTCTCTAGTTTTCTGCTTCCAGCTTAATATAAATTCCTTTGTGTATTTAGATTTCTAATCAACATGGTGGAAGCGTTGTACAATTACCCAATTTATGGAGCTTTCTGTAATTTGAAAAGAAAATTACACAGTTTAATTAAATTTTAGTGCTGTCAAACCTGACCTATAGCACTGATTTATTTCTAGGTACTCTAAACCAAAGCCAAACATCCAGCAGTAGAACCACTTTTCCTTTGCAAAACCTCATTACAGCTTTGAGTTCTGCCGTAAAGTTCAAAATGACTAGTCTTGTTTTAATTTGTACTTAAAGAAATATCTGATGGAAGTATGGATCATCTTCAAATGTTTCTGTTTTCGATAATATTTTAATGACATTATCAGTAAGTGAGTTTAAAATGAAAATGTTATTAAACATTTATTTTGAATTAAACATCTTTCTCAGAAAAGACACCTAAGTATCAAAGACGTCCATGGAGTGGAAAATTCTGAGTGCTGAATATCTTTTCAATCCAGTCCAATCAAACAACCTTTTGTAAATAACTGATTCTAGTCTTCCAACTTACTAAGACTGAAATCCTATTTTTCTTGATTTTTCTAACTGTTTCATAATTAAATGACAACTCCACAGCTTTTGGGGTTGACTTTTGACTCTGACATGAAATATAAATGTAATAACCCATACTAGCATGAGTCTAAATAGAAAAGCATAAAAGACATTTATGCATTACCCCTCCCTGAGAGGAGGGGTAGGTGTTGATCACAAGCCTAGCATTTTTAATGTTGCACAGCTCCTTTTTCAGCAGAATTTTTATTTTCTAAGAATTTAGTGCTATATCATAAAGCCTTTTTTTTTTTTTTATAGCTGATACATAATGTATGACTACGCATAAATCTAGTCTGAGTCTAGCTTTGGACATTCACAGCCACCAGTGTAGAAAAAATTTATAACAGAGACTGACTTTAAGAGCCGTCTTTTACAGAAGTTCAAAGCATTCTGTATCTGTCTGCGTACTTCCTAAAGTTTGCAGTACCTGGAAGATTTTTAACCTTTCTTAAAAATAAAAAACAGCAAAAAAGACAAAGCAAAGAGGAACTGTTATGCTAATTCCTTGTAGCTCTTACTAGTCATGCTATTCTGCATTAATGGCACTTGCAGGAGTAATGCTGATGAAACATTATTTAAGGATATTTTCAAGGGCTGGGCTCCCAAAATCACAGTGAGCAGCAATCATTTTCTTCGGAGGCAAAGAAAGATGTGTGAGCCTCTTTTTGGTCCTTGCTGCAGCTCTTACGGTGGGTACCGTGGAAAAAAACTGTATGGCAGCTTGCCTTGTGGGTCAGCTCTACAAATACCGGCAGGAGCTCTTCCAAGGTGACCAAAGCAAGCAGCTCTCCCTTCCTATCCTCTGTGAATCAGTCTTGGGAGCGCGTTTCCACGAGTGATTATATTTTCTTATTCTTTACTGGGTTAAGACATCACACAAAAAATACAATAGCACAAGCCTGTAGAATGATACCCACAACAGCTGTTTAGCAAGAGCACTAGCACCACGACTGCAGTAACAGGATTAGTACAGGCAGATTTTAGCATGTTTATTCTGTGTCATTTATAAGGAATAACTGAATTTGCAGACCGCAGTGCTGAGCTCACTTGACATTTGTTCTGCCAGGGTCTCTTTTTGCTACTAGTGACACGGCCACAGGTCCCATTAAGTGGCAGCAGTAGTTATTTAACAGAGGGCAGGACCTTTTTAGAGTTAATCCATTAATAGACTACATGCTGTCAGCTTTGCAGCCACTCAAAGTCAATCAATTCTTTTAATGAATCAGGAACTGGAAAGGCAGAAGGCAATTATCTCTACTTTTAGATAATTTTAGAGACTTTTTTTGAACACAGAAGATGAGTCAGAATCAGTTTTCAAGTTAACTTTTTTAATTAAATCACTTAAATACAGCAAAATTAAAAACTCTTCCCACAAGACCCGGATCAGGGCTAGAAACAGGAGCTAACTCATCCTCCTGAGCAAATGGAAGCACTTTTTTCTTAGGAATGGGGGTAGATCTGAAGACTTTGGTAAAAAATAAACTTCTTGGCTGTAGAAAAACATTTTCGATGATATTCTGACCAAAAGAAATCTAGGGGAACTTCTCAAGAGGTTTACTGGAACCCACGATTCACACTTGAACCCCTTCTTAGCTGAGCGTAAAATAAAAATGACAGATTAGATGCCTTGGTTCTTAGTTACGTTAAGGACATCTTCTGCCGTTGTTATAGCAGTGGTGGAAACTTCCCTTCAAACTTCATCTTGCAGAAAGGGCCTCCCTGGCTGACACAAATACTGCCCGCTGTCCTGACTGCAGCAAACAGCTACCTGTGTTTCACATGGGAGGTCAGAACATACACTGGGGCAGAATGGATATTGTAGGCTTGACAACACTAAAAAAGGGCATATTTAAGTGCCTTAAAAATGTTTTTTCCCCCTTCTTGCTCCTATTTCCAGGCCAGAGAAAGAATAACTAAGAATTAGGCTTTAATTTTCTAGTTTTCAGATATTATGAGAAAGCAGCTGAAGAAAAGTTATTCTGAAAAATTCTTAAAAGTAGTAAATACAAAAAAACCTACCTGGACAAGCCTTAACTGAAACGATACACAGTATCCTGTAGAAACAGAGAATTTGCTGACAAGGAGAGGATAGTATCTCGTACCTGGTGAGGGCTTTTCTCTTTGTGAGGAGTTCTGCAGGAGGAACCCCCTGGGGCGCGGAGGGCTTGCTGTGAGTCCCAACACTCGGCAGCAGCAGCTCACAGAGATGTAGGAAGAAAGGAGCTTCTTTCAGTTTCTATTCCTGGGAGTTTGCATCCCCTGAATCTTGCTAGGAGCAAAATAAAATGAAATTAAATAAAATTTAATAGTAATAATAACAACAACTACAACAACAAAAATTCCATGCTATCAAAATGTTCAAGTCTGACTTGGTTTTAAGTAAAAAGTTGCACTACCAAAGAGCAGAGCGTGCTCCTCAGATGAAACCAACAGGACAGCCAGAACTGACTCAACACCTGAGGTAGGCTCAGCAGATGTTAGACCCCAGTTCATCAATCAGCCTCACATATATAAATACGTGCTGGGAGAACAGTTAATAATGAATGACCGGCTGTCAGTGCTCAGGAAACCTTGTGTGAGAATCTGTGTGTATGCGTGTCTCAGAAACACAGGGAGTTTTAAAACCAGAAGGGAAGAGTGTGGTTATCCGCTCCAGTCCCATACCTGACACAAGCCACTGAATAACTGAATTCAAACGCAACCTCAGACTGTATCTGTCTGAAAGACACTGAATTTTGCTCTACAGTTCACCCATAGGCCTATGGACTAGTCTGAATTTTGCTTCTTTCCATTTTTGTCAGTAATATTTGATTTCTTGGCCATGCCTGGAAAGCAAACATTTAAAATATTAATATGACCAAAGCAAATTAACTTGTATATTAAAAGGAAATACCCGGTCCTTCTGTGCTACATTTACCAATGTGATGAATTACAAAACCAGAAGAGTTCAATCACTCTCTGAGAAGTTTTCCTTAAGACTTGTATACACACACACATACACACAAATAAATATATAGATGAAAGGATAGATTATATATATATATATCTATATATCTATCTCCTCACCTACCATAGCTCAGAAATGGAAGGAGAGCTTTCCATAAAACGCCATGGTGGAGATGGTTTACTCTGTTTTAAGATGGTGATTAATTGGTATGGGCAACATTCAGGGATGTGTTGTTCTATAGGGAAAATATTCAGGTATTTCATCTTTCTGGACGGATAGGATAACTCTACAGCACCACTCAGACACTGGCTGGCAAAAGCCCAGGGTTTCGAGGCACATTTATCTTGGCCATACAGTTTAATTTTAAAGCTTGTCTCACCATTTTTCCATTAGTATTACCCTATTGATTTCAACAGGTTCACAATTGATTTATACCAGCAGATAAGATGACTAGGGGCATTTTTCTCTAGCTGTGACTGATTCCATAGGATATAATCCATAGGGACCCTGCGCACCGGGTACCGCGGCACACCTGTGGTGGGAGCCACTTCCCTGGACCCAGGGAGAGGTCCTGGTATACTTCCAACAGCGCCAATAACAACAGCTTCAATGATTTCATCAGTGAGGACAGATCCATATTGTGCCTGTTAAGCAGCCAAAGAAGTAGTATCAATATTTGATAGCAATGGTGGTCAAGTACCTTTTATTTTTAAAAAGAAAATTTATGAAGCCTATATATTCTGGGAAAAATACTGTTTGTTCTAAATAGATGGGCAACTATGATATAGAGTCTTTATATGATGCAGCTGGTGCTTCTCGGTAATACCTTTTCTTTGAAATATTCTGAGATTGCTATCAGTGTATTTCCTACCAAATTTAAAGAACATTACTACTTTGTTTTGGGTATATTTCTTTCTCTGTTTTAAATCAGGCTTCTTAATTTAGATAATGTGTCTGTCCTCCTCTTTGTCAAATTTGTTCCAAATTAATAGGGCACTTCAGATTTTCAAAATGCAATCATATGCTAATAAACCTGGATATTTCTGTAGCAGCACCGATTAGAGAAAGTATTTCTCTTTCAAAAATAAATCTGTATGTTCTTCAGTTCTTTTTGCAAAGCAATCTGATGAGAGTTGCTAGGAGTTTGAAAAGTACATTGAAAGTTCGAGAACAAAGAAAAACAGATAACGATATGGAAATTGTAGAAAAAATTGTAAAGAGACTGCCTTGTTTTGAAGTTGGACTCTGCTAAAACTCTGAAGTCCACTTGCCTTAAAGATAGTATTTGAGATCCTTC